>NW_027460280.1:27122516-27462873 GCF_050947875.1 Dermacentor variabilis
TGGATAGTGTACGACACAGGTAACCTAATTTTTTAGTGCTTTATTACAAATGTAATCAATGTTATTAGACCATTGTTACGTCTAAACACCACCAAGGGTGGTGTTGGGACGTAACAACGTTGGCCACGTGTGAAACCACCGCACCTCCTAAACCAGATGTCAGCGCGCCGTGGACAACGACTAAAAGCGCTCCCCCCACCATTACCTAGAAACCAGAGAAAAGGATGAAGGGAGGGAACTAGGACAACGAATGGATACGCGTAATTAATTAGGCCAGTCAAATCACCACCCATCCTTCGGCACCTATCCAGCCGTCAAGACAGCCCGCAAAGCGGCTGTTGCAGGATTCCACGAAAGGCCCTCAGCCCGCCCCTCACCTTGCAGACTGAGCGAAGAACGAGGTGGGGTACGACGAACGAACCAGGTGTCGCCGGATGAGTTCATTCTTCCACAAATTCAAACCAGTTTCTTCGAGGAGGAGTTACTGCGTGTTATGGATAGCGTGGGCGTGGTATCGCAATGGAGTCGACGATGGTGATTTGCTGCTGGACAGTCTTCAGATTTCCTAGTCGATTCGCCTAGGAAAGACGACGAGATTAAAAGCAGATACTTTTCGAGAGCGAGGAGAGAGGTTCCTGATGTGAACTGAGACGTCATCTTGATTCTGCATGGAGTGGGCTTCCGCACTGGAGAGGTGTAACTAAGCTAAATAAGCCTTTTTCCTTCAATTTCTACAAGTTGACGTCGAAGTCGATGGGCTTGGTGGATTCCATGCCATAAACTCCACCTTAGCCGCAACACCATGACATGTTATTCGTAAAAATGACACCGAGATACTTATACTCAGATACCCTACACACAACGTGGTTATTGAAGGAGTAATGAAAAAAAATTTTACAGAGGGACATAAGGACGGTTTTATCAAAGTTAATGTTCATTTGCCAGGTGTTGCACCAAGTGCAAAACCTAGCAAATAACTATTGGAGGCGGTAATGACCTTCAGAAAAGTTAATAACTTCATATAAAGCACAATCATCGGCATAAAGACGAATGTTAGAAAAGATGTTAACAGGCAAATCATTTATGTAGATTATAAACGTGGTGGCCCAAGAACGGAGCCTTGAGGCACTCCAGATGTCACATCAATAGCAGTAGTTTTGGTTGAGCTACAAGAGACAAACTGGGAACGAAGTGAAAGAAAGCTTGAAATCCAGTTAACTAGTTAAGGATTGAGTAGAGCGTTAAGTTTAGCCAGGAGTTCAGAATGTAATACTGTGTCAAATGCTTTAGCGAAGTCTATAAAGATAGCGTCAAGCCGGTTGCCAACATCAAGGTTAAGGAAGATGTCATGCGTAAACTCAACTGCATTGTCGTACTAAAACCACGCCTGAACCCATGCTGTATGTTAGATAACAGATTGTGAGATTCCAGGAAAAGCGCCATGTGTTTATGAATGATATGTTCGAAGATTTTTTATGACTGTGATGTTATTGAAATCGGTCTGTAGTTCGATAAAGACTGCTTAACACCGGATTTATAAGGAGGAGGCACTTTAGCTAACATCTATGAGGAAGGAACAGTGGCAGATCATAAAGATTTGTTGAATATGACCGTCAGATATCTTGATGACCACAAGGAATAGCGAACCAAAAATGCATTGTGTATCTCGTCAGGACCGGTGCATTTCTTGGTATCCAAGTTTAATACGACGTTAGGAACGCCTTCGTTGTTCATGTCAATGGCAGTGATTCCTTCAGAACAAACCACATTGGTGAGAGAAGGAACGAAGTTGTTATCGGGTACAAATACGGACTGAAAATACTTGTTGAAAGCATTCGATATTACTGGCTGATCACTGATGACGTCATTATTAATTTTGAATGAAGTGGGTGAAGCATCGCGAGGTAAAATAGAAGTCTAAAATTTACGACGGTTAGTTCTTAACAGATGTGGCAGTTGAACGCGAAAAAAGAAATCTTTGGCCGTTTGCATTTTCAAAGTAAGTTCATTTTTTGCCTACTGAAACCTGTCGAGGGTTATGGAATCCTTGGTTCTTTTAGAACGCCTAAGCCTACGGACACAGGAGATAAAGCAAGATGTCGCCAGTTATCCAGGGAAGGTTAGCATTACTTTTTTTAGTTGTAATGGGCACAAATCTTTGTTTACATGACTTGACATAATCCTCAAAGTAGTTAACAAGACAATTTACGTCCTGTCTAAATTATATTAAATTATGGGGTTTTACGTGCCAAAACCACTTTCTGATTATGAGGCACGCCGTAGTGGAGGACTCCAGAAATTTTGACCATGCACCTGGGGTTCTTTAACGTGCACCTAAATCTAAGTACACGGGTGTTTTCGCATTTCGCCCCCATCTAAATGCGGTCGCCGTGGCCGGGATTCAATCCCGCGACCACGGACTCAGAGCTCAACACCATAGCCACTGAGCAACCACGGCGGGTACATCCTGTCTGTCAGACCGAGAGCAAAACGTATCGAAATGATCAGCTAAGAGATCAGTAATAGAATTGTCGTGCGCCCAAGTGAAGTCAGGGAAACTAGTAAACGTATAGGATGATTTGGAGGTTGGGCAAGAGAGCGATAACAAAACGCCTTTATGATCTGAGAGTCTCTCAATTACTTCGCAAAAGAAGTCATTTTTCGCTAGATCAGTGCTTAAGAAAACCAAGTCAAGGATGGAATTTAACCTAGTTGCATTAGAAACAACTTGAGTGAGCCCAAAGGACAAGGAAATATTTATTAATTCATTGCAAATTGCTACCTCAAGACCCGTTGTATTTAGTGAAAGCCAGTGAATGCCAGGAGCATTGAAATCACCCATGCAGATAAATCGTGATGAAGCAATCTTAGGTCAGGCACATGAAATTTGCAATGGCATGAAGGACATCAAGGGAAGAAACGGGCGGACGATATATAACGCTAATTACAATACACTAATATTCAGAATCAGAATCAGAATCGGTTTTTATTGAGATCATTAGAATGATTACAAGTTGTTAATATTCAGGAGGAGGTCCCGGAGTCAAAGACTGCAATGGGACCTCCTTTACAAAGTAAACGTAATAAAACAAAAGTACAGCAGTTTTCAACAAATTGATAACATAGAAAAATTACAGGTTTTAGTATGAATACCATGATTGAAGAATTACATATGCATAAATGTCATGAAAAAAAAGCACTGTAACACAATCTCGTTGACAACTGATAAAGTAACTGCGTAGATGACGTGACGAACACAGTATAATTTGTTAACTAGAATGTATATGTGAGGCAGAAACAGAAACCTAACGGTATGGCAATGAAAATGAAATGAAGGCACCGTGAACGAATGGTCGTGAGTATGGACTAGGCATCAGTATTCGACAGAATGTAATCTTTTAATTATTTCTTCAATGCGTGAATTTTAAGTGTTTTTATGTATAATCGTAATGTGTTCCAGAATGCGATAGATGAAAAATGGACGCTCTGTTTGCCATAATTAGTATGTATTTTAGGTAAAATGAAGTTCCTATTTATTGCAAACCTGGTAATATTAGTATTTAATAGAGAAGATTGTGGTAACAAGCTATCGCATCGTGTTTAATTGATTTGACGGAACAAAAAGGTACCTAGATTATATTTAACGAGTTGTGTGACTGTAAGAATGCGATTAGTTCGTAAAAGGTATGAGGCGTTGTTGTTATATGGGCTAAATGTAATTATCCTAATAGCCTGATTCTGTAGAATTTGCAGTGAGTTTAAATGGGTTATGTAAGTGTTTCCCCAGCAAGTAACGCAGTAATTAATGTGGGAATGAATAAATGAAAAGTATGATGATAGTAATATTTGATGGTCAAATATGTCTCGTGCTTTTAGAAGTACTCTAATCCCGTAGGTAATCTTCTGTTTTTGTTTGGTTATGGGTTCAGTAAATTTTAGATGTTTGTCTACTTCTATGCCAAGATAATTGCATGAAAAACTTGCAGGGATAGGACTTCCGCCCAATAAGATAGGAGGAATGGAGTGAAGTGTTCGTTGGTGGGAAGTGAATAAAACAAACTTTGTTTTCGACGGGTTTATCTGTAGCTGGTTAGTATGGCACCACTCCAGCAGGCTGTGTAAGTCGCCATTAAGGTTAGATACTAAGGTTGTAATACATATATTGCAATTAATAATAGTAGTATCATCTGCATAAAGTATACATTTCGAAGAGGACAGGCAGTTAGGCAGATCATTGACGTATAATAGAAATAAAAGCGGACCAAATATGGAACCCTGGGGCACGCCAATATTAGTGAACATGGTTTTAGAATGAACGCCTGAAATGGTTACTACCTGCATTCTGTCTGTTAAGTAATTTTGTAGTAACAAGAGTGCTGGACCAGTGATTCCCAATGATTCAAGCTTACGAAATAAGATGCGGTGATTTATTTTCTCAAACGCTTCGCTTAAATCTACAAACACTGAAGCTGCATAATTCCCTTCATCGATAGCGAGCTTTAGTTTATCGGTTAGAGCAACGACAGCCAGTTCAGTCGAGTAACCCGAGCGGAAGCCGCATTGGAATGGTGAGAGAATGTTAAATTTTGTAAGGTAATTAGTTAAACGTTTTTCTATTAGCTTTTCGATTACCTTACTAAAGAAAGGTAATACACAGATGGGGCGATAATTGGAAATTAAAGAGCGGTCACCTTTCTTAAAAATTGGTGTGATCTTGCCTTGTTTTAGTTCTTGTGGGAAACTGCCTGATTTAAACATGACGTTGATTATGTCTGCAAGGACATCACTTATTAAGGACGCAATTAATTTTATATGGGAAGGGTGTAATTTATCGATGCCGGCGCCGGTTATTTTCATGTTGTTTATAATGTTTAGAACTTCCTGGGATGTAGTTGGAAATAGAAAGAATGTGGTAGGCGCTGGGGCACGGTACTGTCATGCGCAGGTGACTGTAGCTCGCTGCTAAAGAAGAAATCAGCAAACGCATCAGCTATTTCTTTGGCGGTCTTGTATACCATACCCTGATATGCAATTTCTGTTATAGCTTCGCGATTATTTGCCCTGTTTAAAAAGGAGTTAACAATTTCCCATCTCTTTTTTACGTTTTTACCGCATTCAAAAATTTTTCTTACGTACCATGTTTTTTTTAGCTTTTTTCAATGTGGCAGAAAGCTGGTTAGAAAGCTTTTTGTACCGAATGGCTAAATTCTTGTTAAATGGTTGTCGTTTGGTTTTCTTATAAAGATCATCCTTTTTGCGCATTAAAGCTAAGAGCTTATCTGTTATCCATGGATTTTGAGGCGACGTGTACTTTTTGCATTTAACTTGAACGGAATGACGATCAACACATGACTTAAGCATAGAGATAAATAGTGCAAATGCTTTTTGTGGATCATTTGTAGAAAAGATGGGGGACCAGTCAAGCTTCGACAAGGCGTCAAGGAATGATTGTTTGTCTAATATAAACTTCGTGTACGTGATTTTTTCCAAGCCATGAGTGTAGTGAAATTTTAAAAATATGGGATAGTGATCAGTTATGTCTGTCATTAGAACACCTGCGTCTGGTGGATATGCCAAATTTGATAATGCATGGTCAATTAATGTACCTATGGGGTGGTTAGCACATCGTGTCGGTATCTTAATTAAACATTCATAACCAAAGGTGTTAAAACAATCAGAATAATGTAAAGCATTAGTAGACGTACTATCAGCGAGGTTAATGTTGATGTCGCCTATAATTATTACATTTTTGTTTTCATCTGCTAGCAGTCCCATGACTTTATGGAGAGCAGTACAGAAGTCTATTGCTGATGACGAGGGTGAACGATATATGCAACCAATTATTAGGTCTTTGTTGTCTATGTTAAGGAAGTCATTTTTAAGTTCAATCCAAACGTCTTCACAATTAGTTATATCAAGTTCAGGATCGTTCCTTCGGTTGTAAGTAATATCTGAATAGATATACAGCGCTGTGCCGCCATGGTTGCTGAACGGACGATTGGAGTATTCAGGAACAAAACTAGAAAAACAGAAAAGGTGTTTATCGTGGTCGCTCAACCAAGTTTCAGATACTCCGATGATTGAAAATGGGAACGTGAATGAAGAAACGAGATCGGAGAATTCATCGAAGTGCTTGCGCAGACTGCGCGCATTCAAGTGCAAGACAGATCGCTGATGATTTGAAAGAAGATTGTTTAACTGGTTAGCTGTTAGATAGGACGAAATTGTGAGACTTGCCTAGGTGACAGGCGCGGCGCAAAGGTGGATTGGAGTTAGGTTATCACTGAAAGGTCGGATTCGGTTGCGATGCGAAAGACGCGGCTTTCAGTTGTTTTCCGGGCCTTGATTTGGCAGTTTTCTGTCCACAGAAATCTCCAGTTCTTCGTTTTTTTCAGACCCAAGGCTGAAATACGCATATGATACGCATATGAAATGCGCATATAAATATGAAATACGCATATGATACATACGCATATGACTAACCTGGGGATACAAAGAACGTTGGTCAGTCTGTGTTCCTGTTGCCACAACCGCTGCCAGAATAAGGTGCCGGTACCGCTGCGCCTCCAAATATCCTTTTCTCACGGCGGGCTGGTGGCGCAAGCGCAACGCTGGCTCCGATAGCACCGAAGATTCTTGAATGGCGCAGCTGCTGTAGGCCGGGACACACGTGGAAGCGGATAGCGGGACGTTGGTCACGGGGAGTGGATGACGACGACACAAGCCTGGGGATACAAAGAACGTTGGCCAGTCTGTGTTCCTGTTGCCACAACCGCTGCCAAGAAAATTTTACAGTACACGGTTTCTGTATCCGGGGCCGAGGGTACAACTGGGAAACGAAGATCCGAACGGATAAGCAGTACGACGACGCCGCCAGTGCCGTGGATCCTGTCTATGCGCACGGCAATAAAACCGGGTAAACTCGGAGTCATAAATATTACTATGTAGCCATTAGTCAGTGATGCCTATAAGATGAAGGGAATAAATATATATAATAGACACTAAGACTGGAAGTTTTTTACCAATACTGCAAAACGACGAGGTTATCGAGATGGCCAGAAAGATGTCAGGTAGCGGAGGAACCGGAAGTCGAAGACACAGGCACGCAAGGTAATGGTTGATTAAGTGCTTTTACTAATGTGTTTGAACTGCCATCACAGTTATAACGAACCTTGTCAGTGAACGCACGCTCGTATCTTAATTAACTTTACGACAGAGCCATTGTTACGAAAAGGAATTGATGCTTCCCAGATTTTTTCCCCGAATATATCCAATCCTTGCAGAGAAATCTTCTGTAATGAATAAATTTGAGCCCTTGAGTTCATAACCGCTTTTTAGAAACACGGTTCTATCGTTGAAGTCAAAAAGTTTTAGCTTGATAGGACGAATGTGACCAGCGCGTGCTCCTCCAAGCCTGTGGACGCGTCCAATGTGAGGACAGCTAATCTTCAAGGTCCCGCTAAATACAGACGTAACGTTGGACAACGGTATGGTAGCGTTTTCTTTGGGGTTTCACGAAATACCGTGTATTACAAGATTAGTTGTTTGAGAACGATTTTCTAGGTCAAAATTTTTTAAGACCAGCTTGATAATTTGAGAAGATATATAAGGAGTTGATTTGTGCACGTAATTCACAACTCGAACTAGAGTCATTAGGTAAGGATTCTGATGCACCAACACGCGGCTCTAAAGCATCAATACGGCAGGCAGTGTGTGCATTACAACATGCCGCAAAAATTGTTGCTTACTAAGTTAGCTATTGTATATTAGTTCATTAGAATTTAAGAAATTAAGAGAAAATGTGGAGTAATCGAAAGACAATCACATCCGCGGCAAGAATGCTATAACGAACTTTTAGCTAAGGGAAAAGCTATAAGCAACTAAAGAGGCACGTCAGAATGTGAGTGACACAAGCCTGGCAATGCCAATTTGGAGACAGGGGGCGGTCTACGGCATCGGGCGATGCCGTAAATAATTTTGCCCTAAATACCGTAAATGATGAAAATAACTTTAATTATTTGTACTTTTACTTGGCCCTTCAAATATATTTACAGATATCACGGCCGAATTTATTTGTTTACATTACGATATGTTGCTGCAGAAGTGACTATAGACTTCTAGCGTTCATTTGAAGAGGTGGAGTTCAAAGTCTAAATTGAAATTTATTTATTTATTTAGCATTCTTTTTGGCATAGTGAAGGTCTTGGATGGCAAGGATAAAGACAGAGGGACGCCTGAGGTAGGCTCTGTCACCCGTACGTTGCTCAACACTCAGGTAGCATATATACAAGAGAACGTTATAAATCTGAACCGGAAGAATCCCGACGGAGTTGGCCATCGCGTTGGCTGAAGCACCACGTCATATCGCCAGAAGAGTGGCTGAAAGGAGCACGGTCGTGTTCAGTGCCCGCATTGTGCGCATCAAGGAACGCTGGTGCCATCTGTTGTACACGAGGAGAAGCAATGCCCACGGAGTCGTGGTGCGAGCGAGCGCGAGTGGCGCAGCTGTGCCGTAAGGGGGACGCGAATACAGGGTGACTGCACCGAGAGTTTCAAGTTGCAGACGAGACGGCGGCCAAGGTTCACGGTGCCAAGTTACGCTTCGTAGCGGCGGAAAACACCGACACGTAGCCGACTTCTACTCCCGTTCAATCTAACAAGAGTTCGTTCTTTTCGCCATATACGTTGTTCTTCATTCTACTGTCGGCTAGTACCGTACAGTAACGTACGCACGAAATATAAACACGGTTATGCAAGCACCATATGTACTTGACGTAAAAAAGTAGCTACAAAACGCGCACAGATTCAAGGACTGCACAAATCTAACGCCAGAGCTTACCGGCAAAATCTTACCTCGAAAAAGAGCGTAATATGCTTTCACAGCATTTTAAAGCTATTCGATGATATGGCACAGACGACATCAAAAGACCCACGGACGTCCCAAAGAGATCCACAGGTCTCCCATCCAAATGAATTCGTGTGCCATATTTCCCATCGACACCGTACTGAGCAAGGTCCTAAAACTCGTCATCACGTACTCGACTGGGATGTGGAGCCAGCATGCGAAATATTTTCTGCGACCGTGTACCATGAAGGGCCTGTCAGACATGGCTGTGTGTCTACTTGTTTATTTTCGCGATTCCAACAGGACGTTTGTCCAGACGGGCGATCTCTCTAAATTTATTTTAGGTTTTACATTATCTAACCAGAGACGTCCCAAGGATATCGCACTCGGACTGTTTTCGGCCCACACATGAATAGTCGACCGCCGAGAGCCCAGCAAACCACAAATATTGCCTGAACATCAATGACATTCTTCTCCTGGACATTGTGAATATGTATAGGATATTCAAATCTATATTATCTATAAGATATTCATATCAATACATATTGCCATTTAGTAAAATGCACTATATATACATACGTTACCAAGATGAAAATTTGTGCAGTCCCTTTAACGCGAGAGAATAGTTTAGTGTCTTTTTTATTGGTAGAACGTGCATTGAACATAAAATTTCGATAACCTTGCTACAAAATAAATGAAAACTCGTGTGATTGCACGGCAAATAGATGCCTTTTGCAGAGTGCTCATATTGAACATCGCGCTCGCAGACGACGCTGTATGACACGTCGCGTGCACGCATAAGTGCACGCCCGCGGCGACCTGGACCTTCCGCCTGGCACAGGTAGCATATTGAATGAACGAAATGATCAGAAAACGGGTAGATGAGACGTACGCATATGAGAAACTGAGGTGATAGTTTCCGAGCTATACTTTTGAGCAAATGAGAAAATATTACTTTGTCACCGAAACTGGAACAAAAGGCCCATGCGAAGACAACTATTCAATTGTGGCACGAAAGCAAGTTATTTGTCATGTTGTTATAACGTGCATGAGAGGTCATGTGATAAGCAACGGAGCACCGTTGCCACAGGCTACCACGTTTTAGAACGAAAATTATCTGAAATTTTTGACGAGCCTTCACGGTCTAGCCTGAGACTATGGTTTCGCAGTTTTACTGTTCCGAAATTTGAGAGCCACATCCAAGGCGAATCGCATTTCATGCGCAATCAAGTTCGGGGAATTTAGCGTTTTCAAAGATATAATCGCATGAAAATATCACGAGAAAATGTTAAGTTACGCCAACTGATATACCACCTTAAATGGGACACTCTAAACTCCCAAATAAAACATGCTAAGAAACAGTACCATTACAACGGATTTGCTGTTATTAAAGATTGACTTTTGTTTTAGTGTGGAATTTATCTACTTACGGGACTGGACTTTATGTTTTTATTATTTGGGCGTTGTCTTTCAATTATAGTGTGACATTAGTGGACTTATGTTGTCAGAATTAGTGTTGTTATAACTTCACTATTTTTGTTACGATTTATTCGTGTTTTTTTAATCCCTATGTGAAAAGGAGTAGCTGGTGCCAATTAAAGGCGACAACATCTCCTAAATACCATATAATAATAAAAAGAGATAATCCCCCAAAAAGTGGAAACGTGTCAGCATGAGCCCAATCTTTTGTTTTCTTTTTTTTTTTTACGGCATGCTTGCCATTGATGCATGACTTTGTTGCACCACCCTGCTAAAATCACCTTTGGCGATTACAGTATCTATAGATAAAGAAGCTGCTTAATCAATTCTTATACCTGCCTTCCTCAAATGCAGATATTTGTAGAATAAGTCAAAACGGCGTTACTCATCACCAGCATGCAGAGGTTGCTGAAGCTTGTCTGAGTACTTTTCATCACCCAAAAGTATTCGCAATTACACGCCCCTGCCGAGTCTCCCGTGCAGGGTTTCCAACTAGAAATTAAAAATTAATGCTAGTTTAGCCCCCCCCCCCCCAAAAAAGAAGAACGTTTAAACCCGCTATACGAGCACCAAAAACCCGCTGAAACCCCGCTGAAAACCCGCTAAATGCAGTCAACAATCAGAATCACGTTTCAAACATGTTTTATTGCGTCTGCATAAAACACATGGAAAAAAAGTTACATTGAGCAGAAAAGACAGTGTTTTTTTTATTTGGCGATAATGCGATAAACAGCATAAATTACCAATATTATCAAGTCTTCTTGATATGTCTTCTTGATATATGTATTCTTGACAAAACAGTTGTTTCTGTGCTCTGTGAATTTATGGTGAAATCTTCGCCTTTCGAGGTGCCTCGCCTGCCCCTCTTGCGGCCATGGACGCGGAGTATGCCAGAGGCCCGCCTGGCCAGAAGTCATCACGGCCGTCAACCGCAAGGAAGCGAGTTGGCTCCCCCAGTGACACCGAAGACACCGCGCTGTACTCTATGTTGGAAGACGACTCATCCGACGACGGCTTCATACCCGTCCGGAGTAAGAGGGCCAGGAGAAAGATCGCCAACACAGCGGCGTCAACTCCTGCAAGTACGACTATGAAGTCAAGACCTGCGCGCTGGCCACACGTCATCATCTTTATGTCGGAAGAACCGTCAAGCAAGCTACGGTTGCTGAACAGGCAAGCCCTATCCATTTTTCTGGAATTTGCGGTGCCGGATCAAATTAAAGACATCAGAATAAATCCACGCAAGAATATACTCGCCATAGACGTGTACAACGCGAGTGCGCTTAGAAAACTTCAAGAAATCACGGAGCTAGGCGGAATCAAAATGCGCCCCTTTATCCTTATCGGCGACACATCCATAGCCGATGCAATTTACGAAATTGACATTGCCATTACGACTGATGATTTACCTAGCCTCACCAAACCGTCAAACGAGGGCACGATCATTACGCAAGTGCGCCGCCTTGGGAATACGCGCTGCGTAAAAGTAATTTTCAAGGGGAATGGTATGCCATGCCACGTTAAAGTCGGAGATTTCCGACATCCGGTTCGACCATTTATCCAGAAGCCGCTTCAATGCCATCAGTGCTTCACGCTAGGACACGTCAAGGGCGTGTGTCCCAACTCGCTACCGTGTCCCCGTTGCGCTGAACCTCATGCAGAAGAGTCCTGCGGTGCCACAGTTCTGAAGTGCGCCAAATTTAGCGGCCCCCACGCAGCCTCGTCGAAAGACTGTGCCCGCATCAAGAGGGAGCGCGCGGTTCTGAAGCAAATGGCCAGAGACAATTCGGCCCACAGGGAGGCAGCCGCAGTAGTCCGGCGTCGGCGTCGGCACCATGGTACGTCTTCAAAGAAGGCGCATGCGCGAAGTGATAGTACCCACTCCACTACGGTACCACTTAGTCGTGCCGCGAAAGGGCCCACCACTTCCACGAGGGAATCAGATAAGACTGTTTCTTTAGAGGAATGGCCTACGCTACCGAGCCGCTCCCTTGCTAAGGAACCTCAGAAGGTCGCGGCCCCACCGGAGCCTTCTCCGGCCATGGATGATTCACCTAAAGCAGATCGTCAAGTCATCTCGGTGCTACGTTCCCTCATGGAGGGCATCCGAGCGATTTTAGTGGACATGGGGACACCACCAGCTCGAAGCGCAATTAAAGTGCTGGACGCCTTAAGCACAGTGCTTGAATCCCTCAACTAGAAAGATGGCTACCCATACCGCATCCTTCCGAAAAGAAGTCAAGGCAGCGTCCGTCATCAAGTGCAACTCCAGAGGGCTAAAATCACGAATTTCAGATTGTCGTCAGTTTGCGTACACCAATGTGTTTCCACTCATCGTCATTTGTGAGCCCAACTTATCCAAAACAATCAGACTGTTAGGGTACGAAGTTATCATGTCATCAACAAATGGTGCATGCAGCAAAATCATCGTTTTTGTTCATCGAGAACTCACCTATGTTTTGCAACCAATTGCGCCCACGACGACAATCAATATATATGCATCACAGTTAAAAAGAACAAACTCTTGTTTACTCTCATAGGCGTATATATGTCGCCTTCCGGCAATTTCGATACTAAAAGATTAGCGGATATCCTGAGTGTGTGTCCCGCCCCATGGGTAATCATAGGTGACTTCAATGCACATCATCCAGCATGGGGAAGTACAAGGACAAATGCAAGAGGACGAAGATTAGCAAGCACCGCCTACAACTATGGCCTTACTCTCCTGAACGACGGTAGCCCCACCTTTCTTCGAGGCATGACATACGGCAGCTGCCTCGACCTTGCTTTCGTCTCCAACTCTCTCGCCAGATATGTGAAGTGGTTTCCAGATATTGGGACACATGGGAGTGATCACATTCCCACCTATCTGAACATCAAAGGCTTGTCGTCTAGATCTGGCCCACGGAATACCATTCGGACGATTCAATTGGCCAACTTCAAATATGATATGGAAGCTGCCTGCCGCGAGGGCCTACCCTCTGGGTTAGAGAAAACAATGAAAAATACGATGCAAAACGCCACTCGCATGCTGACGATCTCTTACACGCGAAACGACTTCGACATAGAATTAGAGCGACTTCGAGCACTTCGTCGCCGGACGGAACGTCGATATCGGCGTACAAAATCAATCCATGACCTTAGGGCAGCTAGGAGGATGCAAAAGAAGATTCAGCGTCGTATGGATAGATTAGCGTCAGAACCTTGGGCAACGTTTTGCCAGACACTCGACCCCCGCAAGCCACTGTCTTACATTTGGAAAACGGTACAAAGTCTACGTTGGCTTCCGGAACAGCGTTTTCCATTCAAGGCGCTCGCGCTTTTCCAAGGCCGGGAAGACATCGATGTCGCAGAAGACTTTTGTGCGCGGATTGCAGACCAAGCGACTCGTCCAGATCCTCCAGCCCGAGATGACGTTCCCCATTCCCGTGATTGCCGCATGGACCTCATCATCTCCGGGTCCAGATGGTATATCATACCGAACCTCGTGCTATCTCGGAGAATCCGCGCGGATAGAATTGCTGAGTCTTTACAACACCTCATGGCAGGAGGGAAATGTTCCTGACGAACGGAAAGTAAGCCGCCTGGTGCCGCTCTTGAAGCAGGGCAAAATCCTGCTAGAGCTCACCTCTTACCGCCCAATAGCGCTGGCCAGCTGTGTAGGAAAGATATTGGAACGGATGATCCTTGGCCGCTTGGAATGGTACCTTGAACACTACAAGATTTATCCAAATTCCATGGCTGGTTTCTGACGTGACCGCTCTTCCATCGACAATGTAGTTGATCTCGTTTCATATGTCCAGCACGAAAGGTTCCGTAAGCGTTTATCTGCAGCTTTATTCTTAGATGTGAAAGGGGCATACGATAACGTATTACATGAAGTCATTCTCGGCGCTCTTGTGACGGTTGGCCTAGGTGATCCAGTCTTTTTGTGGATTGCAAGTTACCTATCTGCAATATCATTCTATGTGTTAACTGACGATGGCCCAACTACGCGACGCTATACCAGCAGGGGCATTCCTCGAGGCAGTGCTCTCAGCCCGACGCTATTCAACCTCGCTCTTATTGGACTTGCTGAATACTTGCCAACTACCATCAAAATTTCAATATACGCAGACGACATCTGTGTCTACTTCGGCAGTCACACGTCCACAGATACGTGCGCGGCTTCAATGAGCGGCTACTTTGACAGCGTGCTACTTGTGTAAACAAGGTCTCATCATATCACCAGAAAAATGCGCACTAGTGGCATTCACTCGCAAACCAATGACACCTTATGTCATCTCAATGAACGGGCGCACCATTTCCTATGTCAGAACCCACAGATTTCTTGGCGTAATTATCGACCGAGACCCCTGTTGGAGCCCGCACGTGGCTTACATGAAACGGCGCCTGACAGCAACCGCCGAGTTGTTTAAATACTTGACAGGAAAGACGTGGGGGATGTCAGTAGACGCAATGCTGAAACTTTACAGAGCTCTCTTTTTCAGTTTTTTAAAATATAGTCTACCTGTACTGAACAACACCTGCAACACAAATATTCGTGTTCTGCAGGCAGCACAAGCTCAAGCACTCAGCGTTTGCCTTGGTTTGCCCAGATGCACGTCAACAGAGGCAACTATTGCGATTGCTCGGGACCATCCAATGCAAACTCACATTACGGTTGAAGCCCTGAGAACACACATCAGACATTTTGCACGTGCCCCCTATCACCACCTTGCAACACTACCTTCAGACAGGCACCATGCATCATTGTCTAAATCTATCGTGAAGTACAGCGACAAACTTCCCTCGGGCTTCACCGCTGCATCTAAACCATTGATACCCCCTTGGTGTCTTATCAGCCCCACCGTCCATCTGAGCGTACCAGGAATCGGGAAAAAGTCTTAGCTGTCGTCGTCTGTGCTGAAACAACTGTCTCTGCTTCTTCTGCACGAGAGGTACGCAGACAGTGTACATATTTATACTGATGGTTCCACAAACACCCAGTGTTCGTCCGGTGCTGCGGTTGTCCCAGCAAGAGCTATTACCATCAGCTTTAGGACTCACCACCCAACGCAAAAGGATAGAAAGTTGGGCGAGTTGGTACGGTAACATGATCTTGGATTGTAGCGCGAAGTGAACACGGACACAGAAAGGAGCAGACAGGACGAGCTCGTACTGTCTGCTCCTTTCTATGTCCGTGTTCACTTCGCGCTACAATCCAAGATCATGTCACCACCCAACGACATCGACATCTGCGGAACTAGCTGCTCTTCGCGCTGCATTTTGTTTCGTCAATCGGGAACCACCTCGACAATGATCAATCTTCAGTGGCTCAAAGGCACCCCTACAATCTGTGCTATCAGCTCTGCGTCGCGGGCCATTCGAAGAGCTCTTGTTCGATATTAGACGCCTACTCCATACATCACATGAGAAAGGACATCACGTGACGTTTCAGTGGCTGCCAAGTCACTGCACGTCATAGGAAACGAAGACGCCGATAAAGCCGCTCGGTCAGCTCTTGAAGACACACAAGAAGAGGCCATACCACTTTCACGGTCCGACGCAGCCAGCAGACTTCGAGTGCTTGCACGGGAGATCACGCTCTCTCTATGGTGCGCACCAAGCAGCCAGACCAACCGGAGCAATCGTCAATACGACCTGCCCTCTTTGATGCACCTCTGTATGCCAACTGGACTCCGCCGAAGTGAGGCTACTCTGCTTTATCGCTTATGGCTAGGGGTGGCCTTCACGAAATCTTACTCATTTCGCATTGGAATGGCCGACAACGCTCTCTGCAATGCCTCTCTTTGCGAGGAGACGCTAGAACACATTCTGTGCGACTGTCCTGAATATAATGTTCAGAGACAGTCCCTGGCGTCCGTTCTAGCGCGCCTTGACTGTAGACCATTGTCAGTTGCAACTATTTTCACATATCGCCGACAGAAGACATCGCAGCTGAAGGCGACGAAGGGACTACTTCGGTTTATGAAAGATACGGGCTTGGACAAGCGGCTGACAGTGATGTCACGTACCGCGCAAAAGTGACGGACTGTAACGAACGATGTATGTGCTGTGTTATGTGCTCTCTCTCTCTCTCCTCCCCATCTTTCATCCCCCCATCCCGCTCCCATGTGTAGGGTAGCAAACCGGTTAAGCTAAACTGGTTAACCTCCCTGGCTTTCCTTCTCCACTTTTTCCTTCCTTCCTTCCTTATGCGAATGTGAAGTGCAGAAACGTATTGCGAACCGCAAATAAAAAAAAAAAGATGCTTCTGTAAACTACAATCATTGGCCAGAAGTACGGTCGAACTACCGGGTAGTGATTTAAATTACAAAAAAAAAATGACTTCTGTGTCATCTTGGCATGATCCCACGTCCTCTGTCTGTATTTATTTGCTAGCGTGCAGCTGGGTCTCGAGTCGGTGCCATCGCTGACCCCGTGGACCTCAATCGTGCCGATCTTGGGAACAACGTGCTCGGCCAGCCTTTATAATTTCTTCGCAGACCAGCCCGCACAGTAAGGACGGCATTTGTCATCTCAGTAGACATTATGTCGTTTAACGTAGCTTTAATCACATTCAGCTGGCTGAAAACACGCTCAACACTCACGTTGGACTGGGGCAGCACCAGTTCTGATAAAGCGAAATTAACGAACTGAATTTTCGGATGTATTTCACCAGAGCCACTCCACGAGGCAAAATCCTCTAATGCGCGTCTGCAAAAATGGCGAATATTGAAACTGCTACTACTTGTAGAAACTGCTAGAGCTATAGTTTAATGGAGACATGGAGGCATGCGGGGCTATTATCGACAAAGTAAAATTCTGTAATGGCGACATTTCGAGATAATCAGAGAGGCAACCCTGTGGTCCAGTCATAGCTGACAGGATGGCGAATCGGACAATGTGGAGGATGAAATGCGAAGAAAATTCAATATAATTCTCCCTCACTTCCAAAGGAGCATGGACAAGCTGCACGTTTTCGTCACCTGAACCACGAATTATTGCCAAAAAAAAATCTTAAGTTGCTCCACCGCCGAAAAATGCGCCAACACAAATTGAAAATCGTTAAAAATTCCGCCGCCCGCACGCGTACACATTTTCCCGCAAGGCAACGCAAAAGGCCGCTAAACTGGCAACACTGCTTCCGAGTTTTTCTCACTCACTGTTTTTCTTATTCCTGCTGCTTCGGACGAAGTAACCTGAAAAACACTTTTGCAGGTTTAGATGAAATCTCTGTACGATATTTAAAATTAGTTTCTCGTTTAAGTTCTGATTCATTATGTTGCATGATTAACTTTATATTTACCAGTGACTCTTCTCCCGATTCCTTAAAACGGGCCAAGACTGGCCCGCATTTTTAAAAAAGGCGATAGGGAAGCCATAACTAATTAGAGACCCATTTCAATTTTTTCTTTGTTTATCAAGCTTATTGAGCAGTTTTTGTTAAGAGATTAAACTCGTACCTTAATGAATTGAAAATCAATAAGCCATGTCAATTTGTATTTCGTTGTGACAGCTCCACCAGTTTAGCCTTACTTTGTGCGACGGATTTCATTTAACACTCAATTGATTATGGCAGTTTCGCAGCGTCTGTATTTTTGGATTTTGCGAAGCCATTCGACCAAGTTAATCAGTTCATATTATTTAGAAATTTTGAAGCCTACGTAATTACCGGTGCTGCGCCAACTTCATTAAATAATTATTTGCGCGGCAGGTAATGCATCATCTACTTTGCTGGTGTATGCTCACATAACAAAACCATAAACCAAGGTGTTCCTCAAGGAGCTATTCTAGGCCCTTTGCTTCTTGCCGTGTACATTAACGACCCATTATGTTTGGTATGCTAACGACACTACGATATCACGCATGGATAAATCGCTTACCGCTCAAGCTTCTGAGCTGAATGCCGCGCTAGCTGCAGTTAAGTGGTACGACAACAATGACTTAATTATAAGCCCTTGCAAAAATTAACCTTTTGGTTTTTAGATCGAGCTCGACCCCATTTTTCAACTGATCTGCTCTTATCGCTTTACTTCTCTGTCCTCCATAGTCACCTGACACACCAAGCAGTCACCTGGGGAAACGCGTATAGTTGTCACATTTCACCTTTACAGCACATTCAGAACTACGGACTCTCCGCATCATTAGATACGGTAAACGCCGTACGAGTGCTCTTCCATTGTGCAGTGATTATCGCATTTTATCCATATGCAAGTCGTTTCAATACTGTTCAATACCAGACCTACTTCATTTTTTTAAGATTATTATTAATGAACTGCCGTTTGAACTATGAAACTGCCGTTTGAAATATGAAACCCTACGAACCTTGAGACATGCTTTGTTTTGTTTGTTTTAGATGCTATGCCTTTTTCGCCATAAACCCTCCACTATTGGTCAAAATTTTCCGGGCTCCGCCTACTTCACCTGTCTGTCACGCGGCATAAAAAAAAAGAAAGGCGAAAACTCACCACGTCTAAAGAACATGTACACATTTTGCCCCTTTCCGAAAGGAATAACATATGACTGCCAACCGATGGCTATGGCATTGGCTGTTTGGAGCTGCCAGCCAGAATGGATTTCTTTACGCATGCAAAAAAACTTGCGTGGCAGTATAATGTTGCCTAACCCTTTCGGCACGCATACGATAAAGCTCTGCCAACTCTCCCTCACTAAGGATCCGTTTTAGCGGCATTTTTAACCTCCCGCTGCACGCCTTCGCGATTTTTTTACCATCAATCGCAAGCTATATAAGCAAGAGGAAGAGGACCAACCGCAGGTACCACTACCAATCTTCTCGCCCGCTTATCCACTTTCACTGAGCTAACTCCGCCCCACCAAACCCTCTCTACTTCTGCGCACTCCTCGTCACTTTTCAGCCAAACACCTGTCAAGGTACGTAATGCTATTGGCTTTGAAAGCAAAATGACCGCCTATAAACGAGGAGAGTGTTTGATTGTGCTGTTCAATTGGAGCCAACTTTATTTGTGCCTGCAGTTGGGCGCTCGCGCGCCCCGACGAGGGCCTACGTCATCTACGAAGTCACCGTTACTCGGCGCGGGTCTCCGCTCGCCGTTCAAGATACTCTGCGGGTCAACACCCGATGATTGCATAAGCGGTTACGTAAATTTGACGTCAGGCGATTGGAATACACTCAGAATGGAATAGTTTTACGTTATACGGCCCCAGGACTCTATACAGTCTCCTTCTTTTTATAATATTTTGAGAACTAAAGCAAAAGACAGGCTACCTCTAATGCAATTATTCAAGCCTATTTTAATACCAGCGTATGCAAAGATTTACCAGTTTGTCAGTGGTGATATGGACCAGTTCATGTCATTTTGGATCGAGGCCTCCAACTGATGAGACTCCTTCATCTATTCGGTCTGTCTCTCACCCGACTTGCGTAGTACCTGGCCCAGCGAACGAAACATTTGCTTTCTTTATCCTTCTTTCTTTCTTTTCAGGCAATATCCATCAGACTGTTGAAGAAAGTCATGAAATTAGTAAACCACGTGTTTGATAAGTATGATGTTTAATTCTAGATAGGTTTAGAAGTGAGTCGCATGGTTGAATTTATAAATGCTGTCGAAGGCTATGAAAAGCGTTAGTATTACGCGCTATATTAAGAACGATTCTTAATTGTCATCGTCCGAGCTCCGTCAGCTGCTCCAAACAATTAACACATAAGTCTCCCTCGCTTTCCAATCGTCCTGGATAATTCGTGGTATGTTAGCCGTACGTGCTAGCTTTACCTTTAACTAATAGAAAGCCGAAGCTTAGCCTCGTCCTTGTGATAACAACTCTATATTCTTATACTTAACTAGGCTTACCAATGTCGTTGAAAAGTGAAAGAAAATTGTACAATCATTGCATTCTACCAGTGCTAACATAGGGGACAGACACTTGGAGGTTAACAAAGAAGCTCGAGAACGAGTCAAAGACCGCGGAAAGAGCGGTGAAACGAAAAATGTTTGGCGTAAGGTTAATAGACAAGAAGAGAGGCTTGTGGATCAGAGAGCAAACGGGGATAGCCTATATTCTAGTTGACATTAAGAGAAAAAAGTAGCTCTGGGAAGCCCATATGATGGGTAGGGCAGGTAACTAGTGGCCCACTAAAGCTACCAAATGGGTACCAAAAGAAGGGAAGCTCGGTCGAGGACGGCAGAAAATTAGGTGGGGTCACGAAATTAAGAAATTTGCAGGCGCAAGTTGGAATCAGCTAGCGCGAGACAGGGGTAATTTAAGATCGTTCGGAGAGGACTTCATCCTGCACTGGACGAAGGAATAAAGAATATGATGATGATTATGATGATGATGATGCTTAACTAAATAAGAAATATACTTATAGTGCAGCTTTTCTCGCCTAAGTCTCGCTACATAAAATTGCCCACGCATACCGAGAGATCTGACTCCGCGACGAACAAGCGCGCCCCACCGCGCAAGTCTCGTTGTGCCACTGCTGCGAGCCACTGGCGTTCGCGGTCCACGCAGCCGGCACCGGGTGGCAGCGCGGGCATAAGCCATCCTCCACGCGACGTCTCCCGCGTCGCACGCAGTGATGACGGCAACGGTGTCACACTTCTCTCTCACTTTTTATTATTTCCGCCACCTTGGACTTTCTCACCGCCAGCGTCGGAAGCAGTTCTGCAGCTGCCCGCGTTTTCGGCGCTGCTCTCGAGTTTCTCCTGTTGGCGCATTCCTGTCGTCGCGCTGAGGGCGCCGAGTGAGCGGTCGCAGCTGCGCAACGCGCCAGAGCCCGACGCCCACCGGCCCCCAAGAGTGCGCAGTGTGGCGGAGACCACGTGCCTCGGACGACGCCTCATTTGCACCACACGACGCTGGCTCTACGCTGGCGTTCGGCCGGCGCGAAGGTGAGTGACAACCTCGGTCAATATTAGGCCAGTAGTACACAACGCTTCCTCGCGGGGAAACCTTGACCAGTATAACACAACGATTGTTTTGAGCTGATTCTACTTCACTTAGCCTTGTGCTCTGACGTTACTCTGCTAGTGACAACAGCCGCGTGACCCTGTTCGAGCCAATGCAGAAGGCGAAAAGAAGCTGCTTAGAATAGCATTGCAATATAATCGTTGTGGTATTCTGGCACTTATTCCACCATCGCCCGTATATATGGTGAGCAGAAAAACTACACTTATTTCAGCTCGGCTGTATTCTGAGTAAAATAGCTTCGGCGTAGCAGAAAACTGTCTTGCACGCCTGTATAGATGGCTCCTCGGCGCGGAGTGCTTGTCCTGTTGGTTCAAGCCTTGCCGTACGCTATATAAGGTGGCTTCTCTAATTAGTTACGAAAGCTTCGAGAATACGAAGAGAGTCCATTGGCTAGTTCTTCAATACCGAATAGTCTCTCTTCGTTCTAACTGCGTTGACTACCCGAGGCTGTCAGTTGTGAGAGCGTAGACGGTGCGAATGTTTTTCGTTCGCACAAGAGCGCATCGCCCAATTGACGGCATTATATTTGAGTCCATGCTAGCTGTCACGCAAAAGATAGTAGTGGCGGATGCAGCCGCTTCGCCCATGAAGTAGCAGCGCAGAATAAAAATTTTATCATGCTCTTAATTGGAGATCGGAAAGTCAGAAACTGACGTTAAATAGAAAGAACTTCAAACGTACATTCTTGGAAGATGGTATATACGTTTTGTTACGTTAGTGCGTAATGTCGTCTATTGTTTGTTTGTTTTTTGTGACACCTCCAACCCAAAAGAGTGCTGCTTTGAAAACCATGTGAAAGACGTACCTCATGAAGACTATTTGCAAAGCGAAGGTCCAAAGCGGTGACAACGCCACGAATGTGTGATGACAGTACGTCCGTGTGAACGTGACGCAGCCTCGTTCCGCCTGTCTGAAAGCGCCTGACACGGTCTGTCGTCACTAATGAGAAAAACATGGGCGCCCAACCTCGTAACCCGGACTGGAGCAAGCAGGACAAGAGGGACGTTACCGAGTTGAGTGTGGCACGACGTGGGCCCCTGGCGCGCTTCGCCTAACTTTGTGCACTCTCGCAAACTTCCGCTTAGGTCGCACATGCTACTACTGCTATGAAAGTTTGAGTGGTCGGTGTCTCTCATTATGTACGTTTACATCTGGTAACATCTATACGCTTCTTTAAAATGAGTCATGCCCGACCAGTCAACTCGCACGGCGCTTGCCATAGTTTTCTCTTCCTTTGTGCGTTGTCTTTTTGTTGCGTTAATTTTACTCATCAGCTACTCGCAAGAAACATTGCAGAATGCGTCCGATGAATGCCTCCGCCACCGATGAATTAGGTTTTATGAAAAAGAGTATGGGTGCCAAGGACACAATTAAATCCGAGCACCTATACCGTGCCTGATGCGAGAGTTTTTGTCATGGACCCTTCGGAGGCCAAACATACATTTAGGTAGTTTTTGCTTGGGACACGCAAGTGGCTTGTAGACGCAAGAAACCGAACATTGAAGGGGTCTTGTTGGGGCCAAAGTGACTTGCGTACCTTAGTATAATCTAATAAGCACGTGGACAAGAAGCACAGCGTGCTGACAAGGCGACTAGGGTGTCTTACGTCTTGCCGCCGTGTGCTTCCCGTTTCGCGATTGTGTCCAGCTGCAGTGTGCTCAGTCCTCGTGGAAACTGTATCTAAAGAGGGACAAGAGCACGTTACCCTTATCTCGGTGTTTATTGAGGGGAGGAAGGTGACTCATTAGGGAAACATCTCCAGAAAAGCCCCCAAACCGGCCGAAGCGATAACATCATTGCGTAACGCCAGAAATTATCTGGTCCATCGTGCTCTGCAGCAATAGCACACAATAGCTGTGACGTTCAAATTTCTGTGCCCGTCTGATTAATCTAAATTCGTTACTAATAATCAATATTGAACTGACAGTTTTTTCTACATTATTTGACACTGTACAGGGAGTTGAGTAGAGAGTAGCAACTGTGCTCGTATTTTGCGTCGATGGTTGGCGACGTCATGCAACGACTACATTGAAGTTAGTCGTTGCATGAAGCTACCTATGCATATGCTATAAGAGTGAAAGCAAGCCGTTTGATTCTATGCCATCACGCTGCACGCACCTCACGAGTCCCTAATGAGCGTGTCCTCAGCTGACTTGTATACCTGAGGGAACTGTTCGCGCCTCGTGTAGGTTTTCTCGACGTTTAGTGCCTCTATGGATATCGGGATTATTTTCCTGTTATAAGGTCAGCTTCTGTCATTAAATTTGTTGGAGTGTTCCCCTGTCTTCTGAACGTTTGAGAACACTTCTTTTTCCTTATTTATGCCGCATAATCTATGGGAATCTCTTTCTGCATTTCCACTAGCTGAGACGGACTGCCCTACCGTCACTCTAGCGCTTGCCACACAAGCATTTGATTCATTTGCTCCAGTAGCTGGTAAAAAAAATAAGAAGGAAACCGAGGTCGGTGCAGCTAGAAATCAAAAACAAAATGATATGCCAAACACAGAAAGACCAAGAACTCCATAAATTACAGAACAAGTGCAAGCTGATCATATTATTATCTGAAATGCAGATTAAGAGTTAGATTATTAACAGTGGATAGAAATGAAAGACGTCCGCCGTCGGCGGTGAGTCCGAGCGACGAGGGTAGCAAAGTGACAAACATATGCAGTCGTATCAGAACTTGAATATTTGCATGTGCCTAGCAGCGATACTGGTGCAACTGATTATGGAAGCGGTGACACATTTTCCATCCATTTCTCTGCCTTCGTGTTTTGACCTACTCATGCCGCGTGTCTGAAAAGCTTCCGAAAATTCACGCTGCGCCGTATATGGTCTCGTGTCACATCGCCATTGTCAGGCAACCGCTCAACCACAACATGCCCGTGCATTTTGTCCACGTACGGGGAAAATTATTCACGGACCTTGTAGCCCATCAGCCCACATTTTGCCGCTTGGCCAGCTTGTATAGTTCATACGTATGCCATTTTGTTGCGTGCACACTAACGTTTGCACAAGCACGATATGGCGCGGAAAATGTGAAATAATAACAATAATAACAACGATAATAATAAACTTGGTTGAAGACGTGCCAAGATCACCATAACCAGGAATTAGAATGATGAACGGGCATGATGATGATAATGCAGATTATCGCTAATATGCCGACCCCTTTGAATCAAGGTGGCGACAAATAGTCATCTAGCCTGCGTCAGCCAATCATGTGTTCCTGTATCTATTGCCATTTAGCGTTTTGCCTACGAATCTTGTAAACTTACCTATGCATGTGACGATTCCTTTTCCCATCTGTTGCCTGCTTTTTTCCCACCAATGTTCCCGTCGTTTCTCGCTGATTTCCACCACTGGCCAGTTTACGCACCCACCAGTTTTGAACCCCAGTGCTACTGGAAGGCTGAAGTCCCGTCCAGTTTTGGCTGGGTTTTTTAATGGATTCTAACGGATCCTTGCATTCCGTTAGAATCTGCTGAGTCCCCTCCGGATTTTTTCTGCAGCAAGCACAGGTCTCTGTGCTGTTATTACTTGTGCCTGAGTTATCAACAGCTACAGTTAGGTGGTTGTAGTGCTAACAACAACAACAATTATTATTATTATTATTATTATTATTATTATTATTATTATTATTATTATTATTATTATTATTATTATTATTATTATTATTATTATTATTATTATTATTATTATTATTTAACGTGCCCAGGAACAACCCTAAGATCTGAGTGCTGCCGTACCGTAAAAAAAATTACATATACAAGTATAAATACATGAAAAATAACATGAAAGAGGACGCGAAACTCATGAAAAGCAATAGTCAAGTAACAAAAGCCGCGGTAAGTTGACAACAGTAATACAGAGAAATAACACGAACAATGCGTGAGAGTAACTAAAAATAAATTAATTAATCCAGCCTTTAGATTATCGGTCGACAAAAAAAATGGGGTTTCAATACTGACGCACAGGTAATCTAAAGAAGATATAATGTGCTTCTTAAAAAAAAGAATTCAAAGGCAAAAGAAAAAGACATGTACAGAAGATGAATTTGGCCATAATAATGGCCCACAACAAAGAACATGGAAAGTTGCTAAAACAAGGTCTTATTTATCGATAAAGGTAAGGTAAACCAAAAATGAAGAATGAATTAGTGAGCAAGTACAACAAAAAATAAAAAATAAAACTGTACAGCTAAAGGTAAAAACGTAAGGGAAAGGGAATATAGAAACAGGAAACCGGTTCACGTAAAATACGTGTAAACACAGTGCACCAAGAACATTAAACGTACGAGAAAGAAAAAAAAAAGCCTCGAAAACATTAGACATATCGCCAGGTAAGCTGAAAATGTGCTAAATCTCCCGGCCAAAGAGGGCACGTACGTATACCGAGAAAACCCAGCACACGGCAATATGAAGCTGTGAACAGAACGACGAAAGCGACTGATGAAACATATCGAGATCATCGAAATATGTATTATGCAGATCTTGAACTTTATACACAGCAGAACGTTTGCTGTGACCAGCAGGGACAATTTCTGCGGAATCCCAAGCGCGACAAAATTAAGTAACTCGGCGCAGTTGAGGTTTTCGTGAAGGAGCTTATACAGAAACAGAAGGTCTGCGCGAATACACCGGCAGGTAAGGGATTGTAGTGAGGGTAACGGTGGAAGCGCTACAACATTGACCAATGACAGCGGGAAAACGCTGGCGGCGAATCGCTACGAAACTTTTCTGGGCTCTTTCTATAGTCTGTCACTGTGGGATTTGTAAGTTCTATTCCACACCACCAATGCGTATTCCCGCGTTGGGAATGGCATATAGCCTAATACGGCATCTTTATTTTATGTGCTCAGGAATAATCGGAGGTCTAAATACTGGCGTACAGAGCAACAACAAAAATAATTTTCAAAAAAAGGGTAAAAAGGCAAGACAAATATTGGCCTCGAGCTCCACCACTGGAAAAGCTGGCGCTACCGTCGGCGTGACGTGCTAGGAGGGATCACGTGGACATAGCGGCCGCGTCGGCTGCTTCGGGCGCGCCGAAGCGAGCTGAAAACGAGTTTAAATTCCCTCGTACGCTGCGGTCCTCATTTAGTGGCGAAATTTTCCCGCTTCGAGTGTCTCCTTTACAACGCTTCAAAGCACTACAATAGGTAGTGGCTGCCTTTAAAGGCGCGCAACATGGTAGGCTACTGCTCGGTGCCGCAGGGCCGGACGCACGTAACGGAGGCCGGTGTCAGCCTTATTCACACGTAGCCGCAGGACAAGAAGCTGCGTGAAGCTTGGCTCGCGAAACATAAAACCGGCAAACAGCCATCGGCTACAACTCGGGTATGCAGGAAGCACAGACGCGAGGAAGATTTCTGCTACGTCGCCCGGTCTGCGATGTTCTGAAAACGCGCACTGTGACGCTCGCCCGAGTCCGCTGCCCGACTAATGTCATGACGGTTTGGTCTATGAACTTGTCGATGCTATAGATACTCGCAAGTTCAGTGGAGTGGAAAGGCAGCGGTAAGAAGCACATTTAAAAAAAGCATGGTATATGGTCATGCTTGTGTTATGAATTAATGCACTGGATTACAAAAAAGGAGCAGCGGGAAATTGCACGCTGAGAACACCGATAAACATACAGTGCGACGCAACTCAAGAAATAATATTGAAAGGTCAAAGAATTTAGAAGAAAAAAAAAGATTGAATCGTCGCGACGGGACATCACAGTCCCCGTAGGCGTCGAAGTCTCTACAATTAAATTATTTTTGAACAGCTCTGATAGCGCCCACGCAACAATGGTTGCTTGTATAGTGTCAAATGCTCATACTCTGCGGCCTAAAGCTCATGGCACGGTGCGAAAACGCGCGCGCGGAGAAAGCGAAACAGTGCGCGGACAAGCATGCAGACGCGCAGTCGGTCGCTGCGAATCTGCGCGGTCGCTGCATTGAGGCTTCGTTCTATTACGCTCCATTTAGTTATACAAACACTATAAGAACATATTTCACATAGTTTAGTCTCAGCGTTTACCTACCTTTCACGCAAGAAGCCGGTTCGGGAGACTCCATCGCGGCGACAGCGCGCAGTGGCGTTCACTGTACGTATTCGGTAAGGAGATAGCGTCTGTAAACGATTGTGTGCTTTCAGTTTGCCCAAGATTATTATTTAGACAGTAAGAAACTTCTCTCGTTTCGAAAGTACTTATAGAAATGTCCGTGAGAGCTCGCGCGTGGTGTTTTCAGTGAGTGCTGACAGCAAAACCTATGAGGAGCGCGCCGCATGATCCCTCATACTACGCCAGCGAGGCGCTTCCGATAGATGGCGACTCCGTAACTCCTCGCCGCCAATAGTAGAAGATATTGGATAAAAAGAAGGGGGAAAATGATAATGTTCAGTACGAGCATCCCTTTTGAAACGGGGCGATGACAGATGCCAGCGAGCTCGTTCCGCCAGCCACCAGCCAGAAACCATCGACCGGGACAGGGCAAGTGTTGGTTTTGTTCCAGGTGCCCGGTGAGCACAAACCCAAGGAGTTTGTGTGTTGCTGCGGAGTGCCATCCCATGGCGTACGCACGCTTGCTGCGTCAACCATTCTGCATGCTTATGCGGGCGACCACTGCTCAGGGAAACAATACGGAAGCCATGCACGCCAACCGCAAGACAGTTCGCCTTAAATGAGGAGAGCGTGAAGAGAATGAAACGAACGGACATGTGTGCTGATCACTTCCTTCTCGCCTAATAAGCGGTGCAGTGGCCAGGCGCTGCTTATTAGGACCTAGTGGACGAAGGTCTCACAGTTCCAGAAACAGTAACGCTTTCGGTGCATTCCTGTCGCGAATATCACTTTCCCGTATACGATGCCCACATCGTCCTGCGTAGTCTTATTTTCCTCTGAGCTATATACAGTTTTGACAGATGCGAATATCATGTTCTAGTTATGCTTGAGGACCATAAATGTCGACTTGGATACGTCCACTGATCGCACCTTGCATTTGTGAAGTTGAGAAAATTTGCTAAAGTACACCGCGAAAGATATTTCGTTTCATTTATCTGCATATCATAGCAAACATAATCAGCTATCGTATGTGCAAGGAAGTACCAATCGCTCTCTAAAGTAAGTGTGCCCATCAACAGCGAAAGATATCCTCTCTGTAAACAGGCGCGCACGCACGCACACACAGGCAAGCCCTGCTTACTTAGCGCACTCCTGGCTCGTTCGCCAAGTGCTGCTCGGTGCAGAAGTCAAGGCCAACGCAGAATGGATCGTAGTCCTCGCACTGCAGTAGCTCGCGCCGCGCGAGCTGTGAATCACGCCGAAGCTCGTGCCCGCCGTCTCTGCGTGCCTGCAGGCGCTGCCCGCGCAGGTTTTCGAGAGCGGCCGACCTCCGAAGCAGCACGCGGCAAACTTTTTCCCATCGAGCCCGCAGCGCGAGACGCGCTGGCCGCATGCAGGTGGGTGGCAGCACGGCACGCTGCAATCCACGGCAATGCATTGACCTGGATCGATGCCTAGCGGGCATCGCCGCCACTGCAGATTCGTCCTTCTAGCTGCACGCATACAGCCACGCTGCGCTGTCAGCGTTTGAACTTTTGGAAGAAACGTCATCGCGGTGACGTCCGCTGGTGAACTAAGAACTTGCTCACGAAGCCAAGCAGCTGGAGCGTTTCACACACACCGACCTCTTCGTTGAATAAAGAGAAAGAGAGAGAGAGAAAAAGAAAGACGTGAAAGGCGGAGATATTAACCAGATTAGATGTCCGGTTGGCTACTCTGCACAGGGGGATGGGGTAGGAATGATGAGTATGCAACAATAAAATAAAGCTGCTTTATAAACGCTAGTGTGCTTTTTTAAGGCATCGGGACTTATTTAAAAACTATAGTTGCGATTCGTTCAATAAATGAGTGGTAAGGCGATTAGCGCGATGAGAAACGAGTTTTTGGAACGTGCCCTTTTTCGAGATCTCGAGCGACATGCTGATGCAACAAGCTATTTCCTCGCGTGTCGTATCATGTAGTAGCCGTGCGCTTAATGGCGAGGGATTTCTCATAATACAGAGTAACTGACTCGGTATAAAGATTCCACCGTATACTGCCGACATGTGGGATATGCGAGAACGGTAAAAGACGGCCATCGTTGGCCAATATATACCGCCAATCGTTTCTCCACGAACTCCTTCCTCCCCCCCCCCCTCTACGCACTTCCCCCTTCGTGTTCCTAAATTCCACACCCCTTCGTCAAGAAACGGCCTCGGGCACGCGTGATTGTCGTGCCATTTGCTGTCTGCTATTTTGGCCGCTGGTTAATACCTGCAGACATACTGAGCAGCGTCTTCGCCCAAAGGCGCCCCGCGGCTGCAAACAAACAGATGCTTTGCGCTGTTTGTGTACGGGGAGCGCGTCAATTGAGCGCGTCAGCACAACGCGGCGCGACGAGTGGAGCGCCGAGGCGTCATCTTGCGTGCCCACGAGCGCATTTCGGCGTCTGCGCCACTTCCCAAGCGTGCACCCCCACACGGAACGGAGAATTGTCCGCTTGTCGACAGTGTGCACCGCCGAGTTTCCCGGAAACCAGCGCGACGATGAGGAAAACAAAATGAAAAAAAAAAATGCTCCTTGCATTTCGTTCTGTCCTAGCGAAAGCGAGGAAAAAGAGAGAAAAAAAATAGCAAGAGGGAGAGAGAGAGAGAGCAGCAACAAATTTTTGTGCGCGCTGTGGAAACGGAGAAATGCGCGCTACCTGGGCAACTGGCGGCACTTGCTCAAAGTCGCACGCGTTTGCCGAATCAGGCGTCGCAGGCTGCCGTGGCGCCTGAGTGGGCGTCGCTCGAGCCCGCCACAGATGTCGTCCACGGGAAAAAAAGAGAGCGAGAAGTGCGCGGACATATGAGAGCGGCGTTAAGAAAACGAGCGCGCGCCATCAACAACGCTCTGGTTGCCGCCGAATCCATTAGGGAGGAGAGAGAAGGGCCGACCAAGCACTTAACAACGGGCTGACTCGCGGTGGAGGAGCTGCCTGCGAAACGAGAAACAAGGGGATACCACCGAGTTTCGGCACGCGGTATTCGAGAAGGACGGCGCCTGGCTGGATGTGGGTTCGGTCCTTCTTTTGGTGCTTTTACCGCGCAGTTTGATCGAGGCGGCGGCCGAGGCGGAGAACAGCGCGCCGCACGCTTGAGTGGACATCGCGTCGCGTGGCCACGCGAGCCGGCTGGCCTCTTGGCCGTCGCGGAAAAAAGCAAGTGCCAACAAAACAGGCTGGTGGTAGCAGAATGTGTGTGCGTGAGCGGGTTCGGCCAAGCAGACACACAGACGAACGGACCGTCCCGACCGTGACGTTGCGGGTCTCCGAAATCAGGGTACACCCTCGGCCAGCCCCGGCGCTGCCCTTGTGCGGCGCGCATGCAGTACGCGCTATGCAGGCGGCCGACTCGTTTGCGGTTGGGGGGCGCGGTCCCGGGGGTCCACGAGGCAGCGGACTCTTCTCGAATGCGCCCGGGCAGGCGCTCGGAATACGGCGTCTCGACCCTAACGCCACCTGCGGCGCGCGGGAAACGAGGTGGGTGCTGGACGCGGTGGATTTCTCCCACAGGCGCCGGTCTCATTTATTCGCACGCTGACCGTTCTGAGCTTCGTACCGCTACAATCAAAGCTTTTCGTCGCACTTGACGAATGTATAGTTACTCACTATGCTCGTCCAATATGAGGTGCGGTGATGTAATTGACCGAGTAGTTCGCAACTCAATCTGGCCACGTTCGGCAACGGGACCCAAAGGTGTTGCAGGGATTTCTTGTTATTTCTCTGGTTAACTAATTCACCTCTATGAACTCAGAACGAGTATTCGTAAGCAAATCGTTTTCGTTTAATCTGTTTTATTCCCTAGGAAAGAAAAATAGTCACGTACAGATCCTAATGCGAAAGAGCTCTGAGAAGGAAATGAATGGAGCTTAAAACGACGAAAATTCCGCGCTGTTGCCTAAACATTTCCATCATGCACGCGAACTCTTCTAGCCGGTATCAACACATTTTCAATAAGACAATGCCCGTCAATCTATAATCTCTTGCATTAGCAACCAAAGCTGTCCGTGCAAGAGATTAGAACGTCACGTAATGGTGTCCCCGGAAGAGTGCCGCAAAGGTGCAGTTTTGCACTGCCATCCGGGCTTTTGCTGTCTGCATTTCATTGGCGAGAACCTTGACTATCTATATGCAGCGTGTCATTCCAGCAACTGATCGCTCACTTCGGTATAAAAAATGTATCATTTACGTAACGTCATTTTATTGTCACGTGAACGACATAATTTACTATACAGGTTGCTTCTATTATTAGCTGCGCCAAATCTTTACAAAATTGCCCGTGGCAGTTACACACATCTAGCGAGAAAGCAAAATCCTTAATTGAATACTTCACAAATTTACTCTAATTATATTTTAATTCATTACTTTGTGACCCATATTTCAGTCTACGAAATGTAGTCGGTGTGTTGACAAGGCACTTGGAGCGAAGGACTCCACCAGTTTCGAGATACTCATTCTCAAAGTGTGCGACGAAATGTATTGGCGTTCCATATAATTTTGTGCTTCAATTCACAAAGCCTTTTCTTTAAAAAGTAAGGGGACTAACAGTGCATTCTTCCCCCAACTTTGATGGCACAAATCTCGAAACCATATCAGTTCCATCCTCACAATTCGTTCAAAGTCGTTCCAAGACTAATGGCGGGAAAGCAATGCTTTCTTCAGCATTTATACCAAGCAGTCCCTAACTCCTTCTCTTTCGTCATTAGAGGGACCCTAAAAAGAGGAATAAGCTGATCTGTGTTAATAAATTGTAAAAAAAGAAGGAAAAAGAAGAAGCCACCCTTAAGTCTGAGAGGAGGATCACTAGGAAAGACAAAAATAAGCAAAGGCATCACAATCCATGTTTCGCGTTAACTCTTTTCTGTCTTACGACACGAGGTAGCTTCGGCCTTTTCGGTGTTTTAGCTAGAAGCGTCATAACTAAACCAGATTAATTTGTTATTCCTCTTGAGTGTCCCTTTGGCTCTGTATTCCTTTCTAAGGTCCTGCATGAGTGCTTGGATCATTGAGTTGGTGTCAGGTAGTGAGTAGGCAATCCGTACTTCGTCAGAGCAAGAGAATGCCGATCTTGCCTCACTGTCAGTGAGTTCATTGCCAATCACACTACAATTACCATGCACCCATTGAAAAGCGACCAATTGGCCACCTCGCTTGGCACTGTGAAGTTCGGCAATTTCTAGCAAGAGCAAGTAATATGGTGCTTTCTTTACAAAGCATTTGAGCGCCTGCAACGCTGATTTGGTATCGCAGAACACCGTCCATTTATGAGGTGTCTGACTTCTCATAAAACGGACTGCCTCCTGTTCTGACGCCAGTTCTGCAGCCATAGATGTCGATTTGTGGTACAATTGAAATAGCCGAGTAATATGCCAAGTTGCCGGATAACTAATGCTGCTGTTGTGGCAGATGGTGACTGAATCATCGGTATGTCCTTGTACAGTCCCACTATATTATGTAAATATATGAGACAGGCTGAGCTGCTTCAAGCCATCAAAAGAAACATGCGATTTCTTTGTAACTCTAGGTCGTTTAAGCCTCACTAGTGATCTCGGTAATGTCTAGGGAGGTGTCTCGGGAATGTTAGTGGCCTGGAACTTTGCAGCTATAATTATTGCGTGGCATGCAACTGCTTTAGAAAAAGCGCAGTCAAGGATGGTTCTTCGAAGCGGTGACAGAGGATGGTGTGAGTGTCTGGTCAGCAGGCGAAGTCAGGTTAATGCCACGTAACTGGTCAGAACGAAGGTAATATTTTTTGTCGTTGCTTGGAGATACTCAGATTATTTCTTGCATTGCGCCTAATTACATTATTAACCACCATTAATTAATCGACTCCTCAAACGTTATAATTAGATGAAAATCGTCAATGAGAAAATTGCAGAGTGACATATAAAGACTCCCGATACAGCTTTGTGTCGCTCAATACGTGCTACATAAAAGTGTTTTTCCAAGCATGAAAGAAGCCCGCGATTTCACGAAATATTCCCGTGCAACTGGCCGTTCCAAGCACTTAACGTGTATTCGCGGGCTTCTTTCACGCTCGGAAAGACACTTTTATGTAGCACGTATTGAGCGACAGACCGCTGTATCGGCAGTTTTTCATGCCCTACAATTTTCTCATTGACACTTTTAATCTAATTATAACATTTGAGGAGTTTATAAACTAATTAAGAATGATTATGTAATTATGCGGAATGAAAAAAAAATAGTTTCAGTATATCCAAGTGACGGCAAACAACATTATCTTGGTTCTGTCCAACTACGATGCATTTGCATATTTTTAAATCTTGTACATGATACTTTGGACAACCTGTATACTGATGAATACGACGTTTCCCAGAACACTTTACAACTTTCTCATAGGGTGAAATAATTAAGTAACCTTAGCCAATTGCCCAACTAAACAAAACAAAACATAAATGTGTGATTCGCTCGATAGAGGGGCCTTTTAGTCGTGTGCTGGAAATGTTTAAACCTTGGCTATTGTTATTTGTCAGGATTGCAATTTTAGCAGTTTCGTTGCTAGATATATCAAAGTTTTGTCTGTATAGCGATAAGTTGTTCTATTTAGCGACCCGCGGCGAAAGTTGCTTTAGAAATGGCTTTCTAGAACTCTGAAGCAGCACGAGCTTGATGTGGGCAAGTTGGTGTAACATACTTGAAGGAAAAACAGCGCTAAAATGACGCGGACTAAAAGAACAACCTATACGACGGACAGCGCCTGTCCGTCGTACGTGTTCTTCTTTTAGTCCGCGTCGTTGTAGCGCTCTTTTCTTTTCTTCAAGTCTTTCTAGAACGTACGGCGCCTGGGATCTGTGGCCATCATGAAGCAACGGTGGCCTCCACTCACGGAGGCCATACGCTCCGGTTAAAGCGGCAGGAGCTGAACAGGCCTCGCATCATGCTCACGGAAAGCACGTTTTTATTTCTTGTTTTTTCTTTCTGATTAACCCCGTTATAATGGCCATAATGCTGCTGATGCTGTAGTTTCACTGAATGCGTTCGAATGCTGTCGTACGCAAGCGCAGTAAATTGATTAAATTATCGAAACCTATAGCAATAAATTTTATGTTGACATTTAGGATGCAACATGTCAGCAACAAGACAGATCATCTGTATGAAGGCGTACATATCGGAGCGGCTGGGCTTGTTCGCGCGAATCTGAACGCACTGCTTCCCTTCCTCGCCATTCGAGCAAATCGATACTGCACGGAGCTTTCAGGTGGATCAAGGGGCGTAACTGCGTAGTATTTGGCCAGCGTAAATGTCACGTAATTATCATCTCCATGTAAAAGTAAGCAAACATGTGTCGCGGAACTTAGTTTTCCTTTCACGAGCTCCAAAAACCAGAAATTGTGTAGGTATATCCCAGATCAGGTGCGTTCTCGTGGTAGGAAAATAATATTACCAAATTTTTTTCTTGTTTTTTTTTTCTACCATGCTGGGTATGTAACCTTGCAATCTGAAGGTCTTTAATCCACTGTAGCACAATAGAGTTTAATTTTAATCTGCAAAGTTTTAAGTAGGAGTTGCTTATGAGGAACCTTATTAAAAGGTTTTTTTTTTTTAAATCCAAGCATGTATCCGTTGGAATATTTAGGTACATATTGGAGCTCCTGTCATTCAGGAAGAGTTCGAGTTGAGTGTCGCAGGAAAATGCGTTTTTTTTTTTTTGTATTCCCCTGCTGATCATAATAAAACAGTTCAACAACATTTCAAAAGTTTACAAAATTGAAGTACATTATGGAAAGTCATTTCTTAGGAATCCCACAAGGTGGAGAAAGTGTCATGAAAGGAAAAATTGTCATCCACTCTAATGCAGCACAAAGATGTAACGGAAACCATCAGGCTTTCTCGGAAAGAAACCCTCGCAGTTGAGGAAATATTTATTCTTGTCTGGCAACAGAACCGGGGACCGACGCTCTTTTTGGTACCGTCGCTCTGCCACCTGAGCTCACCCAGAGGCTAGCAGATCGCAGCGCAAGGGCGAATTAATCGACAATCCGAAGCACAGCGTCAAAGAATATGGGAAATCAATTCTCGGGAATCATGATAACGAAGTGTCATGATAGCGTAAATTCTCAGCCATCCGAATGTGGCACGAAGATATAACGGAAATCATCCGGGTTTCTTGGGAAACAAGCTTCGCAGTTGAGGGGAAATTCGTCCTGGTCCGGGAATCGAACCCGGGATCAACGCCTTTCGCCAACGCCAACATTGCTGAAATCAACGTCGCGACGTCGACCAAAGTCAACGTCGCTGAAATCGTAGAATCAGCTTCTCGGCTCTCACTTCAAAATCGCAGATTAATACGATTGTTTTAAGATTTTTCTCGTATTTTATTTTATTGTTTCAGATTTTCAGGAGATTTGGTTCGGCGAATCTCATGTCAAGGAAGCTCATCGCGTTTCACATCACCTTTCAAAGTAAAGCCTCGCATTGCACGTACTAACCGGCGTTGTGATTTTTCATGGCAATGTATCACTGAAATAGGCTACCAAAGAATAATGCTTCAGTTATTGGCCATGATGTTCGCGAACTGACGCTTCTTCTAAGCATGCTCTTCTTTCTCAGTTCAATACCTTTTTCCGTATAAGTATTTCTTGCTGTTACATATTTCTGATATTAGATTCTGCTATTTTTGTCTTGTACAGGGGTGCTGAAAAAATCCCGTCCCGAACAATTTCAAAAATAAGGTATATAATTTTATTATTTTATTACAAATTCCATCCTTTGGTGTGACGGTGCGCAGGTTCTCACATGTCTGAAAATTAATTTGTTATTTTTTTTCAAGAAGTTGTTCCGCCATGTCGGAGGCGAACGCAGAATTTCCGCCTTTTCAACTCCAGGTTGTCATGGAGCTTGTTTTTCTCCAGGCAGTTACTCCAGAGGAGATTTACAAAAATGTGAGCTAAACACTGGATGAAACTAAGGTATCTATTTTGACCTGTTGTTATGCCATAACCGTGTATACGGAGTGGCGCATGAAGGACACGGACACAACAAAGAACGCGCCATGCGTGTTCCATCGTTTTTTCCTGTGTCCGTGTCTTTTTATGCGCAACTGTGCACATACCGGATGACCAATTGGTGTGCGTCCTAATCCACCGTCAACAAGAGGCGCGGGCAATTTAATCAGGGCGTATTTGTGTAGCAAGATACGGGAGGCATTCGACCGCTTGAACCCCTGAAATTGTTTATAATGTCCACGACGTGATACTCGGAGACTGACGATTTTTTTTTGTGAAATTATTGTCGAGACACTACACATACTCAGGCAATGAGCCGCAGTCATAAGTCACCAGCAATATACAATGGAGAAGCTGTCAGCAAAATTGGTGCTCGAATATTCTAACGCAGATAGAGAGCGTCATCGAAGCTCATTTTGGAACGCCTCGAGTGCTTTAGCGACGATTTGGCCACTGTGGAGGAAACGTGGCATCTTTATACCGGTTGCCGACGACTTTGATCGCTGTTTAATTTTGGCCGTCTGTACTGTGCTTTATATATATATATATATATATATATATATATATATATATATATATATATATATATATATATATATATATATATATATATATATATATATATATATGGGTGGCCTGGCCCTAACAGTAGTTCAAGGTATGGTGGCGTTTAGAGAGACACCTCTGGCAAGAGCTATCGCCTGGTGACCGTCTGCGTGTTCGCCCCTAGCTGAGCAGCGCGGTGATTTTGCGCGCGCTCTCAGGACCGGAAGGGTGGGCGTCTGGCGGCGACGCTAGGGGCCGACGGAGGGCGCATGGCGGCGCGGAACTACGCCGCCTGGCCGCCGGCTCCGCCCGCGCGGGGCCCGTCCAGCCTCGGGGCCACGCAACGCCGCATGGCCGACATGATCCGGGCACTGCCGCCGGACGTCTTCGACAGCCTGCCGGAGTCGCGTGTGGACCTCGCCGACGGGACCGTGCGCCGGCGCGGCATGCCGGCCGCGCCGGAGCGTCGAGGTGAGTCGCCTGCGAAAGGAAGCGACACCGCAGTGGGGGGGTGTACGCCTCGAGTGCTTCGTTGGTGAGAAAATTTAAGAATGCCCGGGTTGTTAGAATCGGTGGGTTTCGCAGCTATCCAACCGGGACGAGCGGCAAATTCTAGGTATCCTAATTCTTGTGTTCGCGCAGCAGTCGCCTTTAATCCTGCTGAAAGGCTTTAATGGTGCACACTAAGGCTGTGTACAGGCACCTTGTGCATGGTCGTCGCATGGTCTATTTGCCCTCACCCGCCGTGGTTGCTCAGTGGCTATGGTGTTGGGCTGCTGAGCACGAGGTCGTGGGATCGAATCCCGGCCACGGCGGCCGCATTTCGATGGGGGCGAAATGCGAAAACACCCGTGTGCTTAGATTTAGGTGCACGTTAAAGAACCCCAGGTGGTCAAAATTTCCGGAGTCCTCCACTACGGCGTGCCTCATAATCAGAAAGTGGTTTTGGCACGTAAAACCCCAAATATTATTATTTGCCCTTCACGATATTCCTCTGGATCCAGAGCTCTGTGATCCACGTGGACGCTCCTGAAGAGCCCTTTTTTTTTACGCGCCTCACGGGCCCGCACGTAAACGATCATGCTCAAGCGCCGCGTCTTAGACTCGTGTCAAAGGTCAAAGAACTTCCAGGCAAAGCGGCACGGCGGATGCACGCTGTCTTATGACCCGCCTGTTGTCTACCAGCGCCTCCAAAGCACGGTTGCAGAAAAAAAAAATGTTTGCGCCTTTACAGACAGCATCTAGTCAATTTATTTCAGCATTTCTTACGTATAAAAATGGCTCTCCCGTAATCGACAGTAGATGTAAGCATGAAATCGCTGCCACTAAAGCAGATTGGTTGGAGTAATTACGACGGTTACACACAACCATCTCACAACCATAGCACAACCATCCGCGGCGCGCTTTACACTGCCGGCTTGGTCACGAAGCGTGGCGCTATCTCCCGAAGGAGGCGGCGCAAAACCCACGTCGCGGAATTCACGCCCCGCTGGCGTTGAAAAGAGCACACGGAACCCTATCTCAGCTCCAAAAGATGACAATCACGTGTATGGTGCACTTTATCTGCCTTTTGAATGTCGCCCCCCCCCCCCCTATTGGAAATGACAAATAAAACTTCAGCATACTAGAAGTTATTGCTTGAGTGATATTGTGAACAAACATTAGGAAGAACTCGAAAGCAATATTTTTTTTAACTTGGTTGGGCAGTAAGTAGCGTATGTAATGCGGTCCTGTACAAACGGTTGGGGCCCACAGATTGCGTTTTCTTAAGTTTTGACTGGTTGCCCGGATGATCTCGTTTTGTTCTCGCAACGATGCCCGGATAACAGCTCTGACTTTTGGCTCAAGGTCACTTGACGGTAGCCGACAACGGGAGTTAAAAGCAAATCATGTTTAATAAGGTATTCGAAAGACGACCCTCCATGTTCACACTATAGCACACACATCGCTCAGCGAAAAATAGAGAGACGAAGGCAAAATAGATAATGCACACGCTCTTTCTTGGTTTCGTCCTCTTCTTTCCTTGTTAATAAGCCATGTTTGTAGATGATAAAGCAGCCAAATAAGGCATGGATATTGCAATGAAGTTCTTTTGGAATTTTTTGGTCAATGTGGCTCGCATAGGCTGACGACGAGCACTGAACGCGGCAAGGAATACATCTGAGGCCAGCAGTAGTGCGGACCACATATGCGAAGCCGCTTGCAACTTCCGCGTTATCGCTCATGCGACTTCAAGTAGCATACTGGGCCATACCAGGCCGCCGTTCATCTCTGCGTAAAATCGTTCCAGGCAGGCACTTCTCCGTGCGACGGCCATACACGGCGAGGCAGATGGTTGCACGGGATTGTCGTCGGTTTTAGCCGGCGCTTCTCATTGGCCGGGACAACGGCCAACACTGCAAGTGCAACGCCAGGCATCCAAAGCACTGTAACATATCTTTTGTGCGGCCCCTATATAGAGCGCTAGACCGGCGCAGGCTGTCCTCGAAAATATCATTCAGCAAGTTGTGGTTCCGGAGCCCAATTTAGGCCCACAGCCTGAACCCACAAATGCAAGACAGGCAACGGAGCCGATATTTGTTTCATACACGGGACCGAGTACGTGATATGAGAGAGCTGCTTTGTCATAAACGTGTGCGTCATTTCTGTTTTCATAGTCCTTGATCTGTAGTGGCCGGCCCAACCGTGCGTGACCTGCACTGTGTATGTTCTGCTTTATTCTTTCAGATTTGTCATCTCGCTCGTTCGTTCCTCCCTTCTTCCTGTCTTCCATTTCTGTGTTTCTGTCTCCTCCTTTCGGAAGAGTAGGCAGGCGTCGTGCCCCTTCCGGTGGCAGTTGCCAGCCTGCTCCTCGCTTTCCATTTCCTGTCAAATGTATATATGATTTCAAATCAAATAATAGTAATAAATAATGATTGATCTCTCTTCTCGGTCAGTCAATTTCTATTGCGATAAGCATCAGGCTAGCTCACTGACCGTTTCTAGAAATGTTTGGCGCATGTTATACAAGTGAAAACTATAGCTGTGCCGATACTTCCTGGCGGTTGCCGGCCACTCATAGCCCCCGCAATTCCCCCAAGCAGTCCAACGACCTTCCTTTTCGCTCGCACGGCAGTGCAATCTGTATCTTGGAAGGCACGCGAGCTATGTAACCTTTCGTCCACGCCCACCAGTGTAAGCTAAACCACAATAGCGTTGTCGCCGCTGTGATCGGGATACGATGTAGGGTGCCGCACACACGTATGCGCCCGCCCTGCCCGTTAGGTCCACCGGGGACAGGTTCATCAGCGGTCCGTCACCGAGCCACTCCCTCGGGGCGAGATCCGTCGGTAGACTCGTTCGCGGCCGGGCTGGACTTCCCGCTGCCGACTGTGGGCGCCTTCGCCCAGCCGAGGCAGTTGCCGCCGCTGGGCCGATCCTCGCGTCCGATTTGCGAGTCTGTTCACGCTGGGCCGCCGTAATAACCCCGGCGGGGTTGCGCATCTCCGCCGACTGACCCACATCGAAGGCGGCGGGAACTGCTGAGTCTGCAGCCACGAACGTCGCTGGTGTTTGCCGTCGTGTGCTCATTAATGCACACGAACCGGCACGAGAGCGCGCCCGTGCTTGTGCCGGAGAAACTGGTTCCTCCGATGCGGAGAACTCTGCCGTCTGTCCATCAGGCGAGCGACGCCATCCACTTTCGGAAGCCCTCGCGAGCGCCGCTCTTTACCGAAAGCCGCAGCAGTGCATGGCCGTGTGCGGTTGGAGAAACTGGCTTTGCACGGCAGCTGTGGTTCTGCGTTTTGTCCGACTATACCGTTGAAGCAACCTTTACCTTTGGGTTAAGCACGACGTCTTTAGGCGGTTCATTCCTTCTCTACGCCCAGCAATGACTATTTAGTGGGACGTGTGAACTTTTGAAAAGCGGTTCACAAATGGAGTGGACAAGGACCTTCATATTTGCAGGTAAGTGAACGTCATTATCCTCATTTTTCTTGGATTTATTCCTTCAGCCCTGGGACGCGAAGTGAGATATTGAGTGAAAGCGATAGCTTGGATACCGTACTCACGACGTGCAAAACAAATCGCGATGAACACTTTCCTCGTGTCTTCATGATGACCAGCGGCCAGTTCCTTCTGTCAACAGGGAATTGTCCTGGCTTCACATTCTTTAAAACCGTGTGTGTGCGTGTGTGTGTGTGTGTGTCAAGAAACGCAATCAGTTTGCCTGCTGGATGTCTCAGCAATTCTCAGTCTGCTACCCAGCATATCCGGGTATTATTGTCGAAATCACCGGCAATCGCGATATTACTGCATTTTATAAAATGTACCGTTGATAATACCAATTATTTTTTTATTTATTCGTTGTTTGGAGTTAGAAAGGCTGCGTCTGTGCTCTGTATAGGGGTGCCGTCCTGACGGCTTTGTTTTCTGCATGGCGTCGCGTTCAGTCGAGTCTTAAGTATGGGGTTCTTGCGCTCGTAACTGCTCGCGAGCAGCGGTCTTGGCAGAGTAGTCCGGTAACACAAAAGGGGCTATGCGCTCACTTGTGCCACTGTTTAAAGAAGCGCTGTGCATAATAAGGGGAACAATAAATTAGAACTTTAAATTGATCTTGCTCTTTCGTTATCTTTCGACTGTAAGCCTTTGACAGAAATCTGTCCAGATTGGTACAGCTGAATCACTCCTGAATTTACTTCCTTTTTCTTTTTCTGAGACAAGATTTTGCAGACCAATATAATCGTACTGAAGAATAACGCCTGTCCATCAACTGGCTGTTCGGCACGTGGTCGGCCCCGTGCGGAAGGGTCAGCCTTCTCGCTTTGAGCTTTTATACCCCATGCCTGACGCTATTTCACACATTCAATCCTCTTCCCGTGCAAAAAAAAATAATAATAATAACAAATAAAATAAGAAGAGAGAGCTAAACTTGTATTTAAGTGCAGCCATTCACCCGTAATTAAAGCCTACGCAGTGCGGCTTAATCATAGACAAGTAGCAGTTGCGTAGCAATAACGGTATATTACGAAAGTGAAAACTTGGTCTTTTTGAAGAAGAAAATTACTGAGCGTGAAAGCACAGTGATCATCTCCGTGATCAGTTCCTGAACAGCACGTGAAAAGACACGCCGATTCTGTGCGCGCTGCCAGAAAGGATGTCAGTAGGAGCGGGCGGATGAAGTCGTGTCTCTCACCAATTTAATGATATGGAAAGAGAGAGAATATGAGGAGAGAAAGGTAAGGAGGTTAATTGGAAAGGCATCCGGGTTGCTACCCTACACAGGTGAGGAGGAAGGAGAATGAAACGATGAAAGAGAAGAGAACAGAGAAAGTTCCGCGAACACATGCACGCGCAAAGGAATTGCCAGCTGGTTAAAGACAATCGCATAGACAGGCCGTTGATCCCAAGAGGCGCAATAGCTCCTGGAGATTATTCTAACAGCGAGGCTCGTGATATGGTCTGTATGTAGACAAGGGCCAGGTGCACGAATGCAAAGGAGATCGATTGTTTCTGCAGGCGAAGCCGAAGAAAATCACGCAACTAGTGCTCGCAGCAGTGGCAGCCATTCTGACGAAAGCGTAGTTGACCGCCACTTCGAGCCACAGCTTCAACAGGACGGTGTGGTGCGTGTGAAACTTGAAGGATTTCTCTTTCCTAATGATAATGAATGAGCAAGCCAACAGTGTTGTCTGCGGCGTCAGTCCCTGAAAGCGGAATGCAGTGTATATCTTATGTTCCAGCGGCTTTATCTAGATAGTCGTTGCAAGTCATACCGCAGTGGGCATGCAACCACTTCAGTGAATGACGTGGTGATAAAACTCCATGATTTCAACTACCAAATTCTCACTTGGACCATTGCCGCTACCGCAGCATGTATTTGGCCGCAAAAAATCCATACATGTATTCAGAAGCACGCAGCTCACGAGGTGAGGTAATGCCAGGTGATGACACAGCTAAAGTAATTCTAAGGTAATAACAAAGCCGTTATCAGCCTTTACTACAATCATGCGAAGATCCGTGAGACTGCCGGAACGGCTTTATCATCCTTCACAGGCGCATGCACTTCCTTTCTCAATTGAATTCTTCAAGAAATATCGTTCAAAAGATGTCCGTAAAAACAAACTCTCGTCCCCAAAATTACCAGCTGATAAAACTATAAAATAAGTTCTCGGGTCATATGATCTATTCTTAAATAACGGGTACTGTGATATTATGGTTACGGTCTTCTGGTGTTACGCTTCGAAAGTAGTAGTCGAATTGAGCTACCAGCTTTCACAATCACGCACTACGCTTATAGATTGGCATTCGTTGGTTGTGGGGTTTAACGTCTCAAAGTAACATCGGTGCTATTATACATGCCGGTCCCCGGATTAATTCTGACCACATAAGCTTCCTTAAGGTGCTACCAATGGCGGGCACATGATTGTTGTTCCACCCGTCCTCACTGAAATAAACAGTAGAAAGTAATTGAACAAGAAAAAAAAAAGAGATGCTCATACAACGTGTACGCCCGTCTAGGTTGTTTTTGTTTCTGTCTTTTTATGTGACCCCATTTTCATCTTCTCTCGGCAAACAACTCGACCACCATTTTATCTGTCTTTTACCATTTACTGCGCATTTTCATTGCCTGCTTGTTTCTAAAAATCCTCGGATAACAATGCCCCGTCGTGGTAGGTGGTGACATCAAAGCGCACTCGGAGCAGTAACCCAAAATCTCTCTCAGCGCCTTTGGCCGCTTTCTGCGATGGCCCGAATGCGGAAAATAGTTACTTTCAGAACTTCCAGCTGCGCTGCAGTTTGGGGCGAAAGCAGATCTTCAAGGTTGGGTTAGGGAACCAGCGCATCCGCACGATCTCTCCGCCGTTTCTTTTTTGCCTCGCAACGATTAAAGCGCGGCCGCAGGATTTGGTTCTGGGTTCCGCCAACCAGGACGCACGTCGACGGCGCGATCGCGGCCACACACGCTGCCGCCGGCGGGGAAGCGCCGCTCGGTGCGGGGGGCAGCTGAGCGGGCTTGGGGGGAGTCGGCAACAACTGGCTGCGCGATGGTTTCGTGCCAGTTTCCATCTGCTATTCATGTTTGTTTGTTTATTTATTTATTTATTTATTTATTTATTTATTTATTTATTTATTTACCAGTGCTGTCGAGTCACGACATTACAGTTGTTGGAAGGGGAACGGTTAACACGTACAACATGCATACACACCAAAGCAAAATAATATAGACGAGGTGGTTTCACTCCTGCGAAACCGAATCGGCAAGATCTGCACCCTGGATCGTAGAATTAGAGTAATTAAAAATAATGCGTTCCCAGGATGTACTTCCTGGGACAGCGCTTCTAAACCTGTCTACATATTCTGTTACCATATCAATGTCATTTAAGTACGCTTATAAGTACAACTGATTTGTGACTCTCGCGCCTACTTTCTGTGCCGCTCCATCCCGTGAACGATTCCTGCAGCTCTGAACTCATATACTGCGACAGCGGGAGCCTCTTAAAAGGGGACGCGTATACCGCCGTTGTCGCAGTGGTCTCAAAGCATGCCTCATGCCTACAATGCAGATGGGCCCTACAGGAAGAGGTAATGACCCAACGTAGCAAGAAATTAATAAACGAGGAAACAAAACAGAAACAATGGGATCCAAAGTGGGAGTAGAATGCGATGTTATAGGGCGAAAAGAGCGCCCTACGATCGAGAAACCAGGCAGCGCAATCTTCTGGACGTATGAATGAACTTGTTCGAGAGTTGAAATAGTGGTACCGTGACTGGCACCTAGCTGAAACTGGCCGAGCAACAGATTGGAGGCGCTGATTAAGTTCAACCTCGTTGCCTTGACGGCAATTCGAGAAACATTCAGCGTAGGGAAGGCAATCGGGGGCAGGAATGCACAAAAGGAGTTCTCAATTGGACAAATTCTTTGTGATACACGCAAGGACGCCTTCGTCCGCTACAGTATTGCCTGTTGTGGCTTGCTCCCAGGGGCGTAGCCAGGGGGGGGGGGGGGGGGGCTTATGGGGCTTCAGCCCCCCTCCCCCACCGAAATTTTTTCGTGCTGTGATGCACCGCCAACCAAAACAACTCACGGCGCCGGAAATCATTCTGGATTTTCTCTAGAATGTATTTTTCGCGCCCGAAAATACATTTCGGCGCGAAGATTGTGAACTCGGGCTGGATTTCGTGGCGAGGCCCATGCACCTGGAGTCACGTAACTCAAAGATTCCCGTCCGAGCACAAAGTTTCAAGGGTGCTTTGATGGCGAGCGGGCCGGCCGCGGCATCTCGCAGAGGCCGCAGAATTTACGAAGCGCATGGATTTCAGTTAAGAAACTTTAGAGGTATAAAGATCACATGATGTTTTGATGCGAAAGGTGCGTTGACATTTCCAAAGTCGTGCTTTACATTTTCATTTCCGGATATTTGAGGGTTTATTGTGCTTATTAACATTTGATGCCAAAGCTGCATTTACATTTATTAAGTCGCACATCGGACCCTACAACGAAACAAGCCAAATCAATACACTATCAGACAAGTTGGCAAAGCACACAGCGAGGTCCGATGAGACGAAGCGTTGTGATGGTTCATATTTGCCATCATGACACAGAAAACAATATCAACATCTTTTTCACCTGCGCCAAAGCATCCATGCATGTCAAGACACTAAAGCCATCAAAGGTAACTGCGTTCTTATTTATTTTTTCTACTTTGAATTTTATTCGCGAAGACACATTGAGCCTCTCCAATTTTTTGTTCTCGCTACCCACGGGCTAGCAGAGCCAGCCAGAGGTCATGCGTTTTTCATGTGTTGCCATGACAACCGCGCGTCGCACTGCGGTGCGCGTTCGTTTTTCTCTCGCCGAGCTGATTTTGGCCCCGGAGAGTTTTGGACGCTTCCTGGCTAGCAGACGGGAAAAAGAAGCAATCGTCGCTCGACATCACCATTGTGGGGACTCGACAGACTGCAACGCGTTCGCTTGAGGCATCACCATCGTTTCGATGTTATGGCAACGTCTACGGAAAGTCTTATCTCGCCAGTGTAGGATAACGAGCAGCATGCATATGGTTCTCTGTGGCCCAAGCGTCTCACGTTTTCTTGGATATTCCTTAGGTAGCTGCATTAGGTGCCCCAAGTAGGCATTCGATTGTGGCCAAGATGTTTTCCTTTGCGATTCTTCATTTCGGTGCCACCCCCCCCCCCCCCCACACACACACACAAAGACATTATTGCCGCGCAGCGAATTGTCGCATGCTGAAAGTTCGATTTTGTTACTACTTTTGCGGAAAGTAATGGGCCATGGGACTCTTCACTTGCCGGATACTCTTACTATATTATTACGATAGCAATTAGGTGGACACTCAAGGCGCATTCCTGTCGTCGCCGTCATGTTCCGTATGAAGTACAAGGGCGATAACATCGTCAGCGCGCGCCACATGCTGTATGTGCGTGTGAAAGCGTAGCGGGGGGGGGGGGGGGGGGGGGGGGGTTGGAGGGGGGGAGCCGACGATGGTTGGTCAGTCTTGTGTGCGCAACTGAGAAAAGTGGCCAGGAAGCGCGCCGCCTTCCGTCGCGCGCGATGCATCGGGGGAGTGGATGGAAGGGGGGGGGGGGGGGGGGGTGCGGGTCTTAGGATTCTGTGATCTGTGAATCTGTGATTGCGCAACATGTTTATTTGCCTTATTTGACGCATTGTACAGGATGTTTTAGCTAAATTTAGTCAGAGTTTAAAAATATGCCGATGCACTCTAAGACGACGCGACCAAATGCATGTTGCTCACTTTTGTATGCATTGTGTAGCTATTTTTGTATTTTCTTTAATTAGATAATCAGTCAAGATTGATTAACTTGTGAAGGAACGAAGCTAGGAAAAAAATCCAATTAGAGAGTTTCAGAGCGCTTTGTAAAGCGCCCGAATAAACAGTTTCTGTATTTCATCTGTTAAGTATTAGTGTTTTTCAGCTCACTGCGGATTCCCGCGAAATACAAGAAAACATAAGGTGACATGCCCGCTTGCGTGTCGTGATTGCACTGCTCGCAAGCTTTCCGCGCACAGACAGCCATAGGTGCTCTAGCTGCCAATTAAAAAGCGACAGAGCTGCGACGTTGGCTGTTCGATTTAAGCTAGCAACCGTTATCTCCTGTGCTGTGTAAAGCGACTGATGGACGTGGTTGTAGTGGTAGGTGGTAATTCCAGACAGCGATAAACAGACTATCATGCATCGGCCGCTAAAGCGCGATCAATTTCGTGATGCCTTTTTCCAACGAGGAAAAAGCAAACATGATCCTTGCCCTAGTAGCTGCATGCAAGCAGACAGAGACGGCAGGCTGCAAGAATATTTCGAAGCTGGCACCCGGGTCCGCGACTGAGCCCAATGACAATATTCAACACCTACGAGTCGCTTATGTCATCGCTTTTGGCTAGGGGTGGCCTTCACGAAATCCTACTCGTTTCGCATTGGAATGGCCGACAACGCTCTCTGCAATGCCTGTCTTTGCGAGGAGACGCTGGAACACATTCTGTGCGACTGTCCTGAATATAATGTTCCGAGACAGTCCATGGCGTCCGTTCTAGCGCACCTGGACAATAGACCATTGTCAGTTGCAACCATTTTCACATATCGCCGACAGAAGACATCGCAGCTGAAGGCGACGAAGGGACTACTTCGGTTTATGAAGGATACGGGCTTGGACAAGCGGCTGTGACAGTGATGTCGCGTACCGCGCAAGAGTGACGAACTGTAACTAACGATGTGTTTGCTGTGTTATGTGCTCTCTCTCTCTCCTCCCATCTTTCATCCCCCCATCCCGCTCCCACGTGTAGGGTAGCAAACCGGTTAGACTAAACTGGTTAACCTCCCTGCCTTCCTTCTCCACTTTTTCCTTCCTTACGAGGCGCTGAAGCAAACCGGCAGCTTAACAAGAAAGAGGCAGAGAGCTTGAGTCATAAATAATGAGGTTCGCTCCAACGTTTTGTCTTTCATGGCAGCTAATCCACACGCTAGCACGCGCAGCGTGAGCGCACAGCTCGGTGTGTCCAACTCAAGTGCCTGGATGATCTTGAAAACAGCTGGACTGCAACCTTATCACCTGCAGTTGCATCAATGCCTGGAGTCAAGGGATCTTCAAAAGAGACTCAACTTTGAGAATTGGATTTCGATTCAGGAGGGGCAGGATTCTGACTTCCTCACTAAGGTATCCGGACTGACGAGATGAACTTTCCTGAAATTGCCAAGTAAATATCCACAACGCACGCTATAGAAGTGAGCGAAATCCTCACTGGCTAGGAATATCCCGCCACCAATATCAGTGGTCTTTTAACGTTTGGTGCGGAATATATGACAGGACAGTCATTGGCCCAATGTTTTTAACAACACTCTGACCGGCAAGAGGTATGTCAGTTCCTCAAAGGGCAGGTTGAAGACTTCTGTCGCAACATGTCCCTAGCCCAGCTTGACGCAATGTGGTGTCAGCATGACGGGGCCAGTCAAGCACGACAGTCAAGAACGAGCAAGCCTTGATGCTACTTTCCCAGGGCAATGGATAGGGAGAAACGGGCCTGTGCTGTGGCAGGCAATGACATCCGACCTCAACCCTCTTGATTTTTTTCTTCTGGAGCTATATTAAGGATCACGTATACACGACGGAAACTACGACTCCAGAAGCCCTACAGGAGAAGATAACTGAAGTCTGCCACAGCATTTCACCGACGGTGCTCAAAGCAGCGACAGCAAGTGTTCTCAGAAGGTCCCACTGTTGTATCGCGGCAGAAGGTGACCTCTTCGAGCGCTTGCTGTGAAAGCGCATGAAAAATAAACGTAAATTAAGTGAAAGACTGCGTCTGGTCATTAATGATACTCTTATTCCACCATTTTCAGCCTTCTGAAAACTGAGTTTTTTTTTATTATTATTCAGGGATGTTAAATTTGCTTACAGCTATCGCGAAATGACGGACCTGTTGCTTCCAGCAGCACAAGCGATAACCGCTACGTCTCCTTATCGCTATAACGAACTTTCGCGAGGGGAGCACATCGCTGGCGTAAACGGCACAGCCGACGCCTACGTGGTTGCCCTGTCGCCTTTTAAGTGGTAGCACGCCTATGCCTGTTTGTGCGATGAACGTTGGGGAGCAGTGCAATCACCACGCGCAAGCGGGCATGTCACTAGTTTTGTAGTTCGCGGGCATCATCAGTAAGCTGAACTACACTGATACCTAATATATATAGAAAGAGAGAAACTGTTTATTCGGACGCTTTGCAAACCGCTCTGCAATATTCTAAATGGAATTTTTTTCCCAACTTCGTTACTTCAGAAGTTGGCTTACTAATCTTGACTAAAAATCTAATAAAGCAAAATACAAAATATAGCGTGGCACACTACGTACAAAAGTGAGCAACATGTTATTGGTCACGTCATCTTAGAGTGTATCGGCATATTTTTAAACTCTGGCTAAAATTAACTGGAACACCCTGTATAAAGTGACTTTTTCTTAGATTCGTCGATTTATTGGTTACGTATACGTATATTTAAATATCTTGTTGCGAGGTTTTGTGGATACATTCAGTGAACTTTGTTTCCAGAGACACTTTTTTTTTGCTTTTTAACAATCTTTATCTTGGCATTTGTGTATTCCATTGTACTTCGAATTTCTAATGTATATTTTGCAGAACTGCTGCTTTTTATATGTGATCTCTGTTGCAACTACGATTTCGGTGCAATTACAATATGCAGCCGGTGATAGCTGCGCCTGCGCAGTACATTGGAATGAAGGCCAGCCTCACTGAGATTTTTCCCTGGCGGTTGCATAAGTACAAGAATGTAAACAAGGCTTTCGAATGACAAAGTATCACTAACATATTTGTCCTCAACTTGTTCAGCGGCATGCACTGCGGCATGCGGCATGCCGCAGTGCATGCACTGCTTTGCTGGTTTCGCACTGATATAGTTCTAAAGTTCGTGTGATATTTTTTCTTAATATATAGACAAACAACATGGAAGCATTGATATCAGTTACTTTTGGCACAATTTTTGGGACATAAGAATACATTCTTTTATGTAAAAATACATATTTTACTTGTCTTGACAGTGCGTAGCGTTCAAGAATCTGTTTGCAGCATCTTTGGCAATTTCAATGCAGTTATTATTCATGTATTTGATCCCTCGACAAACTGTGTGATGAGGTCAAGCTCCAACGTGAGCCCCTTCCGCCCCCCGAACGAAATTGCTGGCTACGCCACTGCCTGCTCCGTATTACACTTGGCGGACGCCAGCACTCACAGTATCCACCTGGCACATTTAACCCCATTACCGAACGCAAACGAGGCGCGAAAGCGCAGTGGTTTGTGCGTCCGACTCCTGACTGCACATGCACTGCCGCAACGGCACGAGGTAGATGCGGGGCCAAGTGGCACCGCCGCCTTGCCCTGAGGAGGTGGCCCGACCACTTGACAGCGACCACATCGACGTCGTCACAAACACAGCAAGCCCAGTTTCGAGCTTTTAGCTGCTAATTTAGCTGCAGCAGTGAGCCCACCACGGAGCGCCAGCGTGCTCTCAGTACCTACTCTTTTTCTTTTTCTCAGGGAGGGCCACGATGACATTGAGCCTCCTCCATTTTAAAGTGACTACCCAACACAGCGAAATTAGTGTGCGGGAGCTAATCGGAGAAAAGGGAAAGAATTAAGTGTATCGCCAAAAGCAAGATGTCCACGCTAGAAGAGGCGTCGTTGTATGTGGCTCCACTCGTGCTCGCACTCGAAACTTGCGACGTTCACGAAACGCGTGGATACACGACAAGGGGAAGCGCGACCTTCCAACAACCTGTCCTCATATGGGTACGTCGTATACCGGCACGAGGTCCTCCGAGCTGTGATACAATGGGCTCGAAACATCGCCGGAATCATCTTAGGGACCCTGGACTGAAGGTTCCTCCCACACTGCTCTCGCCATTCAAATGTTATTAATAAAGATGTTTTACTCTCTCTCTCTCGCGCATACGAACACAGCGCTGCTACTCAACCGGCAGGGAAGAAAAAACTGTGAAGCATGCTTCTTTTTTTTTTCAAAGTGTGTATTTGAAGAGCGAATGAAGAAAGGAAGTTATCGAACCAAAACTGAGCCGTAAACCAAAAACCGATGAAAAAATGCATTATAATTTGGACGAACCGGAACTGAAGCGCGGAATATTACGATTTTTTGCACTCCGGAACCAACCTAAAATAGTTATATATATATATATATATATATATATATATATATATATATATATATATATATATATATATATATATATATATATATATATATAACTATTTTAGGTTTAGGTTGGTGACCTAATCTGGCACTTGGGACTATAAACTGTGTTACCCCCTATGTAACTGCACACAAGCTTACTGTCATTTTTGAAGTGGCAGCACCGTTAGTGCAGTTTTCAACGTAGCTCATCAGGAGGCAGGCATGTTAGTGATACGCGTGTGATCGTTTGAGATTGGTGACCGTCAAATAGGTATCCGTGGGTGGGAAATATATATAATAATCGCTGAAATGAAAAAGCATTTCTAGCTAGACGGTCGCTTTTGACTTCACTGATCCGTAAACTGAAGTACATGCGATACAAATGACGTATTGCTTCTGAGATGTGCTTCCACAATGTCATTTTTTTTATTATTTTGTCTAATTACTTGGGGAATGAAGAACAGCATTTGTTACCTGTTTATTTTTTTAGTCTTTCCTTGCAGCTCAGGAGTACCGTGGAGTTTTATGCGACAGCCTACTTGCCACTTCGGCCATTCTCTGTGGTCGTTGGTTTTTAATGGCGATTCTAACCTAAAACCAGTTGATATGCCGACACGTGTGGTGTGGGTGTAACGAAGAAATGTCAGGAGCTGCAAGGAGGAAGTAGTCGCGCGGAGCTGTGCAAAGTGCGACTGGGAAGAGTGCTTAAAGCGAAGCTTTCTTTGCCTCCATGCACACGGTGTGGCGTGAGTTTTGAGGCTTATCATCACAGCATAAAGATACAGACATGTGTTGGTATATAAATGATACAGGAATTTATATACAACAAGTAGCATTTATATACCACACCTACAAGTAAAATTAACAGGGAGATCTCCTGCATCGCTAGGTTCCCCGAAGTCGACGACGCCACGGGCGTGAGGCAGCCGAATCAGCTTATGTAGCCATCAGTACTGCCGCTACCAATTAGCCAGTGACTTACTCTATTGTCAATGGAATCACGCAATTAAACAACAAAGGGTACCTAAACATCCTTGCTGGAACAAATTTTCGCCTTCAAGCGTACATTTGTTGTATTTAGGTGAAGTGGCTTCTTCCACGGGCTTTGGAGTGTCTGCTCGGTCAGTTCCTCACCGTGTAACGCAGAACGATTCCAGATAGCGTACAAAAGTAAACTAGACCGATCCTGAAGAGTGTAATTCGTGGTAGCGTGGAGCACTTGGGTCGTACAGTGGGAGACTCTGCAGTCGCTTGGTCGAGAGACCGTATATAACACTGAGCATCTACAAAACCAGCATTGTGGAATTGTGCGGCATTAGCCCCTGTGTCATGGGACCAAATCGCATTCTTAAGCCTGGATCAGCACTCGAGACGAAGATGGCCTGCAAGAATGGCTAAATGGTCCCCGCCATAATGCACGCTCCTCCCCTACAAACGGTAAGTCAATGTAGACTGCCTGATACGAGACCTGCGATAATTTCCTATATTCCTTCGTAAGCCTCGAGGTATACCTTGCAAACAAAGGCGTTTCCATGCCCAAAGTCAAGAAGAAATGGCTTGCACGTGATCGCCACGGTAAATATATATATATAGACCGTGGTTTTGGCACATAAAAGCCCATAATTTTTGTAAAGGAAACCGAGGGGCCCGATTTTTATTAGTCATATCATAAGAATCCAACAAACAGTGACACCAAGGACAGCATAGGAGAAATTACTTGCAGTTCTTAATTGAATTGAAGAAATGATAAATTAATAGAAATGTGGAAATGGAAGTTGATGGAAAAACAAGTCGCTGCAGGTGGGCACGAACCCATGTTCTCGCATTACTCGTGCGATGCTCTTACCAGCTGAGCTACCGCGGCGTCATCTTCCCATCTACTTTCTCGGGTATGTATGTTTATCTACTAGAACCATCCGTGGGAGTGTTAGCCAGCGCCACCACTCGCGGCCTTGGTGGCTGATATGGAACGTCATTTCTGCCGCAGGCGTCATGTGAACTTTTTGTGTGAAGGCAACTGGTCAATAAACCGACACATATGCTACCTGAAGGCATCAATGTTGCCGGATTCGAGACCCTCGTTACGTAATAAACGAGAATAAAGAAAATTAAAGGGCCCGATTTAAATTAGTCATATCATAAGAAGCCAACAAACAAGGACAACAAGGACGGCATAAGGGAAATTACTTGTCGTCATTATTTTAATTAAAGAAATGTAAATAAATGGAAATGAAAGTGGATGAAAAAGCTACTGGCCGCAGGTGGGATACGAACCCACGTCTTCGCATTACACGTGAAGACCGCGAGTGGTGGCGCTGGCTAACACTCCCAGGGCTAATTCCAGTAGATAAACATAAACACTACATAAAGTGGAATGGGAAAACATCGCCGCGGTAGCTCAATTGGTAAGACCATCGCATGCGTATAATGTGAAGATACACATGGAGGCTAATAACCAGCAGCTTGCTTCCATGGGTGCATAGAGGAATCCTGCAGCCGATTTCGCTACCGCTTGCGGAAACTTTTCATGGGTATTTCGTATATTCGCAAACTGTGTCATGCCCACGTCTGCAATTTATCCCGAATCATGAATTTGGTGCGCATGTGGAAGCGACTCGCGGGGCTTCGCTAAAAGCAGGGCTGACGCATGAAACGGGAGCAGCGGGAATGGCGGGCGCGCATGCTCAAAAGTGTCGAAACGAGTGAAAGCGGAGTGGGAAGGTACGAAAATAAGCCTGCACGTGGGGTGGGCGAATAAATAATTTTAGTGTAAAAGAGGTCGGTACGCTCTCTATTGGAGCCACGCGATGTTAGGCGTGCAACGTGTGGCCCTCCAGCGACGCGGTCCGTCACGACTCGAGACAACGACGGACTCTTCTTCAAGAAGTGCGAAGCGTCCTGTCTATAACTGCTTCATCTGAAAGCATCGTAACGCACGTGCAGTACTTGAAATACTTGCAGCAATGTCACAACGACAGCGCATAGCGCACTTGGCGCCAGGCAAATAGCGTCTCTCATCGCACTGTGGCACGTTGCCACGTTTTTACGAGCTTAAGCGTGGCGCTGTGTGTTGTGCTTCAACACGTTTTAATACTTGATAAAGGTTCCCCTTTCTCTGCAAGGTCCACCATGCATGGCTGAGGGACGCGTTCGTCACTGACATCTGAAGCGCTTCTCTCGTCGTAATGCGCCATTTTACCTTGCTGGCTAATTAAGGCTTCGCGTACACCGATTCCCACAGTGCGTGGGATCCGCATAACTTTTTTTTTTCTCTTCGAGAAGAGTGTGTCCCCTTTAATCGTTAGTAAACACCATGTGCGTTCCAGGCCAAAGTTCAAGTATTCGGATTACTGAATAAATATTTATTTCAGCTAAAGACTGACGCCACCTTAAGGTAGCGAAGGTTTCTGTTCTAGGGTACCAGATTAGCCAGACCAGAAAGCAAACGAGGGATGTCGGTGGAGGTAGTAGAGATGGCTGTGAAGGATGACGGGTGAGTGAGAATAAGGTCTATTGAATGTTGAAGGAAGTGCATCCACGTAAACTGCATGGTTAAAGACGGAACAACACTACAGACAAGGAGGAACACAAACTCACAAGTGATTTCATTAACGTAAAATGTCACTACGTGCATATATACAGACTGCTCTGAATAATTTTGATCAGCCATCAATATTGAAGCGCATATTTGTTTCTCACAGTTGTATTACTCTCTGGTTCTTCACCGTCACTACAACATGACAACACCACTATCGGTCAAAGAATTTGCGTACCTTCGAAGTACCTCATGCTCGAGTGATTGACTTTGAGTGATTGATGTTGTTCGCTGCTTTAATTTGTATCGATCCTGTGCTCAATTTGTTCAGAGCAGTAGTGACGTTTCGCTTTAATCAAATCCTGCGTTCGTCCTTGTCTGCATTCTTAGGTTCTTCCCATCTTTAACGGCGCAGTTTCCGGCAATGCAGCCGTAATAACTTGTCCAGCTGTCTATAGTTATGTTATAATAGAATTGGCAATCCGAAAGGCGAGACGAAACTATAGTTTTGTCTCTCCTTTGGTATCATTTGGGGCTCATTTGGGTCTTAGCCCTGCTGTGTTGCCGCATTAGCCGTATGGGTTAGTAGTGTGCTTCCGTAGCCATGTAGCGCTCTTATATTGCAACATGCCGTACGTAAAATACATGTGGTACGTTCAAGGGATCTTCCGTATAGTAACGGCTCGGTGTCAAGTAAAGCTTGGGGCTCGGATGCATGGAGACCATAGCCCACGCAGAGCCTTATGGCATTCCCAAAACTGGTTGTTATTCACTCGCTGTAAATAGACTGGCAGTGGCGCTTTTGCGACCAACTGAAGCCCCACCATGAAATTTATTGAGCGTTATTGCTCATGTGCATCTTCCGAGAATATACGTAGACACTTTCACCATTTTGCTTGTCAGTACTTCCAAGGCAGCGCAGCTGTAGGCACGTCTTGATGACTGCGGGTTTCACGAAAGCGATGCAAAACTCAGCGCTGTCGACACAGCAGCACCACGACTGTAAAAACAGTACGCATAAATCAGGATGTCCGGTCATGCTATTCTTTCTACCACCTAAGACGATCGACGCTGTCCGTAGCCATGTCGAACACCCCTGCACTTAGGCAGGCATTTGCAAGTTGCATTCTGTGCTACGGTACCTGAGCACAGTAGAAAAGGCATGAGCAAGCTTGTTTACGAGCTCACAAAGGCGCACTACATGCTGAACGATGGAGTCATTAATGATCCTTAACTGGAGATGCTGAAATTAGCATATCCGTGATTCCACAATTCTACAGGGCTTTGTTGGCCGAAGAACTACATCCTCCTTACCGCAAAAGCGGTTTTCATGATACCCAGAGCGTTATTTTATTACCTCGCCGATATTGGTGCACGTAGGAGATCATTGAATGACTGAGTGTTTAGCCTATAGCTTAGGCTTATAAGTATACCAGAAAGCGCACCCTGGAATAGCAGCGCTAGTTGCGGCACTTCTAAAGTGATGTTGTGATCAACCAAAGTGCGCTAGAAACGTTCTTGTGTTGCACCACTCTTCAGAACCAGGAAATAGAGAAGCACCTTCGTGATTATTCCCGTGCCGACACGTTTGCGCCGGCAGGTATTCGAACAGTACGTCATTGCAATGGGAGTTAGCGCGTTTTGGCTTTAAGCGCAGCATTAGAAAACCCGGTACCACTCACAGGTCACCGACCGCAGCGTAACATTATTGATCAGTGCAAAACTTGTTCTCCTTACGCTATCACGGCAACAAGAGCTACGCTGATATTTAGTCATGGTTCTGCAGGGCTCTAATAAGCGAGAAAAATGCGATTTCAGCTCCGGGCGCAGTCCCGTGACTAAACCGCCACCCGGTGGACTTCGGTTTGTTGAAATTGCAAGATACATTACACCGGGGAACTATTCCACGCAGTGGCCCTTTGCGAATTATCAGTATAGTGCTAAAGCCAATGGTAAAGGCAAAAGGTAGACACTGCAAATGACAAATTTGCTCTCGGAGCAAGGATAAAGGCTGCCACTCCCGTCGTCAGAACGTGCCAGCCCCTCCATGCTGGCGGTGTTCAAGCCGCTGAGCATCGCTTGGACAATCTCGCTGCAAACGACTGCCTGCGACCCCACGTAAGGTGTAACGATCCAGTGTCGAAAGCAGCAGTGGTCGCATTTTTGCGACACGCAGTACATGACTACAGTTTGTTGAAAGCATTCACTTGGCAGCATTTGAGCTCACCGCCGTCCGAGTAGTTTCAGGATTCGGGCTGAAAACCCCAAAATGGTCTATAACCACCATATTCAATAACAACATATCATCATAATGACCTTATAATAACAGGGTCCCATTCGACCACATTTCACGCCGTCGGTTGTAGGATCATACGTTTTGGGTCTGGAGGATTTCTCAATGCACCGAACTACGCAGTAGGACGGAGGTCCTCCGCCACGGCGATGCGCAGAGGTGCACGCGCCGCCCTGACTCGACCCGGAGGACACGTTTCCCGCCGATCGTGACGCGGCTCGTGGTCCTGCTCCTGCACGCTGCAGCAACTCTCGTCGGCCGCGCGTGTGGCTCGGCGGCGGCCGCCACTAATTTCCGTGCATGCTGGGGCCCTTTGTTACATCGCCTGTCGTGCGAACGAGAGGCGCTCTGCTTCTCTGGAACCTGGCGCTACCTTGGGCAACGTTTCCTTTGGCAAATTCGGGATTGCCGCCGACTGTTGAGTCGGAGCCCTTCTCAATCGCTCCGCGATTGTTCAGCTCTCTTTTGAAGAGAAAACTATTTCTTCTTTCGTACTGCGGTATATGGGTTACCTGTAATTAACTATATACACACTCGTTTTAGCTAACGTCCTTGCCCTGCCTGACATATTGTTTTCTCTCTCTCTTTCACTTTAAATGGTCATTGTGGCTTAGTACCGTGGACGCTAAGAGAATGAAAAAGAGATTAAAAAATGTAAGGGAGCATGGTCACTACAGAATACTGGAACTACTGGCCCGTTTGGTGTAATGCATTTTTCCTGCATTATCGGTGGTTTCGTGAAATTATAATGTATCTTCGCACAGTATTTGAGCGTTCTCCCTAGGCAAAAGTGCGAAAAGTCACTCATCGCAGCGTTTCTTAATTTGTTTAATTAACTGTATTTAATAAGACGGTACTGCCCATATCTGGCACCGGCTACGCCTTTTCTCTGACAAGGTAGTTCTGCTCATGGTGTTCACAACGGCTACCACGATTAGGAAAAAAACTACATAAGGGCATTCGCGTACACAACTATAGGTACACAAAATATAAATGTTCTTGGGCAGTTCCAAGTGAGGCCTCTCTCGAGTGGCCCATTCTAAGTACAACACTCCCGTACTGGGACGCAAGAGCCACAAAAATGTGAAAACGCAAGGAAACACGTAAACAATATTGTTTGCTATTTCAAAAGAAAACGGACAACAATACGAGCATGTAGAAGAACAAGAGTGAGAATAAAGAGATGGAAGAAACCGTTATTTGATTTAGTAGCCTTTTGATATTTCTGATTCTTTAATTATTTTACTATTGCGTTTGTAGCAACGGGTTGCAATTTTTCTGATGACCATGGGCCCAGAATTTTTCCAAATATATAGTTAGTATTCACCTGTCCCAAGCGCGTAGCTTCGCCAGAAGCTTTTAGTGGGAGTGTCAGTGCAGAACCGCAGGGCTTCCTAGCTCAGGCCGATCTCTCCGCCTTTCTATTAATTATCTCTCTCGCTCTCTCTGTTTCCCTATATTACACAATTGCGGCTGTTTCATCCTCTATTGACGACACGGCTAAGCAATTTTGTTCGCGTTCTTAGTCCGCGCCCTGCGTTAGCGCATTAATTTCCTGGAGGCGCAGGTCCCGAACGCCGGACAATGCTAAGTATCGCTGCGCGTTGCACAGCATTCAAGGCATATAGGGACACGCCTACAATAATCCGATAACAGGTAGATTTGTACCGGCGCCACAAGTTTTGGACAGCCTATCTCCATTTATTCACCCATAATACTTACCTCGCCATACATACGCGTTCCTGCATACCAGCTACGGCGTGAGAAGGTGGTATGAAACGGAAAAGTGCAGAGCACCTTACAGCGTGTGAAATCAAGTGAAGCATATATGGTTGCGTCCAGTGAAACTAATTTCTCTGGATTTCAAAAAAGAAGCTAGATATGACAATAAGGCGTTAAAAGATAGATAAAGAAAATGCCGGCATTGGCAACTGAAGCCATGATGGCAACTGAAGCCACGACCCCCACTGCCGCGCACGATGTTAGAATGTTAACCTATATGTCTAAGATCATCTCCTCCTCTTGTTTCTCAAACATTTTTGTCACTTTCACTGCACTATAATCTCCTCCTCTTGTTTCTTAACCATTTTTATGTCACTTTAACTGCACTATAATCTCCTCCTCTTTTTTCTTAAACATTTTTATGTCACTTTAACTGCACTATAAACTCCTCCTCTTTTTTCTTAAACATTATTATGTCACTTTAACTGTGCTATAATATCCTCCTATTGTTTCTTAAACATTTTATGTCACTTTAACTGTACTATAATCTCCTTCTCTTGTTTCTTAAACATTTTTGTCACTTTACCTGCAATATATAATCTCCTCCTCTTGTTTCTTAACCATTTTTATGTCACTTTAACTGCACTATAATCTCCTCCTCTTTTTTCTTAAACATTTTTATGTCACTTTAACTGCACTATAAACTCCTCCTCTTTTTTCTTAAACATTTTTATGTCACTTTAACTGCACGATAATCTCCTCCTCGTTTTTCTTAAACATTTTTATGTCACTTTAACTGCGCTATAATCTCCTCCTCTTTTTTCTTAAACATTTTTATGTCACTTTAACTGCGCTATAATCTCCTCCTCTTGTTTCTTAAACATTTTATGTCACTTTCACTGCACTATAATCTCCTCCTCTTGTTTCTTAAACATCTTTATGTCACTTTACCTGCGCTATAATCTCCTCCTCTTCTTTCTTAAACATTTTATGTCACTTTAACTGCACTATAATCTCCTCCTCTTTTCTCGTAAACATTATTATGTCACTTTAACTGTGCTATAATATCCTCCTATTGTTTCTTAAACATTTTATGTCACTTTAACTGTACTATAATCTCCTTCTCTTGTTTCTTAAACATTTTTGTCACTTTACCTGCAATATATAATCTCCTCCTCTTGTTTCTTAAACATTTTTATGTCACTTTAACTGTACTATGGTGATTGTATAGGGCCGACCGCCTTCACTAGTAATGCCCAGCATCACGATTGGCTGGAATTTGCTCTCAGGAACAATTCTAGGAAAGGAGCTTTTTGTGAATACGGGCCCTGAACCTTTATTCACAAAAACATTCTTACGATAGAGCTGTTCCTAAGAGCAGGTGCCAGCCAACGGTAATGTTGCACATATTTATTTATTTATTTATTTATTTATTTATTTATTTATTTATTTATTTATTCGGATACCTTCAATGCCCGAAAGCGCAACAGAAGGGGGGATGACAAAAGACCAAATGAATATAGTTACATGTTGAAGTAGTTACTGTGTACAACAGTCATCGATGGCAGCTTTAAATAAGAAATACTAATGGCGTGGACGATTATTATTAGCAAAGGCGGCCAACCAATGGCGAAGAACACTTACGAACGAAAAACTTTGTGAATTCGGCCCCAGGACCGGTATTTGCATTATTATTATTATTATTATTATTATTATTATTATTATTATTATTATTATTATTATTATTATTATTATTATTATTATTATTATTATTATTATTATGTGAAATATCTCGGAATCTATTTCGATAGCAATTTATCGTGGCAACATCACTTACCACTTATTTGTTCTAAACTGAGGTCAGTAGCGTGGCTGTTATTTAATATCAAAAGTATTGCACCCTTGTCTGTTAAAAAGATTATAGCACAGGCACTAGGTTACAGTGTGTTTAGGTACGGCATTACAGTCTTTTGCTTTTGTTCGGATCGTTGGAGATGCAGGGTTGACCGGATTATAAAAAACATTCTTAAAGATGTTGCATACAATTCCCCAATTGTAACATCTGCAAATATCTTCCGTGAACTTGGTCTACCAAACTTTCATTCATTACTTATAGAAACAGTTGTCGTTACACATTTCTGGAATTCCGTTTTCAAACAAAAAAGTGCCGCCGCAAGAGAGCTTAGAAAACATGTCCGTTATGTAGTTCCTCGTTTAGCCACAAGGTATGGCGCGGCCAGACGCTGTGCTTATGTGCCTGACATATTTAACAAATTGCCAGAAGAAATTTTTAACGCGACATCATAAAGCACGCTGAAACACTTCTTAAAGCAGCTACAGTAAAATTAACCTCTTGTACATTTTTTTGCATCGCAATATTTACCTCTTCAACTTTTCTTATATGTACATAACCAAATGTTATCTTGTTCTTTTCAATTTTTGCCTTTTGTTTTATTTTATTTATTTATTTTTTGTCATTTCTCATCAATTTATGTATATCTTTTTTTGCTTTGTCTGTCACATTCATTGGCACGGTCCTACAAGCCAACTGAGACTTCGTCTGAATTTTTTGCCAACACCCCACAGTGGCTATGCGCTTTCAGGAAACGATCAACGAAACGAAACAAATCGAGGGGGTTCCTGAACCACCAGTTCTGTTCCGTTTCGTGCCAAACTCCGTCAAAATATTTCTTATGAGGTATGCGAAGTGGCACGAGCAAACTTCATTGTGCATTTGTAACGGTACCGCCAAGACGGCCGAGCTTGCGTCGGTTGCTCTCTGTAAGGCCTAGACCGGGATAATGTAACCATTTCATTCCAGTTATTTTCCTTCTCATGCCTCGTCAGTGCATCAAATGGTGCTCCGCCTACATTATCACCAGGATCAGCCGGTCGCGAGCGGTGGATGAAAAAAAAAAGGGGGGGGGAACGCATTCTTGCGAAACGAATCAGCCCTGGAGATTAGCATTTGCTCCCAACACAACATGAACTCGACCATCCCGGAGGCTGCACAAGTTCATGGATAAAGCCGGTCGCGGTGTATGGCGTAAGATTAAATAATGAAGACTCGCACTCACAAAAAGTTCTTACGCTATAATTGTTCGTAAGAGAAAATTCCAGCCAATCCTTATATTAGCGAAGGCGGCCAGCCAACGGCAAAGAGCGCTTACGAACGAAAAGCATTGTTACTTCGGCAAAAGAATATCACAAATAATTATAAGACACTGCGCCTTGCGGCGAAGCCTCCCCACAGTATTTTGAAATTAAATGCTCCAGTTTCGCTGCGCAAACTGAAAGCAAGGAAAAACTTCCGCGACCTAGTATACGTCAGTGAAACTGGCGGGCTTCCACATTGCAAATCAAACGATAGAGGAAGCACGGCTCACTAATAACGGTCTGGGCGTGTGACGGCAGCCAAATGCCTAAAAAGTTTCTTAGGTGTCACACACAACTGCCGCACAATTCGACACTTTTATTTCATGTTGCCACCGTCATTTTCAACTTTAATGGTAGTCATTCTTTACCTCACTTTTGGCGCTTTTAGTTGAGTAGGTAGGTTCCTCTTTCGCCTCGCTTTCATGAAAAGAACAAAAAAATAATGTGCGACCGATGGCGTAATGGATCCTGTGCCGTGCAGATAGCAGACGGGTGCTCTAACCACTAAGCCACGATCACTTCTTTTTTTTTTCAAGGTATTTCTTCTACATACTTCGACAAAGTGCCTACTGAAGCGCTACCTCTTAAAGCCTGGTTAAGTAGGAAGGACATTTTTAAAGCTATAGCTTTACGGGCCGCGAGCTTGCGATTTCGCCGTGGCGGTGCTCCGAGGAGGCACATGACGTCACAACGCGCGCCTCGCCACGGATATTTCTCTCTCTCTCTCTCGCTCGCTCTCTCTCTCTAGTCACTACTGCGCATGCGCCACTAGTAGCACCGAGCCACAGGTGCTCCGCCGCTGCGCAGCGCCGCGCCTGTCCGCCGCCACCGTATGGTATGATGTCACACTGCGTTACTCGTCGTTGCGCTCGCCTCCACTCGCTTCGCCAGCTGCGTCGCATGCCTGTGATAACATCTCGGAGGATTGAAAAGGAGAGCTCGCGTGCGCCGCAACCACAGTTGAGGCGGCAGTATTGACGGCGACAATTCTGATAAGCAGGAGGAGGTCTGGAATCGACATCGCAACGAGATGAAGAGGAAACGAATCGCCCAGGAAACAGATGAACAGCGCGCTGATCGACTGGCTAAATGCCGCAACATAGCTAGACAACTAGACTAACCTGGACTTGCAATCAAGATTAACCGAAGCTAACCATGATATGCCTTAGCTTTCGCTACGTATATCCTGCCATAGCCGAGCTAAACCACTGCCAATTTTTTGTATCTTCGATTAACTGTCGTCTCTGTAATGTACCGGAAACTATAGAACACTGTTTTATTGACTACAAGGACGCCACCTTATTTGGGGACGCTCTGCAAATGACTTTTAAAAAGTTTCTTGGTGTTTATCTTCATACAATACGATATCTTATGTAACCTAAATGTGAAGATGCGCCTTTCGACATGCTGCTACTTATGGCGTTCCTAAGTTTATGGAGAACTGGCATGTTAGGTCGCAATGCAGAAGCAATTGTATCTTCGCAGTCATATTTCACTCAGATGATTTCCCAGCTGAAAGACTTATATGATCAAAGAGACTTCCAAACAGGCTAATATCTACTGTTGATGGAGTGTATCCTTTTGCCTCCCTTTTAGAGAACTGTTTACTGCAATAATTGTACTGTGAAGTGTGTCTTTTGTTCTTGTGGACGTGAATGCGGCTGTTTTGGCCGCTACGTAAATACCTTACGCATGTATGTTTATAAATGCAATAGCTAGGCCACAATCGCACGCACGCACAGATCTCTCGTTCCAAAGGCAGCCAACTCTTTGAAACACCCGGCGTGCGCGCCACATACCACCCTCTCGTCTTCTTTCCTTATGATAGCCCGCTATTTGAGGCGTCGTGTTAGACTGCACTATCTCCTGGACCGATCCCCTTTGCCCAGTACTTTCCTCGTAGTACTTTTTCAGTACTTTCCTCACTACGAGGAGCTGTGCAACCTTGTGCAGACTTTAAGATCGCCTAAAATAATGAAGTTTTAACATATATACACTGAAGTACAAATGCCATAATCATTTTAACATACACCACATGACATAGTCATGTGTACGTACGATTGTAAAATGCGTACTCGCTGATGTCGTCACAATCCATGTTTCTCTCGCTTATGTTCGTCCACTACCTAAGTAGAAACCAATAATCCCCATGCTGTAGGCTCGCGTAAAACGGACGGCGTAGAAATCACGCCATTTCCTTCATACGCTCGCCTATAACGTGGTTGTCGTCATGCTGCTGTCATCAGCACACGTACGCTCACGACCACCACACACAACTACTCATTCGTTAGGAACACGTTGGTCCACCTGGTAGCGTTATGCGGAACCTCAAACAATGCTGGATCGCCAGGTACCTGCAAAATGCTTCGCATTACATATATTTCCACACTGCGGAGGATCTGAACAATTTTAGAGCGCAGCTCGCCCGTTACTGTGGCGAGCGTCGGCGTCGGCGTAACCGAGCGAACGAGCACAATGAAAGATGAAAGCGAAACCGGAGCGCAAATGGGGATCGAAGACGCGAAGAGGAAAGCGGAGGAGGAGGAAAGTGAAACCATGAGGCGGAAAGCGGATGAGAAGCGTATGGCGAAAGGGCGAGAGGAAAACTGTGGTGCGGTGACGATGGCTACGAGCTGGCGCCAGATTAGCGCGCGTCGTCTGCGAAGTCTGGCGGCGGCAGCGGCGGCGGCGGCTGCTTTTGCAACGCGTCACCCACGCGCTAGCTCTTGCGATCTCCAGATTAGCGAACCAGTAGCGCCACACTTCTCTCTGTTTGCAACGTGCCGCATGGGACAAATTGTCCACGCCAGTTAATATATCGCGAAATGAAAACACGTATGGAGCTGCGCTCCAATTTCGCATTGGGGGTATCGTGATCGTCGGTGGACTTTTTTCTTTCTTTTTCTTTCAAAAAACATTTAAGTGAGAAAGAAAGGTTACTTATAACGACTGTTTGAATATCAGTCATGATATCGCTGTGTAACAGAAAGCTGAGCTAGTTGGTAAGGATTCATAATGCAAAGAAGGGGTTAGGCGTGCCGACACGGACACAAGAGAAGATGTCGTGTTGTCCACTTCTCTTGTGTCCGTGTCTGCACGCCTTACCCCTTCTTTGCATTATATATCGCAGTGAACGTCGAAAGTGCACTTCTTCTCAGAACTTGAAAGGTTTGATGGAAGATAATAACAGGCAAAGCAGGGCGCTGCAAACGTTACGATTACAGTGCGCTAACTGCAAGCGTGTCGAGCTAACGCATCCTCGTCATAACACAAGGCCGGTCCACTTCGATCCGTGACATCATGCAGCCTTGTTTGACTGTCATAAAATCTAATGGAGACGTTCCCGAGTAAGCCGTGGTAATTTTGACGTCCCCGCTTTCGTCATGCTGGGCTTGGCAATGGCAACTTCGGTCTAAGTAGCATGACGTCATAAAGCAGAGTGCACAGGCCTGCTAGCTAGGAGGCGTTGGTCGAGCGCGAGGGATCGAGGCTTCCGTCGGTGAACATGGTCAAAACGATGTGCTGATCCAGGAGGAGTTAGTTCACAGGGCTTTCGTTCGTGGTGGCCGTTTATAAACCGATAAGTTAGCTTTGTTTCCCCTCGTAATGTGCTTCGTATTTGCCAATCAGACGCTCCTTTTCAGGTTAACCTCCACACATTCCTCTATCGATACCTTCTCGCTCCATTTAACTGCACAGTGATAGTGCACAAATGATCGTTACATGGTGGGCAGATGACACGTTATCAGAAACTATTGCAAGCGAAGAAGACACGCAGGGAACGCTCTTGACCGATCAAGAACATCGGCACTAGCAGGAGGTGTAACAACGCAGTTTAGTGCAGGGCAGCGGTGAGCAAAGCACGACGTGTGGGCCGCAGTCGCGCCAGCTTCAAGGGCGGCCCGTCGGCCAGAAGAGATGCCCGGCTAACCGGGCTTCTGGGTCAGCCAGCTTGTCAGCGACGGCCGCGCCTGCTAGCGTTGACCGGTCGCGCGCCGCAGTGGCGAGCACTTCGTTAGGAGGGGGAGATGACCACGAAAGCCGGCGTATTTTTAGGCGTCTCCGCCGCGCACCGGTGCTTCTCCCTCCGGGATGCTCGCCTCTGCAGCGATCAAAAGGGATGATGCCTCGCGCGCGCCGTCTCCGTGCATTCACGATGTGCCATTCAGGCGCCGCGCTGATTGTCGCATCTGAATGCCGCCGTGTGTGCGGAGGGAGTGTGGCTGCATAGATGAGTGCTTGACGCCACATTCGAGGTCAGCGGGCGGTTGCCAGGATGCTAGGCCAAGCCAGATGAGATGATCGAGCGTAAGGGGGGATCCGCATTTCTGCACACATGCCTGTCAATCGTCTGGGCGCGAGGCTATAGTGGCCACTCACTCTGGTGCCAACGCACGGCACACGAAGCTGCATTCCTTGCACGAAGCGCCATTTTACGTAGCGAAGTAGACAGTTTAGCGTGACAGGGTGTCGCGCACCAAAAGTCCCCATTGGTGTGGGGACGCCTGAAACATCCGCTTTCAGCACTAGCTGTGTCTCAAGCTTGAGAGATGTCCAGCTGTGCGTGAAATTACTCTTACTGCGACGCGTCCTCAGTCCATTCTGGTTGTAGAATAAACAATGGGAGATGACGCGTAAGCCGTACTGAATTTTTCGCAAATAATGTGCTCGGTAATCAAATATTCAACAGGGGAACGGAAATCATAACGGTTAAAAAATGCGCTCACAGAATGTTACACATAAGATTAATATCTAATAATGGAATAAATAGAGAATAGCACACTGGCAAATTAACCAAGTTGTCCGGTCTGCCCTGGTGTTAGTGCTGTTCTAAGTGAGTGTGGTATTCGATATATCAAAGCTTGTTGCAAGCAAAGTTCACTTTCGACTGTCGTTTTAACGCTGTCTTTTTTTACTTGCTTTTGTTTAACCGTCTTGAAGCGAGCTTGAAGGGACATACCACGAGGCAGACATTGTTCGCGCAGCCACATAGTTGAAGTCAGTTTAAGCATCAGTTAGCGTGTCCACGCCTTCCTTTGACGCATAACGTGATTGTGGCATGATCGAACTTAGCAGCTCACTTGATGTTCGCAAAGGTTGATGCGCCCAGACGGACTAGAACTGCGAAAACTCCGCGACGCCACTCCCGAGTGCTTTTCCTCTGTCTCTGACAGCGCCAAACATTTATCACACGTCGACTAGAGTTTGGCAATGGCTCGGCATTTGAATCCTGCGTTGCCGCGAAGCCCGCCTCGGGAATACAGGGTTCTCGGAGAGTGGTATATCAGGCGTCTGTAATACACGCTTATGGCAGGAGAAGACAAAATAACGTTGGTGTAACTTTTAAACGCTTGAGCGACTGCTAGTATCTGAGTGGTGGGCACGCAAGAGTTTTCGTGCACCCTGTTTGCTATCTGTCGTCACACCGATACTTCCACAGTTGTTTTTACCCAAAAACATGTGTGGAGCGAGGGCGTATAACCGACGTCATCATGTCCCTCATAAGCATCATTGTGCATATATTACAACTCGAGCCAATGACAGTGCGTGTTTTTTTTTCCCTACTGCTGTTTCCCAAAAACATGCACTTCAAAACAGAATATCAATGACTACACTATCACTCAGTTCTTTTTCGTTTTTTTTCACATCTCCAACTGAAAAGAAGTGATTGTTACCATTGTGTGAGGTGTTTAAATATTGTTCGTATTATGCGTTCTTCAGATGAAAAAAAAAAAGAAGGCCCTTGGAGGAAGTTTTGCTTCCGTGCTTTTGAAGCGAGAAGGGAGTAGGTTCGCCTTTCAAAAGCGCACTGCATAAATAAAGGGCTACGGAATTATTTCGCTGCTATTTGGGCTTTCGTGTAATAATGTAATGTCCATGACTTCCCATGAATTTCGGTCCTAAAGATCTTCGGCAGTGACAATCAGAACAGGAAGCTTGACTTTGTGTGAAGCAAAGTAACGGTATACCGACGTGTGTCGACCAGATCAACTTTGCTTAACCTGGTCACCACACCGTTGTGTCTGGGAAACCTCTACAGAGAAACCGGTATGTGCATCCAGACGCCTGCAGTGTATTTAGAGGACTCCTAGCAAGCATTTCGCAGTGGTCATTCAAGTGAAAAAAGTAAAAGGAAGCACGCAGTGTAACATGCAAAGGCTCAGAGGCCAAGGGCCGCTTTCTGGAGCGGCGTGATCGATACTGTACTTTGCAACGCGCGCTCCTGCGGTGCCCGACGTGCTTGCGTATTCGGCGCCGCAAGTCACGTCAGCGGCGCGATAGGTCGGGCGCGCATCGCGAGCGACCCAACACCTTGAAACGTTTGCGGCTGCACGACTGCTACACGCCCGACGAGAAGGGAGAGCGAGGACGTCGGTCGACTCTTGTTGCATCGCTTTTTAAATCGGCGTTCCGCCGCCGCGGAAAGCCGATCCGCTGGAGCGGACTCTCGACCGGCGATCGGCCGCGCGGGGGAGGCTTCGACTTGCGGATGGCAGCGTCGGGGCCCCCCTCTGTTAGCACGAGCCGGCGCCGCTGTTCGTGACCACACGCAAGCTTCGGGTTGCTTGTCCGCTCGACCAGCGCATCGGAGCGACGGAAAAGCCCGAGGGTCGGCGATTCGGCGCCGGCGCACAACGGCAACCACTTCGAGCTCGGTCCGCTAAAGGAGCGGTAGGTTTTCGTTCGAGTTTTGTTCGCGTTGAACATTTCTTGCTGCGTGTTCAAACTGCGATTGTACTGCGATACTGAACTACGCTCACACGACGTTGCGCGCCCAGTCAGACCATGTGACGAGAAATATACAGCATACTTTTGTTTCAGTGTTTTGATTTTTGGTATTTAACGCACTTCATGATCTTTTTCAATATGCCACGTGCTTTTTTTATTGCAAAAGCAGTTAAGTACTTGAAACTACTGTGTCCTCCTAACCGTCCTTGCCTCCGTCATGCCGCTGCGTCATCGTGCATATACTGCACTCTTAAATCGGTTGCACCCTTTGGGGTGTATATTTGTCCCACAACGATAATCGTCATCTGCCTTGCTTGCGTTTCCTTTCTCGAAACTCGGCGCTCACTACTTTCCTATCGAGAATGCTGCGTCACACTGATAACGCGGCGCCGTTCGTGACTGGGAAGTACCGGGCTCGCAGCGTTAAAGAAAGGAAACGCGGGCAAGACAGATGACAATTATTGTTTTGGGACAAGATACGCCCCAAAGGGTGTAAATTTTTCTAAGAGTGTGTAAAAATGTTCACACCCTTAAGAGTGTTTTCTTGTCGCACTGGTCACACCCTTAGCTTTAGGGCCTTACAAAAAATTATAGAGGACGACAACGGAACTCTAATTAGACGTGGGATGACAAAAGGCGTAGTTGACTATGTAATCATTCTGACAGGCTTGGGCGCACAGAAATATCCGACAGGAGAGGTGCATACCTCTCCTTGTGAAATTCTCTTGTCCGATATTTCTTAGCGCCCAAGGCTGTCAGAATGATTATTTTAGTTTTCAAATATGTTCTTTTTTTTCTGTCATCGCACCGTCTAGTTACACTCTGAACACTTTCCGTACCGCGCCCATTAGGCATCGTTAGCCCGCTAACTATGGTTTGAAACGCCGGTTTCGAGACTTTCCGCGCCGCTCACGGACACACTGCGCTTTCGGACGTGAAGGAGGGTAACTATTCCTTTGTTTCCTAAGCAGTTCGCCTTTTTCCCCCAGGCGGTGATTTTTGAACGCGCGCCGAAGTTCGGCGATTATCAAAGCAGAGAGCAAACATGGCCGCCTCCGACAGCGGCGCGCGCGCTTCGAAACATCGCATATCTCGCGATTCCGCTCCGTCTGCGGCTGATTTAATCGACGGATCGAGCAGCACCGAGTCTGAGGAGGCTGCCTTTTCGTCGGGATTCGACTCCGAGACCGACGACAACGCAAGTCAGCCCGGAACATCAACGCCCGCAGGCTGGCACGCCAAACTGTAGTGCTTGCACTTAAACTTTTGTACTGGAATACCTGTTCAATAAAAAAGTTTGATTCTTTTCGGAGATAGTGCCAATTAGATGGCAGTACATTTTGTATATCTCATAAATTTTGTTATATCTTTTTTTCTTAGTAGGTACAAGCGTGTCTTTACAAGCTTTGTTCAATTTTATCCCACAATCTTGATTTTGGCAATTTATATCTGTTTTATGACATAAATCTCGTTAATAAACATTTTATGCGTGAAAAGTGCATTCATTCTGCCTTTTGTTTAAGTATTACATAAAATATATATAGAGTGCAGTAGTTCCTTCAGAAAAAAAAATCTTGCTTAACCTAAAAAAAAGCCTATTTTCCCCATGGTAGAAAAAGAGTTAAACGTACACCCTTTGCCACACAACAATGATCGTCATCTGTCTTGCCTGCGTTTCCTTTCTTGAAAACGTTGCGCTCGCAACTTTCCTGCCGATAACGCTCTGTCATGCTGATAACGCGGAGGCCTCGTGAATTGGAAGTACTGGGCTTGTAGGGTTAAAGAAAGGAAATGCGGACAAGACAAGTGTCGATTATCGTTGTGTGGCAAGATACGACCCAAAGGGTGTAATCTTACTTGAGAGTGTAGAACCCCGTTGTCGGCCTCTATACATTTTTCTAAGGCCCTAGCGGTAAGGGTGGTACCAGTGCGACAAGAAAACAGCCTTAACGGTGTAAACATTTTTACCGTGTATGAGTCGTTATCGTGTCCTCGTCGTCGGATCACCTACTCATCCTCACCATCACAAATGGCGAAGAAGCATAAATCTCTGGCCACACTTGGGACCTAACTCACGCCCCTTCGCCAATGCGTGATCGGGAGCTGAACGTGATTACCACGACTGGGATATCACGCAGATTTTTTGTTTGTGAGGGGCTTTGTGGACTACGCAGACTCTTGATACTGGCGGCTTCTGGACACGCATTTCGGAAGCCCAGCATTTAGTACTGAAGCGGAGCAGGTCGTACGCATTGCGAAGCTCGCGGGAAGATGGCGGCATGGCCGACGCGAGAGGCTGCCGCACAACAGCTCGGGCACAGCTTCGATGCGATGCCGTTGCAATACGCTCGTGCAGCTGTAAGTGGCGTGCGACGAGGCACTCATTCGCAGCTCGGCTTTCAGGGCATCAGTCGTTCTCTGCAGAGATGCCTTTACGGCGTGTTGAATGTCAATCACTGAAGCGTCGCCGTCATGCCGCCGCTGTCCTCGTCTTTGTCGTTGTCTTAATTCGTACCGTTGCTGCTGCGCGTTGGAACGACAGAAAGCTGAGCGAGTTGGCAAGTATATGGCAAGGTTTGAAAGCTTAGGCGAAGACACGGACATGAGAGGGACTTTTACAAACACTGACTATCAACTGAAAGGTCGTCAGAAAAGAAGGAAGGCGCACAAAAATATGGTCTTGGGAATGCAGCGCCGAAGCGTCGATCATGAGTCATTGAAATTTATGCATTGTATAAATAGTGGTTCTTGTCGTCTGTCTAACACAAAATACTTAACACGTGCTAGGCCCTATAGGACAAGGAATTTCCCCGATGGGGGCGAAATGCGAAAACACCCGTGTGCTTAGATTTAGGTGCACGTTAAAGAACCCCAGGTGGTCAAAAATTTCCGGAGTCCTCCACTACGGCGTGCCTCATAATCAGAAAGTGGTTTTGGCACGTAAAACCCCAAATATTATTATTAAGGAATTTCCGTGAGCTTAAGTTGAGGCCTTTATTTGCGTGTACTAATACCTTCAAGTACATTTTCTTTTCCTGGAACAATTGATCCCTGGAATTCATCATCAAATGAAACACGTTCGCGTTCCCACTATACCAGTTTTTAGGTATGATTGACCTTATTTCATTGCTCATATCTAAAGTGATTTGTGTCCATGTTATTCGATGTGTTCACTTCATACACCTTTAACTGCAGAAAGTTAATTATTTAGTTTTCTTTTTTTGTGTACACGTCTGCTCCCTTACTGCTATAGCGCCAAATGGGACTGCAACATACGTAAATAAATAAATTTATTCATTCATAAACAAGCACTGTATCACGTTCATTCATTCAAATAACTTTATTCAGTGCCCTGCGATTTGTTGGGGTGAGCCTGGGCCCCGCCTAGGTTTCGGCCAGGGGTTGTTGGCCCTTGGCAGCTTCCTCGGCTCGCTGGACGGCCCAGAGTTTGTGCTGCAGGTCCGAGCTGGGCAACGCAGACTCCCAGCGCGCGCGGAGGCTGTCGCTGTTTGAGGATGCATCACCGTTGTCCTGTATTACAGCCGTACATTCCCATAGGATATGCTCCGGGGTAGCTCTATAGTCGCAATGTCTGCACTTGTCCGTCGTGTATAAATCTGGGTGCATTAGGTGCATAATAGCTAGACTCGGATAGGATCTGGTCTGTAACTGCCGCCATTCGACAGACTGGTTTTTGCTTAATTTTGGGTGCGGCGGCGGGAATGTACGCCTCTGCAATCTGTGGTGTTGTGTAATTTCGTGAAATCTGGTTATTCGATCTTCCCACTCCCACTCATCGGTAGTCGGTGAGGCGGGGCTAACCGAGGCTCGGTCCGTAAGCTCTCGAGCCATGCGGTGCGCCGCCTCATTGCTACCGTCTGGTAGTGTGTGAGCGGGTGTCCAGATGAGATCGGGACACTTTTGTAGCGGTTATCAGCTAATTTTAGGAGTCGTAGTGCCTCTGGGGAGATTCGACCGTTGGCCAAGTTTCGTATGGCCGTCAGGGAATCACTGATGATTATGCCCGCTTGTGTTTGTGCTATGCATTTCGTCTGCGGTTTCTGCGTGTAGCATGTTGACTGTAGCGCTCGTCGTGCATTTTCCCTCGTAATTTAATAAATTAATTTAATTATGGGGTTTTACGCGCCAAAACCACTTTCTGATTATGAGGCACGTCGTAGTGGAGGACTCCGGAAATTTCGACCACCTGGAGTTATTTAACGTGCACCTAAATCTAAGTACACGGGTGTTTTCGCATTTCGCCCCCATAGAAATGCGGCCGCCATGGCCGGGGTTCGATCCCGCGACCTCGTGCTCAGCAGCCCAACACCATAGCCACTGAGCAACCACGGCGGGTAAGCCACCCCTCGTAATTTATCACCACTGCTGTGTAGGCGCGCTTGTGTGTGTATCTAGCTGCGTCTACAAATGTGGTGTCCTTGCTGTTACCGAATTTCTTCTGTATATGGCGTGCTCTGCTTTCCCGTCTACCCTGATGGTGGGTAGGATATATATTCTTGGGTATTGGAGGGATGGTTATCATGGTCGCTGATGTGTTTGGGCTTATCTACTTTGACGCCATGTTGGGTATGATATACCTTATACCTAGACGATCCAATATTTGCCTACCTGTTTTAGTTGTGGACAGGCGTTCGTATTGTGCTATTCGTTGTGCCTCGATTAACTCATGCAGTGTATTGTGGAGACCTAGCTGCAGTAGTCTATCGTTGCTGGTGGTGATGGAGAGTCCGATTGCTTGCTTGTAGATTTTTCTGATTAAGCAGTCCAATTTGTATTTTTCTGACGACTACCATCGTAGGTACGATGCCACTTATACCATTCTGCTTATTACGAACGCGTGGACTAGTTTAAGCAGATTGTCTTCTTTCATTCCACTATGTTTGTTGGCTATTCGGTTAAGTAGCCGCATGATTTGAGATGCTATATTGTCTAATCTGCGTATGGTCTCTCCATTGTAGCCGTTACATTCCATGATCAGGCCCAATACTCTGATATTTTTAACCTTGGATATGGGCGTACCATCTCCCGTAGTTAGGTGAATTTGCGGTTTGTTTCGTTCCTCGTAGTTGCGTGGTTTTCGGCCACGTCGCGGTGGTACATAAATGAGGAGCTCAGATTCCTCTGCCGAACACGCCAGTCCGGTTCCTGCTAGGTAATGTTCAACTGCTTCGATTGCACGTTGTAATGTGTTTTCAACCTGTCCATCGTTGTCATCGCTCACCCAGAGGGTGATATCGTCAGCGTAGATGGTATGATTGAGGCCATCGATTTCCTGTAGCTTTGCTGGTAATCCGATAAGAGCCAGGTTAAACAGCATCGGTGATATTACCGAACCTCGGTACGTACCTGCGCTTCCGATCTGTATATTATGACGTTCTGCTGCTGAGGCGCGGGAATGTACAGTTTCGAACCCGGCCAAATATAGCAAAGCGTGCGACGGAAGGAGTGGAGGGGAAAGGGGACAGGAGGGCGCAGGATTCAAAAGCGCCCGTACACAGAGATTTGTCTTTTACTTCGGCTTGTAACAAAATTTGAGCATAATACGGTGAACAGCGCAACCGCGATACAGGGCGTCCCAGCTACCTTTAGCCAGAGTTTTAAAATATGCAAATGCCGCGTAGCTGGACAGAACGAAGGTAATGTTGTTTACCGTCGCTTGGAGATACTCAAACAATTTCTTTCATTCCGCGTAATTATATAATTAGTATTAATTAAACAACTTCTCGAATATTTCAAATGGATGAAAAGTGTCAATGAGAAAATTGTAGAGCGACATGAAAAACTCCCCATACATCTTTCTGTTGCTCAATATGTGCTACATAGAAGTGTTTTTCCGAGCACAAAAGCCCGCGAATGCACGCAAAGGTTCCACGACGGATTAGCTCATATATATATATATATATATATATATATATACACGCGGTCCGTGTATGTAAGTCTCCGAGAGAGTGCGTGTCGCGTGTTACCGACCGCAGCGAGACACAAGCACGCGAGCGCCGAGCACGACATCAGTGACGGTGGTCAATAGGCGTTATCACAAAGGGGTGGCTCCTATCGAAGAACTGTGCGTGGCAGAAGTAGGTGGTCGAAAGGTTACGGCGGGCTACCAACTATTCGTCTCGCCAGACGTGCAGCACGCCGAACTCGTGCGCGAGCGCAAGTAGAACTCGTGGGGAGTCGACTTTCGGTCATCATACCATTCATCATATGTACCAACGTGGAAGAACGTTGAAAATAAGTGCACGCGTCGGTCTTGCATGGATTTCTGGACGAAGATTTGCCAGACTCGAGGTAGTCCTCGGGACGTGATATGCGTGGGAGTGGCGTTATCTACAAAGTCAGATTCTGCTTGATAGATTGGGTTAGTTGAGCGCATTGCTGGTTGCTATTACGGTAACAGGCAAAAGGTCTTGTCGCATGGTGAGTTAGGAAGGGGACTCGACAGGTGTAGCTCGAGTTCCATCCGTACTCTGGGCTCCGCAGCGGCTGGGAACCCGATTAGATCTGCGCCCTGATCTTGATACGAAAAGTGCAGTTGCATGCTCGTTTTCAAGGCTCGTTCAACAACAAGCGCTTTTAGGAGACTTTTCCTATATGTTCTAGCGACGAACTCACAAAAGTTTTCTTTCGTAAGTATTCTTAGCGTCTGGGTGGTCGCCTTCACTAATGATATGTCCAGCATCTGGATTGGCCAGAATTCCATCTTACGAACAATTTCACTGTAAGAGCGTTTTGTGAATACGGGCCCTGATGGTTCCTTAGTGGTGTGTGTACTTTTGGGTTAACAGGATTTTTTTGTAGTGCTTGTAGGGCTATAGACCGATTGCACAAAGTTCTACGTGTTGTTACCTCATGTGACTGTGCGAATGATTGTGTTATCGCTCCAGTGATCTCTTTCGTTTGCTCTCGAAGTAAGTTATACATAGTTTTCACAGGCGTCACGCAACGTAACGAATTCCGCTTGGTATAAGCGGCCACTATGACTGGGTACCCTGGCTATATTCGGCACAGTCGCGCAAGTTCTGCGCAATAGACTTTGTATACATTTTGCTGCGCTTTCTTGGCCACGATAACCATGCCGATCTGCGTAAGGTTAAGCTGCCAAAACAAAAGCAAAACTTTTGCGAAACCGACCTACACAGAGCCACGCATCGTTTTATTTATCTTGCCCAAAATAATAACTTCGCGGCGTGCTTATGTGCGTTGAAAACCGTGGACCGTACGACTGGCTCGTATGAACATAACGAAGTTGAAGAATCAACAACGTGCGCATTTGTGGTCGCCATTTTATGATAGGGAAGATTCGTCAATCCCATTAATTTGTGTAGTTCTTGTTCATTTTATGTGCCGATCTTTACAATCGTAGCCGCAATGTTCTACACTGTTAGCGGCGCCCATCCAATTTCCACATAAATTGTGAGTAGCTGCTCTAAGTGCCGACTCCCACAGGCACGGGGAGTGGTTGACCTATAAACGAATGATTACGGAGTTTTTGCAGAAAGGGCTGCTTGTCGTTTAATGGGGGAAGGTAGTGACACTTGGTCTCTGGCGGTACGTTTGCATTACTGCCAGGAATTTTTTTTTTCAAGCAGTTACCTTTTCCTCGCATATTCCCACATCCGCATTACTGGTAAGGCGTATGGTCTACGCTTCTTTCACAGAGTTAACGTGACGCTCGCGCTCGCTACCCAGCACAAAACACGGAGAGCGGATGTACCAAGTGCTAAAAGAATATATATATATATATATATATATATATATATATATCAACTCAGACGTGCACTTGTAGGGGAAGCATACCCAGGGTCAAGTATGCTGACCACTGTTGAAATCACCTCGGTCTACGCAACACATTGCGACGGCAGCTGCTTCGCGGCCACATTATTCCCAATTACACTCGTAAAGCACCCTCTAGCAAATTGTGTGCCTCCACTTGCAGCAGTGAAACGTAGCTTGTTGACAATAGCAAGTAGTTAATGATGTCAACGTGCGTCTTCAGATGCACCGTTTGTATTGGTGAACGCCAGCACACATGGGGATTTCCGATTCCTACCGCGGTCCGGTAACATTGCTGCGAGCTTGTCGAAGTGCACGAACGGAATTCCATTCCCACCTCACATTACTCATCCCAGCACACATTCAAGCATTTGCGGATTAGAACTGCCTAGCATACCGTCGCGGTCGCATGAGCACGCGCCGCCCCTATAGCTGCGAGAGGGGTGCGAGAGCGAGGTACCCAGTAATGGCGGAGGTGCAAAAATGGTATCCGGTTGTGACGTCACGTAAGAACTATCTATGGCAGTAGCACGAGTCCTTTCAGTCGCGTTGCAGTGACAGGCTTCGTCCAGTGCGGATGCGAGTTATACGAGTCCTTTAGGTTGTGTATACATATATGTCGCTCGTTTACCGCTTACGCTCCCTTCTTTATGGCGAGTGGCTTGCTTTCCACGGCCCTGATGCCTCCTTCTTCAGTTAGGCCTGCGGAGGATGTGATGTGATAAACTATAGCCCTGGGAGTGTTAACCGGCGCCTCTCCTTACCGTGGCGACGGATGTATCATCCGCAGGCGTCAGTCACTTAGTGCGTGATCTATAGAAGTGGGCCAATGAACCCTCGTATGCCACGTCAAGGCATCAAGGTTTCCAGAGGGAACACTGTCACTTGGCAATGAGTGAGACGGACAGGAGGAACTGAGGGGCTCGATGAAGGAACGCGCAGAAACAATGAAGGAACGCGCAGAGGAAATTCACTGTTTTTGATTACTTAACTGTAGAATTGTTTGTAGGTCAGGTGGTTAAATTTTAAGATTAATTTCATGGGCTGTATCCACAAAAAAAAAAAGACTTTTTCCCTGAATTGTTACTAAGAAAGAATTCCTGGCAATCCTGACGCTGGGCATAACATTAGCGAATGCGGCCGGCCAGTGGCAAATATTACTTACGAACGAAATGCTCTGTGAAGTCGGCCCTAGACGATTATCACAAAAGCTCAAAAATTTGGAGCTATTGAAAATGTGCCTACTTCACATATAATTAAGCACATAAACTGTGATGCTATTGCTTTTTATTTCTTTTTAGATGTAGAAGCATGGGAAGGTAGGTCACATCAGAGCCAGCTATACCAAAATATTCCTTACGCAAGAACAACATAGCCGAAAAAGAAAGATGAAAATTAAAGAAAGAAAACACTATACACACACGAATACAAGCACACAGATTGTATCAAAAAAAGTTCGGCAACATGTTACACTCATGCAACACGCGAAGGAGAAAGCTTGCTGCACACTTGGTAACGCATTCCCGAGCGGCCAGACTTCTTGCAAGGCATAACGAGCCACAGTGTGAAGTAAACGTGTGGCAAGCCGTTGTGTGCGAGCTTAAGGCCTCCTCTCTACGTTGCCGTCTCGAACCTTCCCGTTGTTTATTTCGCAGTTCGGCTTCTTCGGCTCGCATTTCAACGCTTAGCTGCGGCTTCGCGCGCTCGTATAGCGAGGTCAGACTGGCGCCAACGACGTTTCTCTTGGACTTTACATTGCATCCTCTCAGCAGGGGAAAACAGCGCTCGTAGTCGAACGCCTTGCTCTCGCCGCCTCTCCAGCCGCTTCTCACGTCGCACGTCATTCCTCGCTTGGCGAGCATCCTCAGCCGTAGCGTACTTCCAAGGGGGGCATGCAGTGCTTTGTTTTCGTATATCTTAATTTCCTATATCACAGAATAACCTGCTTGAAAATAAAATTATTTTATCACTTCTAGGGCTCCCTTAGACTTGGAATATAATACCATCCAGTGCCGATTGTTGTCACTTTCAGCCATAAATCTTGCAGCTTGTAATATTCCAAAAAGCTCTGCTACCGTAAACGATGTCTTATGGGATAGTCGGTAATATTTGTCTACTGTGATGTGATTTTGTTCTGTATATTTTTATCCTTTCACACATATTTATTGTCATTTCGCGCAAACTACTTTTTTTGTCGTCAGCACAGCGTGAAATCTAAATGCAATATTAGCATATTATGGTATTGCAAGTAGATCTCAGAACATTGTTAAAGTCGCTGTGGTGAGGGCGTAGAAACTCGCAGAGTCGGCGAGTCGCTGATATTGCCACCTTTTCTTGCCAATCCTCTTTGTAATGTCTTCCATCGAATGAAAGTCCCAGCTTCTGTATCGGAAAGTCCTCGGAATGTGCCTCCAGTGAGAAAGGGAGTTTGCTTTCATCAAAATACATTGATCTTAAGAGGAATCGTCTTGCTTTCCGTATATATGGCCCGTATTCACAAAAGCCTCTTACGCTATAATTGTTCGTAAGACAAAAGTTCACACAATCCTGATGCTGTACATATTCTTGGCGAAGGCTCCCTTACAAAAATTTTTATAGAAAGTCCATAGACAGTCTATAGACATTTGTCTATGAAGTCTATAGACTGTCTATAGACATTTCTTTAGACTAGTCTATAGACAGTCTATAGATTTATGGCCATACACTTTTTATAGACTAGTCTATAAAAAGTCTGAGTCTATAGACTGTCTATAGACATTTCTTTAGACTAGTCTATAGACAGTCTATAGACTTATGGCCATACACTTTTTATAGACTAGTCTATAAAAAGTCTGAGTCTATAGACTGTCTATACACAGTCTATAGACAGTCTATAGACTTATGGCCATACTTTTTATAGACTAGTCTATAAAAAGTCTGAGTCTATAGATTGTCTATAGACTGTCTATCGACTTATGGCCATACACTTTTTATAGACTAGTCTATAAGAAGTCTGAGTCTATAGACTGTCTATAGACGGTCTATAGACTTATGGCCATACACTTTTTATAGACTAGTCTATAAAAAGTCTGAGTCTATAGACTGTCTATACACTGCCTATAGACAGTCTAGAGACTTATGGCCATACACTTTTTATAGACTAGTCTATAAGAAGTCTGAGTCTATAGACTGTCTATGGACAAGTGTATAGGCTTACAGTTCTATTTTTGTAGACTGAAGTCTATGGAATGTCTATATACAAATGTATATAGATAGTCTATAGATATTCTATAGACTTCAGTCTACAAAAACAGAACTTTATAGTCCGATACACTTTTTTTCTATGACATTCTGCAGACATTTGTTAACAAATATGAATTTTTTTTATCTATAGGCACTCTATATACACAGACATCTTACAGACAAGTCTACAAAGAGTGTATAAGGCCATAACTCCATAGCGGCTATCTACAAGTTAGTTTACATTTTTGTTTACATGCGGTAGCAAAAAGTTTTGAATGTATTTATGCATGTGCACCTGTTCCTTTTCATCTGCACTTATGCATTACCGTTAGTAGATTAATAATGCTTCTGAACCAGCTGTACTTTCATATATGTTGCACAAACAGAAACAATTTATATAGTGCTGAATCATGCAGTGCGAAAAATAAAACAAATGCGCCAGCAATGCATTCACCGTTTTTATTGCTCGATATAATAGATGAATTCCTTAAATTCATGTCGTATGCTATTATGGAAACAGATTAAATATTTACACTACTCCTTGGCAAGCATGGTCGCCAGGCTGGCCTTGACCTTTGTGTCATTAGTCCCAAAGGTGCTGCAGGTGTATGCTGCAAATAAGTAGATGCAGCAATATGAGGCAAAAATAACAAGTGTATATTCTTTGTGTGTTCATTAAGCAGCTTAATATATTTGCTCAAACCATCTAAGTCAATACTTAATGCGGTTTAACTATGACTAATGGCTGCTTGTCAATACAAATCAGCACCTTTATACAATGTTTTATTGCATGGTATGGTGAACAATTAAACAGTCACAACTGCTGCCCGTGCCAGCAACAGTATGTTCCCTTTTATGACAAGTTCATATATGATGCATTATTGTACTTATCCCAAATGGTCTCTATATTTATTGCTAAAACGTTACCCAGTTGGGCTGTCTGTACATTTTTTTTTTGGCTGGTAGTTAAGTATACCCGTGCAGAGGGATATTTTCAGAAGACGTGACTGGAATATTCACAGTATCATGCCTAAGATTGTAATTTATTTTGCTTAATACACATTTAAATGTCTTTCTCATACTTTTAAATGAATGGGTGATTGGCCATAACTTCAACGGAAGGCAGATGGGCTGATTGTATCGATATGGTCACTTAATTTGTTACAGGTAATGAGGCCTCTTGGGCGTATTAACAGGTTTCCAAGTTAGGTATACCACATGAGCACCCGAAATACCACACGAGCACTTTGTGTCATGGCACGACAGATATGCACCTCCTAGGAAACAGAACTGATAGTATAGTTCGAATGAATTCTATTACAGTAAATTATTTAAGGTGCTTTGAAAGATGAAAATTTTTTCTAGGCTATCGAGGTTCAGGACGTTTAGTTAACGCAAAAAAAAAACACATATTGAGTAAGAAATGCCTTGTCAGTAAGCTTGACTTTCTTTTATTTTTCAATAAATGGAACCAATTTCCTTCAATTTTTATCAGGTGAAACGTTTTATAAATATATTTAACTCAGAGATTCTCTGGAAACCTTGTATGACATATAACAAGACAGCATACCTATGTGGCCATATTAAAATTTCCCGATCTTTTTCCAAGCCTTCCCTGGCTGTTCTCATGAAAATTTTCTGGCAATCTATGACGCCTGCAGCTTAAGTGTAATAAAAAAAATATTGTGGTTTAATGCTTGCCAAGTACTGCCAGTCCATAATATTTAGATAAAACAAATAACACGTCAGTCACTTGACATGCAGTGTTAGATTCAACTGACTTGAATCCCTTGATTAATAAAGCTGACAAGGGCTTCGGCAAGTTCGTAATTGATGGCCACACGAGTACAGCACGGAAGACACAGAGACACACGTAAAGCAAATGCAACAATGTGAGGAAAAACTATACAATGAGTTATACAATTAGTTATTTTTACGCTTCAGTAGTAGTTTTCAATATAATTTGCTCTCATCACTTATGCCTCTAGTTAACTTTGTTTACCTCTGACTAAAGACTACATGGGAATATTAATCAGTACCATTATGATGTTTCGTTATACTACAGTATGATAAGCAGTTAGACAACCGTAATGGTCGCCGGTGCCAGCAACGGTACGTTTCGTTTTAGGACAGGTTCATGTGACACACAGTGTACTTATAAAAATAAAAGAAATGCGAGAATCCCAAACGATTCCTATAATAATACTTGTTGAAACAAAGATACCCGGCTGGACTGTGCACATTTTTCAGGTGTTAATACAATATGCCCGTGCCGAACGAACATGCTCAGCATACTGACTGCAGTTTTGAACAATCACGTTAAGATTTGCAATTTACTTCCGCTTAGAACAGTCTGCAATGTCTCTTTTCTCATACTTCGAGATGAATACATTTGCCACACTTTCAGTAGAATGCACATGAATGGCGGCGTACTGATCAGGTTACTTATCAACTAAAACATGTTACGATCTCTTAGGTGTGTTGATAAGGGTAGAACAAATGCAATGCCCACTGAATTATTTGAATAATCTGTGCGTTATCTACTTAGAAAAGACCACCAAATTGATAATCTTGCTCTTTTTTTCTTTTGTACAGCGCATATTGTATGCAGTCTGTCCAAGACGACGGCGCTACATGCAACAGTAATGAAAACCGGAACACTTATTACGCACGACAATGGCTTCATACCATGCACGATTAGCACAATGCGAATCTGCGCCAGCAGCTGCCTTGTGATTAAGAGCACGTAAACTACAGAACGCCGAAGCATCGGAAGCCGCTTAACGCTTTTCATATATCTCGAAAGATAACTTCTGCTGCTAAATTGTTTAAAAAAGAGACAAAAAACAAATCTTCCAACTACCGTCAAACGCAATGCCTTCAGTTTGAAACGTGTAAAGGTGTTCCCGGAGCGACTAATTTATTGTTCTCTAATTTTTTCGGCTAAGTTGCGGAGCTGCAAGTGACTAAGCTTATCGCAGGTTTCATGCTCCAAAAGCGTTTGTGGTTGCATATAAATAGATTGGGTGAATCTAGAGATTTCTACTAGATATTTCTTCAAGTCTCGTGTTTTGCTTGCTGTAACTTCCCAAAATTATTTAGATTGGTTGCCAGGAACCTTAAAAATACTGCTACTTTTAAACTATGCGAAAACGGCAGCGCACACACTGCTGATGCATGGCCCGCAAACACGGCCTTTCATCCGAGTACGCTAGCAGTTATTCAACTATGCCTGTCTGTTTGAAAATTCTTGATGCTAACACAATTTCGAGATATATGCGTAAAGCGTGTCACGAGAATTTCGCTACACATACGGGGCAGCATTCATCGCGGCCGGATCAAGCGCCACTAAATGAGATCTACCACACTGGCTGCCCAACACACACAATCCGCTTAGTGGTAGCTCAGTATCAAGTTAAAACATGGTATACTTCCTTTTTTACGCACCTAAGCTATAATGATAAAATCAACAAGCACGAGCGATCGCTCGCCGTAAAACATTCCGTATAGTAGAAGCGAGAACAAGAGCGCGTTATCAAACCATGTCAACGACAAACCGACACTATACCCGAGTCGCCTGCGCTACGTGCAGCCGGTTCGCGCTACGAAATGCGCTCACATAATCATGAGGTATTGACGCAAAACGTCTTTGATAAAGCTTACCATTCAATGTAGTTGACTTGTGATGCCACAAAGAAGACACGCATACACAGACACCAACGTTCAGGGAGACACCGCACACCGGCACAACCGTTTACGTGCCTGGCGCACTCGTTGAGACGGCGCACCGCCGCGCATGCGCAAGAACTCCGAGCATGCGCAGGAGCTCCGCGCGGAGGGCGTGCGCGCTCGGAGGAGTGTGAGCGCCTTTTCCTCCTTCATTTTTTTCTTTGTCTCTTTCTCTCTCTCTGATGCGCCATGCGCGCCGGAACGGGTGGCTTTTCTTTTCCGTTATGCATTTTTTTCGTGGACGAAGGATATGCGCTGGCAGGTTGTAAGACAAACGCTGTGGGCTATCGTATGAGACTGGAACGCTAACATGAATGCGCTGTTTGTAAAAGCCGTTACGGTGCCCTTCAGACGTTTTAGACGCATTACTGTCAGCGTCGATGAGTAATACAGCGTATTTGTAGCATATCTTCCAGCGTACCGCTAAATGTGATGCCCGCACGTATGTTAGTGCTAATTTTCTTTTCCGATGATAGTTCAAAGCAATCAGTACAGCATTGAGGTACTCATATGCGTGGCTGCGCAGGCATACCGCCGGCGAAATACTGGGTGGGCTCCGAGAATTTGGCACCTATTTTAAGTGAATGAGAAACGTTGATGAGTTTATAGTGCAGGATATTAGGCAACAAAAGTCGCCCGATGTTAGTGACGCAGCCGAGATATGAAGACAATGTGAAAAGTATCCGAGAATCGGACGACACACAACGCGAACACCACATGCGCGACATCGGTTCATGGCACATTCACAAAGTCCGCGTTGTCAGCTACAAACATTACGAGTGTCTTTGCTGTTAGCTTGATGCCTGTTTCGAATCCACTTGTATCTGAAGCTGGCGTTCATAACATATATTTTAACAATTGGATCGGCGTTTTGCTTCTGTTATTCTACTGCCGCAAAAGTGATGCGACAACTGTGAAGACTGTCTTGGGATTGCCGAGAGTGACTACGTAGATCATATGTGGTCAACAAATGCGGAGGTATACACTATGTGTATACTAAAGTCTACAAATAGGCTCTACAGCAATCTCAGCAGTATACAACTTTAGTGGCTTATATCAAATGCAGCTATGTATTATCCACCGGTACCTGCGCTTGGTTACAGCGTACACGGGTTGGGCCCAGATAAACGATGTTTGTCTATTGTTAATCTATAGACATGCAAGACCACGACAACTCAGAGGTGGTGAATTCACCACCTGGTCTGCGGGCTTTCGCCACTTATTCACCCCCTTTGCCACATCTTCACCATCTGACCTTCACCACCTGGTCTTCGCGAAGTGTACGTCCGGGAAGCAGCCAGGTTTAGGGCCTTCGGGTGCCTGGAAGACCTTGGTGACTCGGACGGTGCCTGCTCCGCCGCGATCCTCGTTCGGTGCAGCTGCACCGAACGCAGACTAGCAGTCTGCACGGTTTGCCCGCCGCGCCAGGGTTGCGGTGCCGTCGTGCATGAACCAGTGCCATATCATCGCGTTCGCAGAGGGCGGGGGGTATGGGAACTCGGAATTACATACTATCGACTTTCTTCTATAGACATTCAATACACCAGGAGTAGAGAAAAAAATAGAAACCTTGTCGACTATTGTCCATAATATAGAGAGTCAACAGACAAAGTATGGACAAAAATAAATAGAAACTGTATCGGCTTTCGTCTACAGGTAGCCCATATAGAGGGGAAGTAGACAAAGAAGAAACAAACTCCCTATCGAATTTTTTCTATAGACCGTCTATAGACAGCGAGTAGACAAAAAGAAATAGAAACCTTATCGACTTTCGTCTATAGAAAGTCTATAGACAAAGTATGGTCAAAAATAGATAGAGACTGTATCCCCTTTCGTCTATAGGTAGTCCATAAAGGGGAAGTAGGCAAAAAAGACACAAACACCTTATCGACTTTTTTCTATAGACCGTCTATAGACTGAGAGTAGACAAAAAGAAATAGAAACCCTATCGACTTTCGTCTATAGAAAGTCTGTAGACAAAGTATGGACAAAAATAGATAGAGACTGTATCCACTTTCGTCTGTAGGTATTCTATAGAGGGGAAGCAGATAAAAAGAAAACCAACACCTTATCGACTTTTTTCTATAGACCGTCTATAGACTGCGAATAGACAAAAATAAATAGAAACCCTATCGACTTTCGTCTATAGAAAGTCTATAGACAAAGTATGGACAAAGATAGATAGAGACTGTGTCTACTTTCGTCTGTAGGTATTCTATAGAGGGGAAGCAGACAAAAAAGAAACAAACACCTTATCGACTTTTTTCTATAGACCGTCTATAGACTGCGAGTAGACAAAAAGAAATAGAAACCCTATCGACTTTCGTCTATAGAAAGTCTATAGACAAAGTATGGACAAACATAGATAGAGACTGTATCCACTTTCGTCTGCAGGCATTCTATAGAGTGTTTGGATCGCACCGCTGGTACGATCTGTTGGGAACTCGGCGCTGACGCCCGTGGCTGTACCTGGGTCGCAAGCCCCAAGGGTAGCGTTGGCCTGGCGGCCTGGGGTACAACTGGAAGCATCCGAAGGTCCCGGCAAAGCATGAGTCGACTGGTAACAACAAAACAACTTGTTTATTTTAACATCGCAAAGAGTTGGCGGTCAGGTTGACCGAAGTAGAGAGACGGGAGAGCACTTCACTCAACAGAAGAAATCGGAGCCCTCTTTTGGCGTCCGGGGCAGCTGTTTTTATACTCTCGCAGTTGAGGGCAAGAAGGAACCCCTCAAAAGACGAGCACGTGAATGTACAATGGGCTAATGGTGACGCACACTGTCGTAGCGCTGCCGTAGCACCATGTCGAGCACGATCTCGTAGCACCCTGTTGTAGCGATGCCGTAGCACCATGTCGAGCACGATCTCGTAGCACCCTGTTGTAGCGATGCCGTAGCACCATGTCGAGCACGATCTCGTAGCACCCTGTTGTAGCGATGCCGTAGCACCATGTCGAACACGATCTCGTAGCACCCTGTTGTAGCGATGCCGTAGCACCATGTCGGGCACGATCTCGTAGCACCCTGTTGTAGCGCTGCCGGTCGGGCACAATGACTGTAATGAGAGGATGATCCCTGCTTTCGCAGCGCCTGGTTCTGGCACAATGACTGGAATGCGAGGGTGATCCTTTGCGGTCGCATCGCCGCAGTCGCGCCTGGAAACACCTGCCGATGAGCGTTGCGGCGACGACGATCGGGCCAAAATGTCTGCCGCCCCGCCGCAGTCGCGCCGGCAAAACCACGTGTCGCAGGCGAAACGCAACAAGAGGGGAAGCAGACGAAAAGGAAACAAACACCTTATCGACTTTTTTCTATAGACCGTCTATAGACTGCGAATAGACAAAAAGAAATAGAAACCCTATCGACTTTCGTCTATAGAAAGTCTAAAGACAAAGTATGGACAAAAATAGATAGAGACTGTGTCGACTTTCGTCTGTAGGCATTCTATAGAGGGGAAGCAGACAAAAAGGAAACAAACACCTTATCGACTTTTTTGTATAGACCGTCTATAGACTGCGAATAGACAAAAAGAAATAGAAACCCTATCGACTTTCGTCTATAGAAAGTCTAAAGACAAAGTATGGACAAAAATAGATAGAGACTGTGTCGACTTTCGTCTGTAGGCATTCTATAGAGGGGAAGCAGACAAAAAGGAAACAAACACCTTATCGACTTTTTTCTATAGACCGTCTATAGACTGCGAATAGACAAAAAGAAATAGAAACTTTATCAACTTTCGTCTATAGACAGTCTATAGACTTTATATCAACAAAAGTCCAAATCTATAGAAAGGAAAGGTCGTCTATGAAAAGTCTATAGACTTTCTATAGACAGTCTAAAGTCATTTTTGTAAGGGCTGCCGGCCAATGGCACAGAGCGCTTGCACACGAGGGGCCTAATTCGCAATTCTTTTCGGTCGTAAGTGCTCTTTGCCATTGGCTGGCGCCGCCTTTGCCAATAAATATGCGGCATCAGGATTGATTGGAAAAGGATCTTACGAACAATTCCAGCGTAAGAGCTTTTACGAATGTAAGCTGGAATGTTTTGTTAATTTTGCTGCATGTCTTTAGGCAAGTAGACGTGATTGCGTCTTTTCCAGCGCGCTTGTGGTTGTTGATTCCTCGCGCTGAAGAAGCGAGCTCGGCCGTACTGAACGACGAATTCATTCTCTCCTCAACTGGTGGGTTTAGGAAGGCTCATAGACAGAGTGGAAACATCAGGGCTCGTATTCACAAAACGTTCTTACGCTTAAAGCGTTCGTGCCAGCCATTACCGATGCAAGACATATTATTAGCGAAGGCGATCAGCCAATGAAAAACAGCACTTACGAACAAAAAGCTTTGCGAATTCGGCCCCTGATGATTATTCATCAATCAGAGAGGGAAATAAGCGCGTTAGCAAGCCGTCACTAGCATTAAGCGACAAAGAAATGTCATTCGTAAATGATAGCATGTATTCGCCACCAAGATTAGAACGTGCAGCTGCCTCATTTGGTTGGATGCTCAGATTGCGCCTGTAATGCACGCCTGCTCCTAGGTACCGACTATGATAATTCTGTTCAGATCACAGGCTTGAGAGCAGTGTTACCTCCTATCCCTCTTGCTAGTTTATCTCTACTGTGATTACGTTGCACTTAAGGTTCGTGTATGAAATTGCGCGGTTTCTGGCGAATAAACAGTTGGAAGTTGGCGCCCGCATATGTCGTTTGTGTCTCACTTCGTCTTCGTCGGCTTAGCACCGTAACTTTTGTTTTTAAGTCATGAACCAACTAGCTCAGCAACAAGTTTTGTTAAAACTCTGTGGCTTACAAAGTCTCACCAGTAGATAGGCTGGCTTCCGGTTTTTACAAATTGGTGTTATGCTAGGCACGCGAGCAGCACGCAAGAGGCAACAACGTAACTTGTTTGTTCACGTTAGCTCTGTGCTGTGGCCTCCGTCGGAGCTGAGCTTGGATATTTTTAAGGTCGCTAGTGGCTTGTCTTGCCGCCTGATTCGACCAATCGTCGCGCCGAAATTGCCGAAAGGCGTCGAGGTCTGCATACTAGGTGAGAGTGTCGGGTGAAGGTATGTAGACGCGTCACCCGGCGAGAGAGATGAAATGGAACTCCATTCCTCAAGGTCTACAGCAGACGGAACCAAACCAATTACTATTACGTTAGTGATATTTCTGATATACCGCAATGATATATTAGTTACTTATATATTTCAATGGATGTTCTCATTTTAGGGCCATGGTCAGTGAACTCCTGCCCTTGGCAGCTATGAGGGTTCGATGCTTCCGCATCAACCAGCCCATGGTCCGTGGACTACTGCTCTGAGCCACTGCATAGCGCAGTGTGCAGAAGACGCAGTGAAGACTAGCGGGCGCCATTGTGCGAGCTATGCTCTTGCGTATATCCGCGGGTCCCTATGTCGGGACCATTCAAGAAACAAGCACGGTGCGTCCGCGGCTCGCGATTGTGGTTCTCCATCTGGAATAGGGGCTTTTGTGCCCTTCCAATTAGTGCGCTCGGTCGCGAGCGTCCCTCGCTGAGAATCCTTCGTCTTCTGCTGACCCAATTAACCGCGTGACCACAGTCGTTGGCTCGCGCGGCAGCACGGGCGCTAATTGGCACCCAGAGGTGACTCCCCCGCGAGACGGTCCGGAACAGCGCGACGGCCCTTCTTGTCCAAGCCCGGTTCCGAGCGGCTGCATTCGACGCTGTCCTCGCCGGCGGTGACAGCCTCCAAGAGTGGCTTCGCAGACGACGCTCCGGACTACGCCTTGCTCGTCGAGCTCGCAACGCGCGCGGTGGCAGGGACGTCGGCGATTTGTGGTGACCCCACCGTACTGCTTTGCCCGTGCCTCAGCAGAGAATTTCGTTTCTCTTCCCAAGGAGGAAGAAGCCTGTGTTCCAAACTGTGACGTTCGGACCACCTCCGTTAGCATATAGGCGGCCTCCCCGTCTTTCGAGTGACGAACAAACTTCGGCTATAGGCCCAAATTCAGGTGTAGTGTTCAAACTTAAGATGTCACGGTGAGCACGATGCTTTGCTTCATGCTTGAGTACCGCGTCGTTCTTCGGTGGCTCCGCTTGGCCCTAACCGTTTCCTTGTGGCTATTTAGCATTGCGTTCCTTTCTGCGTGGTGGTAGAACATCTCAAGCCAATGACAAATCAGTCGCCAGAAGAGACGAAAGCTCATTACCCAACATGTTCCCAGAAACTATTCATTGGGTGCTGTCTCCTTGACGGCTTCGAATCATTGGTTTCCTTTCGTCGGGTCACTTCCCGCTTGGATGCGACGACTCGTAGGAAAATAAGCAGTCCAGACAGCGGGCTTATTGAGGATCCCTTTGAGCTTCAGCCGGTACGTTCCGGGAGTTCTCGCTCCTCGAGTCAGCATCGCTGGTCCGACGCCGATCCCGATCAGGAAATCCGTTCGCGGTAGCAGCGCTGAACTCGTCGGAAGTGCGGCGGTTGCGGTCGCGCGATCCCGGACGCGTCGGCCGTGTCGAGCCGGGCGCCGCCCGCCACCGCGACACCCGGACGCTTTCACCTTCGGCGCGTGGCTCCGGGATGTTGCGCGGCGGCGCCGACCGAGTCGAACGGCGCGTCGTCCGGCGAGGGCTCCGCCAAGCGTGAGAGCCGATCGGCGGTTCAAGGGAACGGGGCCGGCCGCGCGCTCCATCACTGGCCGCCGAAGGCGAGCAACCTGGTCCGCATGCGAGGCCGCCGCGCCCGATTCTCGCGGTCGCCGGCGGACGACGGACAGGCCGGCGTCTGTGGAGCAGCGCAGCAGCAGCGGGTGTCCACGGCGCACCTCGCGATACCGGCCGAGCTGCACGCCAAAGCTGCCACGCTGCTCAAGTTCGTCAAGACCACCAGGCGAAGCGGCGACAAGATGAAAGGTGAGCTGCAGCGCGTCCGCCCGATCGCCCACCAACGCGGAAGCGCGTGTTCGCTCCTTCTCGTTCCGCGGCCAAGCGCACTCCGGAATCAAAGCGAGCTTTTCCTGAAATCGCAGTGCGACGCTACTCCGCCGCTGCTCTTAACGTTGCCCGTGCTAAATGGCGATAGCGCAGAGAACACCAGGAGGCATTGACGGGGTTTTAGGTTCAACAGCTACACAGCAAACTATGAAAGACGCCATAGTGGGGCTCTTTAACGTGCGCCTCACTACACGAGAGTTTTTGCATTCAGCCCTCATGAAAACGCCGCATCCGCGGCCGGGAAGCGAATCCGTGATCTATGGAATCGAAAGTCGGAGCCACTGAGTGGCTGGTGCATACCAGCCTGCTCAGCTTTGCTGTAATTCTTTGACTAGAGCCGGCACATTGCAAATTAGTGCTTTCGTACGAGTTATGTGCAGAAAGTTCAGTGCGCTGTTGATGTATTGGTAGCAAATAGATTTTTTTTTTTGCATTTCCTAACGTGACATTTTGTCAATATACAACAACCCACAGTTTACTTTTTTTTCTTTGCCTGTTTCACTGAACCCGTGTGCAAGTATTTCGTGAAGCATTTCAATAATTCATCCGGCAGCTGCTGCGGGCACCATGGTAACCCTACGAAACGCACGTAATGTGACAACAGCGTTCTGAACAAGCGCTCGAGAGATGTACGCGAGAAAGAAAAAAAAAGTTGAAAAGCGGTGTCCGCAGTGCTAGCAGAATGCTCGCTGTACTGTCGTGCAACGTTTTGCATCTGCTTGGTTTGCGCCATGCGCGTTGACACGGTTCTTCTTGACAGAAATACTATATGAGCCATCTGAACAGCAGGACACGTCACATTGGCTCTACCGCTATTTGACATGCATGCAGACGGCAACGAGTCTCTGTGAAATATACGTTTAGCAGTAATAATCCTTTTGCGGACCTTTCGGCACTTTTTTCCAAGCCCAAATAATTATTTCCAGCGAATCGTGCATGCTTTATTGATTACGTCATCCCTCAGGAAGTATTCGCTTGTGCAAACTCCAACTTCACTGAAGACATAAGTGTACTATCGGAGTCAAGTGTTTACAGGCTGCGAATGGTGCAACAATACCAGGGCCCGTATTCGCACATCTTGTCGTTCGTAAGTGATCTTTGCCAGTGGTCAGCCGTCCTCGCTAATTATATGTCAAGCATCAGGATTGGCTGCAATTTTCTCTTACAGACAATTCAAGCTAAGAGGTTCTTGTGAATTCGGGCCCTCGGGCCGAATTCACAATGTTTTGCGTTCGTAAGTGTTCTTTGCCATTGGCCGGTCGCCTTCGCTAACGATATGCCCAGCTTATGATATTTCAGAGTGTTTTCTTGTAAAGAAACTTGGCGTAAGAGCTTTTTGTAAATACGAGCTCGAGGTTCGTATTCACGAAAGAGTTCCCACGCTAGAACTGTTGGAATGGGCAAATCCAAGGTCAATCGTTAGGTTGGAGTTACTACTCTAGCGTAGGCGACCGTCCAGTGGCAAACAGAACTCACGAAAGAAAAGCTTTGCGATTTCGGCCTCAAATATTTTTTTTCGCAATTTATGCCTGGAGAAAAGACTATGCGAGCTAAGCAGAGATAGAGAGAGAGAAAGAAGGAAGGGATGGCGGGGAGGTTAACCAGACTTTGGCCCCTTTGCTACCCTACACTATAGGTTAGTTACAGATAGAGGAATGAGCGAAACTTTGAATCTTCAAAACTGCCCAAACATCTACCTTTCACGCTTCCAGCATATTAAAGCATTCAGGAGCCATTTCACTCTGTGAAGGCGGATGACCAGTGAAGCTGTAGCACATCGCACAGGGGTACATGTATTATTTCTATGGGTACATGTATATGCAGACAGTGGTACATGTATTAATTTTCATCATTTGGTAATTGCAGCGACGATCGCTTTGTGATTACAGTGATATACGCTGATTGGTTCAGTTATAACCTTAGACAGATTCTTTGCCAAAGTTAAATCTATATATGACCATTGTTGAGCAGTTGAGTTACTTATATTGATGTGGCACTTCAAACCAAACTCTTCTAGCATATACTGAGTAAACCATTTCTTTTCTGGTTTTGAAATGTCTACATTGAAGTATCCAACGATGATCACAGGTGTAGTGTCATCAGAGCTAACCCATGCAAAGCGCGTGGTCATGAGCTTCTCGATATCACACTTGGGTTTGCCTGGAGATATACACACCGTGCATATAACAATTCCCTCTTTCCTTTGTAACGGAACAGACTTCCCCATAGTAGGTGGCATTGTCCTCTTGCGAGTCAAGGGTGCGTGGTTGTACATACATTTTGTTCTTTGCATATGTGGCAACGCCTCCTGCTCGTGAGTCCATGTGCTGTTCGCAGACGATTCCAGTATGCCCATCGACTTGGAACAATGCAGCTTGACTAATTTATTTCATTTATTATTATTATTATTATTATTATTATTATTATTATTATTATTATTATGATTATTATTATTATTATTATTATTATTATTATTATTATTATTGGCGGAGTGCTTGAAGCCTGCTTCACCTCCGCCGCAGGTCGACCCCGTATTACACTATCTCCGGGATCGGCCATGTTCACCTTATTTTATTGCTGACGCATAAACACGACAAATGCATGGAAATCATGATATGTTTATTTCATTTATTATTATTCACTATCATTATTACTGGGGCGGAGTGTTTGAAGCCTTCTTCCGCTCCGCCGCGGGTCAGCCCGGTATCGCACGACCTTCGGGATCGGCCCACGCTGACTTTCTTTTTTTATTGTTGACGCAGGGACACGAAGCATACGTGGAACCCTAGCCATATACAGCTTCCCTCTAAAACTGTTGGCGGTGGTAGATGTACAAGGGAATAGTAGCGTTCCGCCGCGGCGACATACTAAAGCATCGTGAGGCGGATTAGCTTCTGCGCGGCGGCCGTTCCCATGGCAACGTCCGCCCCGGCGGAAGTGTGCCTGAAGCGCAGCCCGCTTGTTGCGAAACGCAGGGACGCATTGCAGCCGCTTTCTTGACGGCTCGGTCATGAGCGGCCGGCGTCGTTAGACGGCCAGCGGGCCGCATTCCGCGCGCGCGAGATGCGGGCAGGATTACGGGAGAGTGGGCCGCCGCCCTTCGTGTGTACGGCGGCGAAGGACGGCGGCGCCGATATTGCACAGCGCTGCGGGCGTGCTGGACGCATTCGCGCGCTCTCTCCTTCGGCGGAGAGCATCCGCGCCCACATTAGGGCAAAACGGGGCTCGGTCGCCTTGTTTTACCGTGCAGTCTTTGACGATAGAGCGCGGCGGGCGATGGCCTACAATCCCTCTTGTATACACTCGTAGACCATTGAGCAGCTGTTGCGCATTTGCCCTCAATATATGGGTCGATTTGTTCTCGATCCGACCTTTCCCTCAACGCTGTGTTAAACTCAGTTTTCAGAGGAGACGACCCTACGGCTGCTGGCGTAGTGTAGACATAAAGCTTAAGACCTTACGTAGTTGAGCGGGCTGCTCGCTCAGGGAACTAGACTTTACCGGTTTTACAGCGATCATTCGAGCTCCACGAAGAGTCCTGATTATGCGAACGATCCGCTTAGTTGTAATGTAATGATCTAAACTTCCTAACGTTATGAATACTAGGATGTGAAGATGGTTTTACTATAATTATGACAGTGGCTGCTCGGTATTCAAAACTATTCGATATTCGATTAGATTCAATTCTCTTCTGGCCCTCTTCAATTCCTATTCAATTCGGTGTCAGAAATTATTATTCGCGCACTCTTAAAGAATACATATATCTTAATTAAGATGCTCTGTGTATGCTAGTTAGATTCTACTGTAAGTTTCTAAAAACGTACGTCAATGAGTGAGAAAGTAGGCAACAATTAAAATATTTCTTTTTCTTAAAGACTCTCAAGATTCTTCAGAAGCACCGTTGCGTCATGAACTTTGGTACTTATGGGGAGACTTATTTATTTAGTTATCTTTTTAAAGATACCTTACAAGCACTTAGAGGCATTGTGTAAGGGGGGAGAGTACACTGAAAGATTATACAATAATTAAAATACATATGTGACATATACAAAAAATACGCTGTAAGAAATGCGCTAACATACGGTAACGTGGTGTTAAAATTGTACAAAGGACAAACCAAATACTTTTGCACACGAGAGGTCAGTGAACAAGAACCTTTCACAAAGTAACATATAACCAATAGAATGAGAGAGACAGCGGGACAATATTTGGTTATAACAAAACAGTATTTCAGAGGTAATAGAACAATAATAACGGGAAACTCAAGAAAAAATAACACGTTAGGTTGTGTAGAGTTTGAAAAATGCGTACTCATATCAAAAGCGGTTCAAAACTGCGTTTAAAACGGGTGTCAATACACCCCACTGAGTGTTCAAAAAAATAGAAGCGTGAAATGTGAGTTTGTTTCCTTGGTTCCGGTAGCCAGGAAGATAGAGAGAGAAAGCTCTAATAGCAACTGGAAAGGGTGACCTATATACAGACAGGCTTTGCATGCTATGCTGCCAGTGTTATAATGAGGAACGAAAGAAAGAGAGAGAAAAGAAAAAAAAGTAAAAGTTTCGCTGGAGGTGTGTATCCGTCAAGAAACATTCGTATAAGTGCGAAATTTAAAGCACAGGCAGAGCACCGCCACTGTCCAAGAACGTCCCGCCGCTCAAGCACACACACACAGTAAGGTAAGGTCAGACGACCGTCCACGTGACTTTATCGCGAACCTTACCTGTAGTACCACTCAGCTCTGCAGCAGTACTCAAGCTTCGGAAAGCAAGGACACCTGACCTCAAGTCTTGCTTTCTCGAAAGTGGGTTACCGCATGTACAAACAGCGCAAGAAAACGTGTGTGTGTGTGTGTGTGTGTGTGTGTGTGTGTGTGTGTGTGTGTGTGTGTGTGTGTGTGTGTGTGTGTGTGTGTGTGTGTGTGTGTGTGTGTGTGTGTGTGTGTGTGTGTGTGTGTGTGTGTTCACTTGAAACACTTCACTGCAGATGAATTGGCTGCCCATGCGGACATCATGTGCAAAAATACTAATGTAATCAATTCACTAATTAAGCTGATTAAATTACTCGTACTTTCAAACTTTACGGCGCATGTTTATAGCAAAGTTGAAGGAAGTCGTCTTAAAAGGCTAGTTTCTTTTTTCTACATTTCAAAATGGCGTCATTTCAAAATAACTGGCGCCAAATTGTTGTTCACCTGATTACGAACGCGGCACCGAACATGGCACAGGAGGGGGTGCAGCGCGAGCCGCGCGGGCGTAATCAGGTAATTGAATGAATAATTTGACGCCATGGCAGTTAGCTCGGTCTACATGCTCATTTTGAAATGTTAAAGCACGGAACTAGCGTTTTACGACGATTTCTTTGAACTTTTTAATATAAACATGCGCCGTAAAGTGTGTAACTAACACTTTAATTAATGTAACTAGTTTTATGAGTGAATAAGTAGCTTTCTTTTTTTTTCAAATGATGTTCGCCTGGGCAAATAATGCATCTGTAGTGACGTGATTGTAGTAAATCTTGTATGCTTTTCTTTAAGTGTTTGAAGTAAAACACAGACACACACGCGCGCGCGCACACGCACCATGTATAACAGTCAACACTCAAAAAGTAACAACGATGGAGGAAACAAAATATGGTTACTGCAGTAAGGTCTCGTAAGTATCACAGATGGCTTGATGGGGGGGTGGGGGTCCATGTATAGTATTCAAAACCAAAAAGACCCTGTGCTGTCTGGCCATCTTACAGGCTTGCTTTTTTGGGCAGTTCCTGAGATATATACTGCTCTCTCCTTGTTCTCTCCTCTCAGGTACGAAGTACTGATGGATGTTCCGTCGAAGTAAGAAGCATCTATTCAGTCCGTGTAGAGTGTATATTTCCGCAATAATGATGGCTGATTCGGACGAAACTTCTAAGGTAACAGTGCGACGATTAAACGTTGGAAAATACGTAGTGCGCGTATTTTGTACTGTTGAAACTATGGAAGCGTAGGCTCAATGGCGGACGGATGGTGCGGTATTTCTACTTGATATTCGAACACATCCATTGTTTTCTACTACAAAACATACGCAGATACAACACACTGTTCCAACATTGCATCATTCGCGTCATTCAGATAAATGACGCGACGCTTCCTTGAGCTAGCCAGGTAGCAGCAGTAGCGGATGACCCGCCATGGTCTGGCCACCTGTATACAGCTCTGTATGAGAAGGACGATGGAGATGTTTGTCGAAGGAAGAACGTTAATTAAACGTGTATGAACAGAGAACACATATCTGAACACATTTAACGACTCGATACTCCTTGTGTCACGATTGCGTATGCCCATCCATTCTCAGGAGTTTGACAAGAATGGGCACATACCCAGTGGAACAAAAATGGAGTTGCTTCACTTCAGAAGCGTTCAAATATGTGGCCTCTGGCGTGCCCTACTCCTCTCCTAACTGATTCGTCGATGCAGGAGAAAGCGAGAGAGATTAGAAAAATTCTCACTTTAATGAGACGCTGTAGATGTTAGTCTGGCTGGCGGTCTGGCATGCGACTGCAGGCGTTGAGTGAAAACCTAAGTGATGCGACACAGATAGACATCTGGAGGCCTGCAAACGCTAGCGTTTTTTGTAGCATCGAAAAAATAACGTCAGCTCAGGTCTAGGGTGGGGTGGTATTAGTGCTTTTGGGCAAGGCTACACCACAGCGCACGGCAATGGGCCGGATGTAATAATTACGCAGGTCCAACGAACATGTTGGAATGCTTCGTTGAAGTGGTTAATGAGATGCTACAAATTTGCCCGTTTCTTTCCTGCGTCTTTGGCGAAAAGAAAGTAACCCGCGCGCATGTGCTCTAGCGCACCCCTGGTACGCAGTGTGGCAAATCCTACGTTTGCTTATATTTTATCATTTCTTGTTATTTATTTCAAATGTGCCGGACGCTTCTTGATCGACGCCCCGTCGTCCGCATGTGCCATAATATGGAAATCATAATCATCATCAACACGCGGCAATCATCTCAAATAGCTAGTTGGCGTTGGCAAGATGCGTACCACACGCGCACTTCTTGGCTAATACCTCGTTGTGGGTATACGCCGTTGTATGGAAATCATCATAATCAACACGTGGCGATCGTCCGAAAAAACTAGTTGCTGTTGTCACGCGTGAAGCATACGTGTGATTATCTACAAAGGACTTTTTTTTTAAAAGGATCTTGATGTAAATGCTCATACGACGCGCCCCTCGAGGCGACGTTCTACTCACGTCACCCAGCAGCGTGCAGTGCTGCTGCTCCTCGCCGCCCGCAGGCTGCCCGCTGCTGGGTGACGTAAGCAGAACGTCGCCTCGAGGGGCGCGGCTATGTCGCAGCCGGGCAGTTTCGGCTTCGCGCTCTCTGGTCGCCGAAATTCGTCGTGCCGCAGTTCTGTAGCTTACTGCATTTTCCCGGGTCCAAAAGTTGACACGGCTTGCACGGAAAGCTTGCTTCAATTTCCCAATTACGATGAACCCGCCGAAACTAAAAGCTCAAAGTAAATAATGCATTTTCGCTAATTAGCGACTCATTGCCACGTATAACCCGTCCCTCCATGGTAGCCACCATTGACGTCGTGCCTCCGAAGGAACAGTCCTTTTATTTGAAGACGGCTGTAATTAAATATCACTTAACGTCTTCGTAGAAACACCCGGTATATAAGAATAGGCATGGGGACATGGCATGTGTGCATATAAAACATGAATGACATGTCATGGCATCAATGACATGACGTAAACGGTATGGACGGCACAAGGTGCCCTCGTGGTCGTTTCTTTACCTCGGCCTATATATATATATATATATATATATATATATATATATATATATATATATATATATATATATATATATATATATATACTGACATGACATGCGTGCATGACCTGACATGAATTACATTTCTTTATTTCATTTTCAATTTACTCTTCTTTATTTCAATTTATCATTTCTTTATTTTCATTTAATAAGCACAAGTAATTTCCCCTATGTTGTCCTTGGTGTCAGTGTTTGCTGGCTTCTTATAATAAGACATAAATGTCAGCACATGAATGGCATGCGTGTCATGACATGAGTGTCATGAATCGCATGACGTGATGTACGTCCTGACATGACAATAATAAGAAAACATGCATTAACATGTCATACCATGTCATCTTTGTCGTGTCGTGCACGAATATGTCTCGTCACACATATCTTGATATGTATCCAGTTAAAGAAACGACCACGACGGCATCACTTCATGTCATTTATGTCATTCATGACAATCACGTCATGACATGCATAACATGTCAGTCATGTGATGCATGTCATTTCGTTGATGTAATGGATATCCTGATACATAACTTGTTTAAAATGCATCTAACATGAATTTCATAAATGAGATGACATGACATTACTGGACTGAATGACATGGTATCCATTTCTTTAATTGGATGTATTCTGGATATGCCTGTCATGGCATGCATGCGTGACATACGAATGAGATGTAATGACATAATATGATTGGCATGAATGCCAGCAATGCATATGTCTTAATCATGCCATCACGTGATTCCCATGAATGTCATGACATATGCATGACGAGCCTGACAAATTGAAGACATGCATGCATGCATGCATGGCATGACATTATTACCATGACAAGAACTTCTGCCTAGCCAGTGAACCAAGGTTGTCTTACTAACTTGGGTCGATTGCTATGAGCTCGCGTTCGTGATGCCGTGGTGTGGTCGTTGCATCGTCATTCGAGCTTCGTAATCCGACTCTCGTTTCTGATTCTCCCGTGCTACCCGCGCTCGAGCCAGGCGGCACGCCTTGGGAAGATACCGGCATCTCGACAGCAAAATACCGAGTTGTGATCGCATCCGTTTAAACAGCGATTGAAAAAGCAAGTTTTCCACGACCGTTAATTTTCGAACGCCGGAGGGCTACGCGCCGCCTCCTCGTTCCTCACGAAGCTCGTACCAAACTTTCACGGCCCTTCTCATCGTTACCAGGTCGCTTAATCAAACATCGAGGTCTACTCTTTACTGGTGCACTGAATGCCGTCTTGTCAGCGTCATCACGACTCGGCGAAGGCGAGCAGTGCACTACGACACTCGTCCGATTGGCTATAAAAAGACACATGCTTCAAGTTCATGACGTCGATTCCCACAGTGCGTGGGATCTGCACATTCTTTTTTTTTTCTTTTGAAGACTGAGGAGGTATCCACTCGGCGAGAACCTAACCAGCGACCGACCAACCCAGGCGAAACCATGGGATGGCATGCAAAAAAAAACTTCACTTTATGAAATAGGGGGAAGTCCGACGAAGCAAGGCACGACTGCACTATTAGCGGCAAAAAAAAAAAAGCAGGGTCTGTATGCACAAGAATCTCTTACGCTAGCATTGTTTACACGAGAAACGTCTAGCCAGTCCTTATACTGGACGTACTATTATCGAATACGAGTAAACGCCGACATAGTGCTAGCGCGGAAGATACATATCGCAATTAAAAGCTAAAGAATCAGGATTGTGCAGATGAGTAGGAGAACAAGTAAAAGGGCTCACAGTACTAGAAATGAAGCTTAGAACGACAGAAAGCTGAGCTAGTTGGTAAGGATTCATAATGCAAAGGAGGGGTAAGGCGTGCAGACACGGACACAAGAGAAGGACAACACGAACACTGACTATCAAGCCGGGTCAATCCGGGCCGGCCAAAGGCAAAGAGCCCTTGGGGAAGAAAAGCTTTGTGAATTCGGCCCCAGGGCTCGTATTCACAAAGCTATCGTTTGAAAGTGCTTTTTCTCGTTGGTCATCCGCCTTCGCTAATCATATGTCTAGCATAAGGATCGGTTAGAATTTTTTTTTTCTTAAGAACAAATCTATCGTAAGAGGTTTTTGTGCATGCAGTCCCGGGTTGGCCGAAGGGCATACTCTCGGTTATCTGTGGAGGCTGATGTATATACCTCGCTTTTATGGATCGCCGAACTTACTTAGACACCACGGTAAGGTGAAGGATTCACCTTTCCATGGTTTGGCCCACTTTGTGGGTGCTGATTGCTGCTGTCTCGCCAATTATACTACAACTGGGATGTGTGAACGTTCTTGGCAGATATACCCCAGAATGGGTACGTACCACTGGTAAATTCCCGAATAGACAAGCAGTGAAGAAGTCGCCTACAGAGAAGTGAAAAAGTCGGTATCAAAAGCCGCCGAGTGTGGAGAGTGAACAAGTCAGCAACGAAAGGAGCCGAGTGGGGAGAAAGAAGTTAAGTGAACGAAATCAGAGCATAGCATGTATAGATCTAGAAGCGTTGAGCTACATAGAAGGGAAGAAGTGAAGACATGTTGATGTTTAAAAGGATTCAACATTAACATCAACTATTTCAGGAGCCCTATAACGTAAAACTATTTCAATATGTTTTTGTTCCAATCTCCTGACGTCAAATTTGCGTAACCGCCAATGCAAGCACCGGGCAGTCACCCGCAGGGTTGTCTGAACAGACCAATCAGGCGCTGTCCTCGTTCATAGGAGGTCACTTTTGTTTGCTTGAAAAACGAATAAAATTGCCTACACTCAAGGGCTTGTCTTATCTATTTGGCTGACAAGAGGCGAGGAGCACGCTCAAGTGGAGAGGGATTCAATAGGGACGAGCCACTGCACTGAACATCGATAACCGGATGAAGAAGGTGGTGCCGGCGTCTGCGATTGCTCCGCTTTCCCTTACTTAGCTTGCGGGGGCTGGTCGAAAATCGCGGCGGCATGCAACGGAAGCTTAAGAATGACGCTAAAACGGATCCTCAGCAAAGAAGAGTTAGCAGAATTAGGTCGCAAACGCGTCGAAAGTGCTCCAAAACGTTACATGGCCACACAAGAAATTTTATTTACGCAAATGAACCCATGCTATCCGGCAGGTGCGAGTAGCAAGCGCCTGAGCGACCGGCGGCAGCCATCTTTTATTCCTTTCGGAACGGGGCAGCCTGCGTCTATTCAGAAGAAAATTCAGTTTTGTTCGGCATATTAATGCATCTTTACTGCGTACACGACACTTTGACGAAGTGAGTTTTTGCGGTTTCGTGACGTCGCGTGACAGGCAGGTGAAGCGGGTGCAGCCCGAAAACTTCTGTCCAATAGCCGGGGGCTAATGGCGAAAAGGCGTCGAATCAGAAATAACTATGTTTCTTTTTTTGGTCTAATCATGCATAATCAGTCTGTGCGCGTCATATCAGATGAGGAGCTTTCGCGGTTTTCGTGACGTCGCGTGACAGACAGGTGAAGTGGGGGTGGTCCAAAAAAGTTTTTGACCAATCGCGGAGTGCTGATTACAGAATTGGAATAAAAAAGTTTGGGATAGTTTTACGTTATAGCGCCCCAGTAAACGTCCAAGATAGCATCGCTTATAACCGATTCAGACATATGTGCGGAATCCGCCAATTTTGTTTCCCCCTTGTTAAGCACAATTTGACGTTGTTCAATATTACGTCACCTTAAGAAGATTTCAGAACTGCCACCGTAAGAATCACGCGTCACATACCACACCGAGTTACTGAAATATAACTAGGGCCGCGCATTGTTGATTACTCGTAGCAGCAATACGAAGCTTGCTTTTCTCTATCCGTCATTTGACGTCATGCTAAACTTCTGGCTAACCACCCCGTGCCCCAAGCGCTCTCACTGGGCCTCTTCGATTTTCGGAGTTCTGGCAGCCCGCTGGGAGCCAGACGGCAGCCAGCTAGTTCCGGTTCTGACAGGAAGTCACGTGGGCTGGGATCCCAAGACAACCCGAACCTGCCCGAAGTTTGCAAAATCGAACGCCCATGCGAACGCCGGTACAGCTGGCCAAATGTAAACATGCTACCAGCATGGCAGCGCCCATCGAGGCCGACGCGCGCTCGGCGTAGTCGGCCCATTTATGCGTAGCCAGCTTGAAAATATATAGTTGCATTCAGGAATACGATCACTTTCGCGCGATTTCGCGCGACTCGGCGCAGGACGCGCACTCGGCCAACCTCGCCTTGCGCAGCGCAACAGATGGCCTCCGATGAGGCGGATGACAAGACGCGAAATCGTGATTGTATACTCGAAAGCGATAGCTTTGAGGATCCCTGCTCGCAGCGATCACGTCGACCACCGGCGACATTGATGAGTTAGTGTTGTGTCATCACAAGACATGAAAAAGCAGGTTATCGGGTATGTCTCATACGCATAAAATTTCGGGCCGACCTGCTTGGACTTCGATTTCAGAAAGTTTGTTGTGGCTGATGGTGCTTCTTATTTAAGGAGCTGGGGACGCGGCTGGCGCGTGAAAATGACGTCGCCTGTGACCAGCGAAACGTTTCACACGAAAAACAACATTGGTCGCAATCATGAGAGCAATAAGCCAATGTACGTGTGTCCAAATGTACAGAGTGCAGTCAGTGTATTCTTAGATCAACGGCCTGCAGTTCGAACACATCGGTTTCGAGCTGCCACCTAAGCATACGACGGAGAGACGGAGCGAACACGGGCTAACTGCAATGCCTTCGCTAACTGCAGAGAAAGGAGAGATATACATACGCGAAATATGTGAAAAGGAACGCCACCAGAGAAAGACGAAACCAAAATGTACCGCAATGTGTGAATGAGCGTCTACAACTTGCGTGGAACACGATGCAGATAACATGCACGCATGAGAGCGCGGCGCGCTGTTCACCGCCGCGAAGAAGCGATCAGGGGACAAACACACACGCACAAAAGCTTCAAACGGTTCACCATGGCTCGTATCACACCGCTTCGCGATGCGGAACGGAGCGTTAGCACCTAAAAAGATAACGCTAGAAGTAAGGAAATCCGAAGATGACCGTAGACAGTTGGCTGAGCGAGGTAAATTTAAGTCCTCAAGCGCCCGCGTTGCAATCCGCGAAGTCCCCGTAAAGATGGCGGCGAGCGCCCATCGCCTCTTTTAGTCGTCCGCTAGCCAGAGAACTTCCAGAGAGCAGCCAGACCAAAATCGTCCTGGCAGGTTCTGGCAGCCCGCGGGTAGCCAGAACCGTCCAGCGCGAGCAAAACGAACGCCCGGCGGAAGTGCGTAGCGCGGTGGGCGGAGCTACCTGAGAAAAACGAAGACGCTCTGGCTGGCTCTGGCAGCCCGCGGGTAGCCAGAAGTGGAAAATCGGAAGAAGCCCACTGTGGATCACCGAGGCCCCGCGAGAGCACCTCCGCGTTTCACGCCGAGTGCACATCGCACGCAGCGTGCCATCAAGACTGGCGGCTGTTATCCTTTCACAATCGGGCTCTCGCAGCAACGTGCCGTTCGGAGTGCGCGGTCGCGGGTCAATGGCCGCTCGCTGCGCGTCCCTCAAGGCTTGCCTGGAGAAGCCCCTGTCAATCAGGCAGTGGCGCTGGCGAGAACGCCTTCCTACTTGCTGCAGCGGACACCTGAACGCCAGCCACATCACCCGTCGCCGCGCGCGCGCCATGTGTGTTTTCCCACCGCATACGTCAGTGCACGATGGCTTGCTCCAGAGACTCCAGAGTTTGCGATGCGGCGAAATCTAGTGTTTGTTTCGTTGCTTTTTCAGGACTGCTTGTGTGGCATGATGGACCTTTTGTATTGGAACCGGGGGAAATAAAATGGCAAGGTGCAAATGGCAAAGTGCAAAAGGCTGCGGGTGTCGTGGCTTTCTTGTTCTTTCAATGTACTGTTTATTATTGAGCAAAATGACCTCAGCAGGCCGTTTGCATATAATCGATTTTCTTTTTCCTTCGTTTGTACAAGTCTATTTCTGACATACATAATTATAACCTAACAGAGAGGAGGAGGCGTTTCGTTTGCTCGATCAAAGCCTACTTGAACAACATAGGGTAAGGATGCAATTACAGAAGAATGTAGCGCGTGAAGTCATCAAAGGGAGTCCACAAGGAAGGTTTGTACGCAAGCATGCGAGTGACACCGAATGTCTCTGCATTTCTTGGCCGCCCTTTGAACACTTCAATATTGCAAGAATCCATTGATTGATTGATTGATTGATTGATTGATTGATTGATTGATTGATTGATTGATTGATTGATTGATTGATTGATTGATTGATTGCAATTATTACTGATGGCATTGCATAGCCTCATTTTCACAGAGGGACAGCGGAAAAGAAAACGTACTCACGCACACACATACACACACGCGCTCGAGCTCGCACACACACATACACTTCAGATTCGGCGGTATAGTGCAGCCGAACGCGCAAAACGAACGCAAGCAGATGAACGTCTCTTTCACGACCGTTTATGAAGCGATCCTGTTTTGTAAAGTGGTGATACAAAAATAAATATTCAAATCTAATGCAAAGAAGGGCTTCATATCCCAGCACAGAAGCGCGGGAAAAGTTTGCGTTCCGGGAAGTATGGGTATAGAGCCAACGCGACTATATAAGCGACTGCCTGCACAAGATATAAAATCCATTTGCATGCGCTAACAGGCAGGAATTAAAATAAATAAGGGAGAATGAGAGATGCATGCGGACTAATAGTGTCGGGAAACCCCACGCACTTTGAGCCTGCTGCTTACATGTACTCTCTACTTCCTGAAAGTAATTAAATGTATTCTAAAACTGGTACAGCGCAACATAGAAAGGAAGAAACAGGCCGGCTCGGTCTGTTTCTTCCTTCCTATGTTGCGCTGTACCAGTTTTAGAATGCAATACCAACTCGCCCAATCCTCAACCCTAGTAATTAAATGTACGTGTGTGCCTCTCCTTCCCTCTACTGTTACGTTATTATTATTAATACTTAACAAGCGTTTCACCAAAAATGAACTACTGAATAAAACGTGATTTCGTTTTGACATCACGAGCAGGTTACTGAATCTCAACTATACGTCGCACTGATGAATGTGGGGGAGTCCGAAACTTGCGTTGTCGCAGTTCCATTACGTCCCGGGAAAAACAGTGCCAATTCCGTTCCCATTATTTCCGCAAATAACCTTGCCCATTCAGGGTGATTCTATTCCAAAGTATTGAGAAAAAAATAAAATTTATGATACCGGTTGTACCGAAATGATAGGGATTAGGCCCGGTTTCCTTCATTTCGATACACCGGTCATGTCTTGCACGCCGTCAGTCTTTCTTGCACCTTCGTTGGGTGCACATCGTTGCTGAACAGTCAGCGTTGGAGCACATACGTTAAAAAGCGGCGCCCCTTGTGGGTTTCTTGAGCAACAGTGCGTACTTTACAGTGTCGAAGCGGCAGCCTCAGAACAACGGGCAGCACATGATACGCGGTGTCTACGGGTGTCCACTGGAGTCACGGCCGAGAGACATATACACGTGCTGTCTTTTTTTTTTTCTTTTTTTTTTCGTTTCTCATATCTGAGCCGTTGTGCGGGGCGCTCAGGCGGGGATGTCAATGGACCGTAGACGGGATGTGGCTGCAGCATTCTGGCACACACACACACACACACGTGCGCAGCCGCGTCACGCGCGTGCAGATGCTGGGTCGCCCGCGGATGTCCGCGTAAGCAGCGAAGAAACTCGGTATGTCCGCGTGAACGGGCGCACTGTCAAGACTGGCTGAAGTTATCAGCCTGTATATTCTTGACCTTCATCGTTGGGCGGCATAGCACGTTCGAGTGAAATTACTTTGGTAATGGCGCAACTTTTTCATGACACCTTCGCTTCAATAGACCAAGTTCGATTTTAGCGACGAAACAAAAAACATAACCTCACACTTTCTATGACGTAAATCTACTATATAGTGTGTCTTGTGACTATGGATCCTTACAGAATTATTATTCGCGCAACAACTTATTCGTAAAAAGTCTGAGGCGTCTACTGCGAATCATCATTGTTAATGGCCGCTTTCTTCTACACTGTATAGAGATGCTGACCTTAGTGAGGAAGCCTGGCACAAGCAAGAACACGCACGTGGGAGCGCGGTATTTGGTTCCTCGCACTCTCGTGCGTAGCGACTGCTTGTACAAGCACCGATGTACGCTGGAGGCCGAAGAGACAGGCCTGCAAGACAATGCAGCTCAGCCCGGGACGTGTGGAGGTGGGCTCTCTCCGGACAAAAGCCGCGTCCACCGTCGCCCAGCGCTGCTCGCGTTTGGGGCAGTAGCCCTTTGTCAACAGGCGTGCCACTGCCCGAGGCCAGTTGTGACGGCGAAGGCGAACGCGCCCATACATGAAAGACAGCCGTCACGGTGACTCAACGGCGTTCTCTTGCCGAGCATGAGGTCGCGGGCTCGACCGCCAGCCTCGAGGCAGCATACTGCCCTTGGGTTCGTACAAAGGAACACTCGTTGAAGAGTTACAAAGTAGTTACAAGGCATCCCTCGCTACCATCGTCTCCCTCACAGGACACAGCCCGACATTTGAACATTAAGTGAAATAAACATTCATTCATTCATTCATTCATTCATTCATTCATTCATTCATTCATTCATTCATTCATGCATTCATTTCAACAATCACCCACCATACAATACAAGAGCCATACAATATTCGCCGCATCTTTTCTACTTCCATAATAATAATTTTATCCTGAGCAACTCTTTCATACTCCATGTACCTGCTACTCTTGGTGCTTTCACGTCCGTCTCTTGAGTATGAAACACTGCAGATTAAGTTGACTAAATTGACTAACAAACTAAAGCAGCATGCACAGCAAAATTTTGTTAGTTAATGAATAATGCGGAAAATAACAAGGCTGACTGGGCACGATCTGCTTCGAGTTATTTGACTAAATCGTGCCGGTCGCAAGCTGTCTTTCTCCCGATGTGAGCAAATGTCGTCACGTCCACCGCTAATTTATTGAAACATTGTGTACATCGAGGTTTTCCCCTGTTCCGTAGACCTCTTTCTAAAGAGGGTTCATTGCAATACGCCATTTTATACCTGTACCATACGCTGTTTGGCTATGATGATGCGATATCAGTATAGGCTTTTGTATTTCTTCACCTACCTCATATAAATGGATGTGCTATGATGGTATGGTGGTGCGAAGGCAGCTAGCCTTGCCTGGTTCAAAAATGCACCACGAAAAAAATACTAACAGCACATATTTGCGAAGTCCATATAAAGTACTCTTTGTAATATATTTTGCTATAATAAACACTCAGTGCGTGGAACATGCCATCGAGCAAAGAAGCAAAGCCCATACACTTAAAGAGGCACTAAATGTAATGCAAACTTAGTTTGGTGGGGTCTTTCGTTTCTTCGTTTGTTTGTTTACTTCGTTTCAAGGTTCAGTTTCGCCATTTATTTGGCGAAGAAAAAGGGTTATTTCTAGCAAAAAAAAGAAGATCAAGTTCGGCAGCATGTTACACTCCTGTAACACGTGAAGGCGAAAGCTTGTTGTAAACTTGGTAATGCGCCGTCTTGCATCGTCGCGTTGCTGCTTTCGCAGTTTGGCTCGTTTTCGATGCTTAGCTGCGGCTTCGTGCACTCGCGCCAACGACGTTTCTCTTCGACTTTACGTTGAATCCTCTCAACAGAGGATTGAAACGTATGCTGTTCTGTGTATTGTATGGGTGATTTCAATGAATGTATGCACTGCTCGCTTCACTTTGCTGAGCGCTTGTAGGCTCAGCCTTGCGGGGTATGAACCATTGCATTTTTTGCTTGCTTACAGGGGTATAAGTCAATGAGAAGGTCACGTGTTTTTTTTCGTGTTTTTTTTTTTGTATAACTCGACTCGCGTTTCTGTGCGTTGTATGCGTGATTCCAATGAATGTATGCACTGTACGCTTCACTTTTCTAAGGGCTTGTAGCCTCTGCATTGCGAGAGGGATGAGCCGTTGCATTTTGTACTTGCTTAGGGGTTATGAGCCATTGCTCCTGATGATAGTCTTTGTACCATTGGACCGGACAACGCATTTTTCTTTCAAGCTCATCGGGGGTATGAACCACTTAAGGCTTTCGCCTTAAAAAACGAAGGTCAGCATTTTCCTTCTATATATTGCGCCCGAACGACATTGCTGGTGCGCTGCAATGAAGTCACATATTTGAAAATAGGTTGGCATGTTCGGGCCATTTTCGCTCAGGAAACGTTCTCAGAACTCACCAGGTTGGATCTTTGGTTCTTTCAGAATACCAGTGTCGTCCTCGTCGACTATATCTTCGAATGAACGTTAAGTCACGAACAGACGCTGTCCAAGTCTCATGACGCCATATAGAAGTTTGCTCGAATTAAAGATTACATTTGGGGGTTTTACGTGCCAGAACTACGATGTTGATTATGATGCACGTCGTAGTGAGGGACTACGGATTAATTTTGGCCACCTGGGGTTCTTTAACGTGTACCCAATGCACGGTACGCGGGCGTTCTTCCATTTCACCTCGTCGGAATGGGGCTGCCACGGCCGGGATTCGATCCAGCGACCTCGTGCTTAACACCATAGCCACTAAGCCACCGCGGCGGGTGTGAACATGCCCGAGACGCTCATTGCGTTTCCCTCGGCGCGTTCACGACAGGCGTCATTTAGATACACTCAAGCATGAGCTTCAAGTTAAGATGCATTTCTGAATACGGGGGTGCTAAGATTCCGCTCATGGTAAGACTGCCGTTTCTGGTTTTTCTAAATACACCTTAGCTTAGCACTCCCCCTCAGTATGCCTTTAAGGTTCGCAGTTTTTCACATTGAACCGAAAATGATCGATTTTCTCTTTGCCATATTTTATGTATTTATTTTCTCCCTCCAATAGCTGGCACAAGCGGTTCTAGAGCGTCACGCATTATAGAAGAAATGGTACCAAATTTTCAAGCGAAGCTTGTATTTGCTCGCAAGTTTCGGTGGCGATGTGGTCACGCAAAAACGCAGTTGCTCCCAGAGCACAGCAGCTGAGGGAATGGGTGATTTAATGAGCTCACAGCTGCGCCGGCGCCGGAGCGTGAGTCATTAGCAAGGATTCCAGCTGCATAGCCGCGCGCTCACACCATGCGCGCAACCAATAAGAGTCGTTTCGATTCTTCCCGGTAGGGAAACGGCAGGAAAGGGTTTCGCGCGCGCTGCGTCGGCTTTGTTTCCATTCACTTCAGTCTCGGGAAACGGATGGGACAGCCACGCGTTGTACGTTCCCCCGAGGAACTAGCAGCCTTCGACGAGCGGCGGCGAGAACTCGCCCGTGAAAGGGCTCGCCGCTGGCGCGCCGATCCAGCCGTTAGAGCTAGCTGCCCCAACCCAGGCAATCCGACAGCAACGAGAAGATTCCGAGATGAGGGAGCGGGAGGCCGAAGCAATCCGGCACCGTTACCTGACGTAACCGTGACGAAGGTCGGGTGCAAGCCAGACAAGCTTCGCGTACCCCCATATTCCGGTAGGGGAAGGGCTGGTCATTTTTGTTAAGCTACACAGTTAAGTTACACAGTCGATATCATTGGTTGACCGAAAGGAACGTGTTCAGTACCGACATTGTATTTCCTCGCACTAGATTGAACTTTCGCACGCTCTAAGCCGTACGGAAATACGGCTTTGGGTACTCACATTTCGACCTGTCTATGACCAAACAAAGCGGTCATGAAAGGAGAAGATGGAATACTCCGGGCCCGTCACCCGAACCTGCAGTAACTTTCAGCAAGCACGCGCGCGGGCCAGTCAAGAAAGTGAGGATAACGCCAGCGAACGCAGCCTGGCGCCACTGACTTGCAGTTACTGTGAACGAAAAGCTTCGCAAATCCCAATAATGTTTGCTGGCGGGTCGTATGACGGGCTATAGCACTATATGGCAGTGTTACAGCCCATACAAAGCGTAGAAAAAACATTCAGTGGTGACGTAGCTGTAAATGTGAGAGAAATGCGTTAGCATTACGCCGCACCTCTTTCAGGTCCCAGATCCACGATTTAAACCGCGTTCACCACATTGCAAAGCTCAGGCAAGTGTTCAGGAGCTCGCTCGACACACTTCCGATTTCTTCGAAGACCTAAATGCAACTGACGGTGGTCTCAACCAGACCACCATCAGCTGAACACATACACGCTCTTCTAATCGCTCCCGTCCTCTCTCTATACCTCTACCATGTGACCGGCTTTCCACCCTTCGCACACCCCATGAACTTTTTTTTTCACTTAGACGCTCCTAACGCTAACACATTAAAACAAGTAGGTCCATTTTTTGTTTGTTCTTTCCTACGCTGTGTATGTGTTGCAACACTGCCGCGAAGCATTTGGGATTCCTTCCCGGAATCGCCGCTAGGTACATACAGGACATAAAGGCGAGTACTAACGTTGCTTTCCAACGCCAGCGCCCAAATTTCATGGTCCACCAACAGCTGCAAGCAAAACAGAAAGATGAGCCACGGATCCGGAGTCATTCCCATCTCCACCGCATGTGGCAGCACACCAACAGGGGCGGCGTATCTCTGCCCCGCCCGCGGGTCACGAGCGGCGGTGCCGATCGTGCGCCGACGACCGGCGCGGGCAGGCGGCGCGTTTCGCCCAATATTTGGCCGAGGCACGGTTCGATGGCTGTTTCTGTGCACCTCTCCAACGGGAGGACCACGCACATCGCGCCACCACCGGTTGTCCCAGATCGCGCGCGCCTTTCGCTTTGTTCCGAAGGAAACAATCGGTGCGAAAGACAGTGCCATGAGCGTTAGCTTTCGCCCTGCTTTGCCTAACGTCATCTGCCTCGCGGGAAAAAGAAGCCGCGCCCGAGAGGGGCCAGCTTTTCCGTCGCTACTCGCTCGGGCACACTGTCGCAGTCAAGGTGCGCGGCAAACTGAATCGACACCATCGGGACACGCACCATACTCCTGGCAAAAAATCATATATACGAGGCAAAATGATTAGGGCAGAAACGCATAGCAGTTTCTTTGTATTATTGGCATGCACACGGTTTTTTTCTTTTTTAGCTGCACCAAATTTTTCAAAGATATCCTATGGCAGATAGCACAATTCTAACCCTTGATCTAAAGTACTGGATGAGGCGACCATTGCTTCTACGAGAAATCAAAATGTAGAATTGAATAATTAGCGTAATTACGCTAAGTAACTTTCTAAATAATTGCTTCACACCACATATTTCAATCTACGAATTATAGCCGCTGAGTTCGCGTGGCGTATCCACTTGTAACAGATTCTCTGGACAGCACCAGTTCCGAGATATTAATTTTCGAAGTGTCCGTGGAAATGCATTGGTGTTCCAGTTACTTTTGTGCTTCAATGCATAAAAGAGCGGTTTCCTAAAAAAGTAACTGGTCTCAGTTGATGACGCAGTCGCAGTTACTTTCGTGTTTCAATGTATAAAACAGCGGTTCCTTAAAGAAGTAACTGGAACGTCGGTGCATTTTCACAGACACTTTGAAAATTAACATCTCAGAACTGATGCTATCCAGAGAATTAGGTTCAAATGGATACGTCGTGCCAACTCAGCAGCTATAATTCGTAGATCGAAACATGTGGCGTAATTTAATTAATTACAAAGTTAGTTAGCATAATTATGTTAATTATTCAATTGAACATTTTGATTTCTCGTAGGAGTAATTTAGATCAAGAGTTACAATTGTTCTATCTGCCATAGGCAATCTTTAAAAAATTGGGTGCAGCTAAAAAAAAAAAACTACCTGTACACACACACACAAACACTGTGATAACTCGACACAATATGTTTATGTGCACCACACGTTATTCGCCGTAGGTATTTACGACCCCTCATACGAGCTGTATTGCTTGTTTCGAGTAGATGACCCTCATGATTACCCTTTCTGCAGACTGCATTTTGAAGAGTGAGTCCGAAATTACCTATATATATAATTATTTACAGCGCGGTCCTGTTGAATCCTTGATCGGTGCTTGTACAACAAATAAGCGGCGTCCGGTGTTCTTGTATAAAAAAACACCGTCTGCACTCCCAGCTCTCCGCTGTGTCACGCCAAGGCATCCGGTTCAAGCCACGAAGGAGTGCTTCAGTCAGAAATAAACGTGAAGGTCATCCGCTGTACGAATCTCGTGCGGTCGTTGAGGCGCTATTCTGCATTATTTTTCTACATTGCCCTCCACACTTTTTCGCTTGTACATGTCGTGAAATAAGATTTTTCGATTTGGCTCATGAAACTCGCATATATTGCTTGATTGCATCGCGCAGCACAGTGGCAGTGGCCTTTCTACTGGACCGCAAGCGCTTATTTCGTTTTTAGCGGCAGCACTTGCTACTTGCAGAATGAGTGTTATTGTGCATTTGCGGATCTGGCTTTGCTCTTTTCGTGAAGAGGCAACGGTTGGGCGGAGAACTTAGAAACGGCAGCCGACGGTAGAAGCAGCGAAAACGAAAGGCATGTACATAGTGACTCTAAAGGACCCGTATTGTGGCTTTCTTTCTTTCTTTCTTTCTTTCTTTCTTTCTTTCTTTCTTTCACTTCCTTTCTGTCTTTTCTTCTTTTTGTGATGTGCCGCAGTCCACCTCCTCCTACGCCAGCATTCATTTTGCGTCCCACTTCGTGCAGGCGCGTCAAACACATCCTGGCGTTGAAGAAAAAAGGACATGACGCGCTGACGCACGACCGTCTCGCTACTGGAAGCGCAACCTACAAAGCCGTCCAGTGCACCGGGCGGTTTTGTCGGTATGGCTCCCTGCAAACGTCGATTTGTCGTTGGCGGCTGCGGGCAGTTCCACTTGGTGTGCGGGAGAGACCTCCGCCTCATTCGCAACTGGACTTTGCCATTGGACGTCAGATGCGTTTTCCAAACGGAGTCGAGGGGGCAGAGCGATATGTGAAGACCCGGGAGGGGAGTGCCCGTAGCGGTAGTTGGCGCACGTTCCTCGCTGTGCAGCCATAACAATTAGCCACTTTTGCGGGCGATAGGTTTTAACGCCAACAAACAGCATGTCTGATATATAGTATAACTCAAGGGAAGAACCTCTTCGCACGGTAGCGCTTCTCAACCACCGCGCCCTTGGCTTCCCACTCAGGCAAAGGAAGAGGACCGTCTTGAAGACGCTCAAGAACCGTATTCCAGGATCTGCGAGTGAAAAAGAGTAACCAGGAAACTGCGACTCCGAGAAAGCGCCGTTCGAGACTCGCACAAGGATCTCTCCTTTCACCGCGGCTGTGATAAACGGCCGGGATCCGCCACCAGTGTTGGCCTCAGCCAAGCCTCAGCCGCCACGCTCACTGCTTGCCCCGAACTGTGGCTCTCGCTGCTCCTCGCATCTGCTGCGACAGCTCTTCCGCGAAAGAGGCTCCCTCCGAGAAACGCGGGGCGCGCGCTTGTCACATATTGTGTGTCTTCTCGGCGAGGAACCGATCGCTGGGCGGCCCGTTATAGTCGCGCCGGCCGGCCGAAAGGGAAGGCCGCAACAGGTTTCTCGCAGGAGCCCCCCCCCCCCCCTTCCCCCGCCGTTGCTGCCCGCGCGGCCGTCGTGCGTGTGGCCGGCCGCAGAACGGACTGCGCGCGCTGGCCATTCGAGCCGCTGCGCTGGCCGCCTGGTCAGCCCACGCTTGAGGATACGCCGCTCTCGACGTCCACTGCCTCACGGTGAGCTCTGCCTGGAGAGCGCTTGCTTGCGGCGCGGCTGCTCCCCTTGACATGATTGCAAGGCGGCGCGAAGACGCCGTGCGGGCTGTCTTTATAGTCGAGGCTGCCGGTGTGGCCAGAAATGACGGGCCTGCTCGAGCCCGGTCGACTGACACAGCAGTCTAGCGTGAACGGTTCTATTCCGGCGCGCTTAATAACGGACTATCGGGAACTGTGGAGCTATAGGCTTTGGGCAATGTCTCTCGTCAGTTGCTAGTTGGTGGCTTTTGCGGCCTGTGCGTGCTTGCGCGCCTTTGCGTTGTGCTTCTCTTCAATAGGGCACAAACTACGCGTTGCACAACAGCGACGCTACGCGCAGTTCTGCTTGGTCAGCACTAACTGTGTCGCTGAGAAACGTTGTATCTCGATGCACAGCGCGGCGCTTAATCCCATACCTAGCACTTAGGGATTCACAATTCGCAGTGCATTAAGATTTTATACGCATATGCATGCAGTTGCGCTAGTAGCAAAATTCTTGGTACAGCCTTTGGGTGCTTTCAGCCTTTTTAAAATATTACCGTAGGGCTGTCTGAGGTGCGTGACATGCTAAACCGCCGGTGTACCTAGAATTGGGTGCACGTATGCATTAAAGAGCCCCGAGTGCTCGAAATTAATTTGCAGCCCATAGACACTACGGCGTCTCCCACAGCCTAACTGGGGCTGTTCCGATATAAAACTCTCCAATTTAATTGCCTCGCAAAAGCATTCTCACACTTTAGCTTAAAATGTTATAAGGCTGACTAGAACAAGGCGCGTGTGCCTCCGTTTGGGTCAGTCACGTGCTGAAATGAACGTGCAGTGCGTGAACCGGGGATAAGGGATATCGATGCATGTATATATCATGCTCGTATATAGCCAGATCGAGTCCGTATTTTGTAATGATTATTTTAATGCTATTCTCTCTCCTCTCTCTCTCTCCCTTGATCACTAACTCGCACTGAGCCGCGTTCCGCTATCGCCGGGATCGGACGTGTGGCAGGACGTATAATTAGAAATGAACAGAATTAGAGCAAAAGAACCCTTACGGAATCCAAAGCATGCATATAAACATGCAGCAACACCCGCGTTGGGTTGTGCAGTGTCCGCGCCGCCGTCTATGCCAAATATATATAGCGCAAACTGCATCATTTTTCTTTTTATATTTTATCCCCCCTTCTCCCTGAATGTTACAAATAAGAAAAAAAATTTATGGGCACTAACTTTTCGCGAGATCACCATCACGCTGAACGGGCACACCGCTGCCAAAAGTGGCCCCATCGCGTAACCAATTTTTTTGCAAATTGATAGCCAAATTCGTGAAAGTATCCGCAAAATTACGCCGTCTTGAAAATCAAGTCACGTTCATTAAATCCGCCAAAAGCGTTTCGCTATCTACTACAGTCGGCTTTCGCCTTCTACGGGTCGGGACTCGATTTCCCTCAGCTAGCATAGTTCTCTGATCGGAGAGAAGCTCGGTTATAGGACGACCACGCAGGCCGGTCGAGGCGAACCAATTCTCGTGCGCCTGTTAGGCACTCGTGTATCGGTGCACGTTCAAGATCGCGCTTCCGTGGTGGCCTTCGATGTCCAATAGATATGGCTGGGGCGTAACTCTTTGCTGTTCTCTGAAACATCACGTATTACATAAAAAAAAAGGAGAGAGGGTGGATATTAAGACGCTCCTTAGCGCGCGCGCGCGCTATATCGCCAAGTCAAAACGGGTCACCTTCAGTGTGCTCCTTTTTGGCTTCGGCTTGCTGAGCCAAACACCCCTATTCGAGCGCTCATGAGTCGCTGTGTGCCTCCTTCCTGCACCAAAAGAAGCGTGCAAGCGTTGATTCCAACGCAGTGGGTGCGCTAGGATGACTGCTGCTGTGAAGGGTCGACTGTCGTAGCGTTTAGATTTACGTTACCCTGTGTGTTGACATAGCGATACGCCGGTTCACTGCGTCGAACGGCGCCTGCGATGCTTTGTTACACGTTTGTGCCGTTACGCTCAACTTCACCACGTTCGAGAACTATGTATGAACGACATGTCGCTGCTGACCTCTTCTGGTGTTTGCGCCGTGCTCAATGACTGTGCCGGCGTGCATGCGCGCACCGGATAAGCGGGGTCACACACTGCACATCGCCCGCAGTACGTGTCGCCTTGCTTAGAAGCTTTGCGTAGATGTCGCCTTAGCAACCTTGTTTTGTTGACTGCATTCTGCGCCGGCAGGCGCTTCTCTTTTGCTTAGTACCTCCGGTATTACACGCTCCTCATTAACGACGCCAACTTCACAGCTAAAGCTTTGTGTTATATGTATGTGCAACCGTCTACAAAAGCCGCATTTGTAATTGCTTTGTCCAGTGACCTCGTGGCAAAGTCTTCTTTCATAACTCATATATGCAGGCTTAAATACTTCTTTCGCCTTTTTATCAGTTTAATATGAAGTCTAGTGCACACGTCGTCCAACGGTCACGCAGTGACGTCGGCGCGTGGCTGGCGTCCGATCTCACGTTTTCGGTGGAGGCGCGCGAGACCGCTGGCGCTGTTGGCGCGCACGGTCACGTCGCCCCACTTGGCTCCGGCGTCACGGCGTGCCAAACGCTCGTCATGTCAATGCAACCAGGCACAGCGATCACGCTTTAGTGGCTGGAATTTCATGCGTTACTTTGAAATAAAGCTGTTTAAAACAAATGCACTCTCGCATTTCCAAATGCAAGAAGGCCAACAACAAATGCCCCCTGATTTAGTGATTTGAGCCTATACCAAAGTGTACATGAGAACGGGCTTCCTTATGAAGGGTTGTCGTAGTGGAGAAATCCGCATTAATTTTGACCACCTGAGACCCTTCTCCCGGCGACGTAATTTCCGACCCCATCTGAACCGAGCCCGCGACACTTCAGGCTCAGCGGCTGTGCCCCACATGGGGCATCGCTGCGGGTCCTCGAATCAAAGTGCGTTGGGGACTCGATGTAGTACACGGTCGGTCAGCACTTGCCACCTGTTTTCTCCTTTTTGTCGCTCCTTTAACCGGTGTGCCATGTGTGCAAGCAACCTAACGGACAGATTTTCGAAACCTTCGCATGAGGGACTGAAACGGTCAAGACGAGAGAAAGACATGCTGCAGGTGGTGGACTTGACTGCCTTGGCGTGTCTAGCAGGACACGCAAAGGGGTCACGACGTCCGAGTGGAGGGCACGTATATACGGCGCGGGTATAAATGCGTCACGCCGAAAAGTACCCCCCGAATGTCCGAGTCTAGAAGAAAGCCGAGCACTTATTGTTTGAAGCGGTTGGATAACAGCAGCAGAGCGCTGCATTTCTAGATGCGCTCTGAGGTTAGAATGCCGCCTTCGGTTTTAGCTGAAACGCGTCAAATGATATCTGCCAGTAGATACTGTATTTTCATGTGTACTGGCCACCTTTGTCTAAGACACACACATCCACACTTTAATTGGAGTGCGAAAAGTTGGGAAACCAATATTTTTTCTTTTTTTTTTATAAGCGCCACTTACATAAGTGAGTAGCCACAAGCCTCACTCCTGTGATACCCGCACGCTCTATAATAATAATAATAATAATAATAATAATAATAATAATAAGAAGAAGAAGAAGAAGAAGAAGAAGAAGAAGAAGAAGAAGAAGAAGAAGAAGAAGAAGAAAATGCGCAGGCCCAGCTTACACAAATAAATATGGTATAACCGAAGTGTACCGAATTCTAGAGATCTTCGGCGTTTATATACTGTGTCTTTTATTTAGGTATTTCTTTTTTCTTCGTCTCTTATTTTTTAAAGAGAGCCTTCAATGTTTACTCAACTTTCATTACTGCAGATTAATTATCTGCTCAAGCGGACATCATTTGCGAGGAAAGCTAGAGAGATCCAATCTAACGTCAAACTAATTATATTAGTTGGCGTCTTAGTTACAAACCTTACGGCACATGTATATGTTGGAATGTTGAAGCTTAGTCCAGTTGCCCATATTTACATTTCAACTTAGCCATGTTAACTGGCGTCGTTCAACTTACTCACCCGCACCGCGTAGCGCGGCTTCAACCCTTCTACGTCACAGTAGGAGTGCTGTGTAAAACGAAGCTGCCGTAGCGCTACTCTCTTCTCACACGCTGACGCTGCATTGCGCAGCTCCTGACTGAACGCATAGCCACTTCGGCCGCAGGGACGCGACGCACCGCTTTGTCGTGCGATAAGGCGAAGCTGCCTTTTACCACGTCGCACGGGGGATGCACGGCGCGCCGCGCTTAGCGGTGCCGCGTGCGTAATGAATTCAACGTAAAAGTTGACGGAAGTTATTTTGATCTACAAGGTCGTTTTGAAAAGTAGAAACACGAATTAGACATTTATGGCGGTATCCTTATAATTTCTGAAACGAATATGTGTCTCAGTGTGTCCATTAAATTAGTTTAATTAGAATTAGTGAATGAATTGCTTTGATCTTACTTGCAGATTATGTCCGCCTGGTAAGTTAAGTCATCTGCAGTAATTTAATTGAAAGAATTTCGTAAGCCTTTTTAAACAAACGCGTTCAAGGTATAAAAGAATGTACCGTAAACCCTCGTTACAATGAAGTCACTGGAACAGGAAATGAACTTCGTTATCAGAAGATTTCATTAAATGTGGAGGCGCTCTGGAAGACTCCTCGTAACGCTGCCGGTAGTTGCCCTCCAACTGTGCGAGAGCCATAGAAATGTATATTGAAACAAAACCGCGCTCGATAGGGGCGATATGATGACAGTGCCGAAATTCTGCCGATGCCAGTGAGCCGCTGTCATGTTTGTCGGTTGTCACCGCGTGACGCAGTTAGTCCCAAAAAATGGGTGTCACCTGAGAGTGATCTTCGCAGTAATTTTTGCCTTTCAAAGTGAATACGGTCCCATGCGAATTTGCCGCTCAGCACTTTGTACTATATAAGCAGAGTCTGGGCCGCAATTTTGTTGCGATGCCTTCAACTCGATTCCACGCCCCTCTTACCATCCATCGTTTGAGGCCGGGTAATCCCATTGATAACTCAGGCGGATAGTCTATCTGACCACTGACGAAGCGTGATAAGCGTGAAAAGAAATTGCATTGGAAAATGTACTGCTATAAGATCGTCGCGGCCCTGGATCATGCACTGCAGTAGGGACCCCGATAAATTTAGAATGATGCAATATTTCGAATAAAGCCATTTTGTTGTAACGAGGCTTATTGTATTAAAACATCTACGAAAGAAGTGCGCCCTCGATACTTTATTAAGGCTGCGCAGTCGTCATGTTTTCTTCCTTTCTCTCTCTTCCCTTCTGTCGTGCCGTCCTAGACTGTCTTGCTTTCTTCATCTTCGTCACCGTTCGGTCTTAGCCCGGTTATGTACGTAGATGTCTATATTCTCCCAGCCTTTTGTATTGATCCCTCCTGGGATGAATACAGAAGCCTCTTCTGTTTTTTCTTGCAATCTTTGGTAGTATAATGTCTTGAAAATCCCTTGCTGCTTTGCAGTTTTAAGCACAGTGCCTGGGAAAGAGAACTTTGCGTCGAGACCTTTTCGCATCGGGCATCTTTGACTGATCTCGTTTGTTTTTATTCATGCTGCAGTGGTACTTGCCTCGTTGCTTCGCCGGTAGTGGCGCTTCTCGAAGAGTTTTATCAACGACGTCCGGTTCTTTATCAGCTGCCGGCCATGCACTATATCCAAAAGCCGCAAAATATGGATTGCATCCTAGTCCAGTCGTATAAGAGCGATTTCCACCACCTTTAAAGTCAGGGTATAGTGCTACAACCATCTTCAAGTCGCGTATCACTCTTTCAGCGAGGAAGTAGGCTTTTGGATGGCGTTATGATCGGCCTGGAATCCAGCCTGTTTTCCCTTGTCGAGGTAAATGCCCTCATCCCCGAGAAAGCGTCACCCCTATGGCCCAGGCCGCGCCCTGAGCGTATACGAGGTAGAGGACACAAAGGAGAAGACACAACTTTGAGGACACGAAGGAGGAGACACAAAGGGGAGGAGGTCGTCGACTTCACAAACTGACAAGGGGACACAAGACTGCGCTGAACCAACACCACCTAGACTAGCTGGTTCTCGCTGAACACGCAGGCACTGATACCTCCACGAGTTCCCAAGTTCCCTAAGTTTCCTAAGTTCCCCAAGTTTCCCAAGCAGACATGGACTACCACAAACCCTTTCAGTGGGGACCTCTCCAACGAATGTAACCACCAGGCTATTGTGACAAAGTTCGAGTATTAACGGCCACTTGATTCAGGTACGTATTATCGGTCATTTCTCATTTGTAAGTCGTGTGTGTCTTGCCAAAGCCTTAACAGGTTTATTTCGCCTCTCCCGGCACGCCGTGCAATCTGGACAGCACATCAGTGTCGCTTATGCTTCTGTTTCGGACGATCTGACACGTCAAAACTGAACTGCTGTATCTCACTTATCCACCTATCCAGCCTTCCTTTAGGCTGCAATTGTTAAAAGAGGTGAGCTAGAGCTTGGTTGTCAGTAAAAAAGCTCGAAATTTCAACCTTCGAGGTAACTATTGAAGTATATTGACACAATTGCCACTGCAAGTGCCTCTTTTCCAGTTGTGGCATAGTTCTCTTCAGCCTTGTATAAGGATAATATAGAAATTATATGCTGCTGCCTTCCTGCGGGCTTCCAAATGTCATGTTGACAGAGCGCAGCTCCAGTTCCGTAATGAGAAGCATCTGTGCACAACTCGCAAGATAATCAAAATGCAGTCAGTACAAGATCAGACTATGTGCTTTCGGCAAGGTCGACATAACAGCGTTCACATTCCTCAGTTCATACGAAAGGAACTTCTTTTTCGTGTAAAAGCAGTTACATAGTCCTTGATCAATGTTCAGAAGTGACCCGCCGAATCCAAGAATACTCGAAGTGCAGGTCATAGGACTTGACAAGGCGTGAGATGGGCTGAACACTTTCTTCTTTGGTACTTTTGTTTTTCCTGTAAAGATCCTGCTAATGTATACCACATTCTGACAAAAAAAGTTAGTTTTTCTTCGCGTTTATCTTCGGGCTTGCTCGACTGAGTGCCTCTAGTACTTCAGGTGATTCATGAGATCGTCCTTCATTCTCAAGTAAACGATGATGTCATCAACATGGACATCGCAGAAATTCCCTATAATATAGCATTCAGAACATCATTCATCAGCTTCTGGAACCATGCCACCCAGTTCTCCTATCCGGATGGTAGCCGGTTGTACTCATAGTTATCAAAACATGTAATAAATGCCGTAAATTTCTTCATTTTTTCCTTGAGCGGCGCTTGTCAATAGTCTTTACACATGTCAGTCCTGGAGAACCATTCACATTCGGCCGCCAATTGCATCTGCGATCTCATCTATGCAACGCATCGGAAATGGGAACAATTCAGTTTGTCTGTTAACCACTCGATAATCAGTGCACAAACGAAGAGAACCATCTTACTTAGGCGCAATGGTAATGGGGGACGCAAGTGGCCATGTCGATGATGATGCATGAGTAGAGCATGCCTTGGAGCTCTCGTTTCAGTCAAATTTCTTCTCACTACTGATGACATACGACTTAATACTGACTATGGCTTTCTCATTCAACTCAAATGGTGTCTTTATTACCGTTGTCGGTAGTGGGTATGTGCCAAAGCAGATGAGTTCTGGAAACTTGTATGTGATGTCGTCAGTTCGCACTACTACTGTCCTTGTCTTTCCACAGCATTGTTCGTCGCAGTGCGCTCCTCCGTTGTTATATCGTTCCACAAAATATTTAACCTTAGGAGCTTCATGTCAGATCGAGAGAGGATGAACTAAAGTCGACTTCGGAGAGTACCAAACTATCGACTATAATCTCCTGGTTCCTGAATTGAATGATCGCATCAATACATCTTGAGAACCCTTACGGAAATGTAATATATTGACTATAATCATTATTTCATTTATCAGGAAGACGGATGCTCCGGTGTCTACGAGCGCTGATACATTTTTACTGTTTGAAAACATTGGAACATATGTTTCTCTTCGTAAGGGACACCGTCTCCTTTTCATTATTATTACTAAATGTTTGTGCAGGTAAGGTTGGCATCATGGGTGATGCCCGCTACTCCTTCTCTCGTACGCAAACAATACTTATAGAAATTGGCCGGCTAAAAGAAATAAACGAGAAAAAAATATGCGGGTCCCACGTGCTCTGGGAATCTGTGTAAGCAAAGCTTTCTGCGATGTTCGCGTTGACCGACGATAATTAGCAGTGATGTTGATGGCGCATATTTAATTTCTTCAACATTTAGTCCAACCCGCGAGTAGTGAGTTGATGTTAAACGTTACCTTGCGCGCACCACTGTTGTTTGTCTGCGTAGTGAACAGAACAGAATACACAGCGGGAGGTGTTTCCTTGAGGCGTTATTGTGCAACATACTTCATAACGTATGAGAGGGTTGAGTTTGTCATTGTCTCACATGGCACATTGCATCGGGGCAGAAGCATTATACTTTAATTGAATTATGGGGCTGTACGTGCCAAAACTACAATCGGATTATGAGGCACGCCGTAGTGGCGGACTCCGGATTAATTTTGACACTGTGGTGTAATTTAACGTGTCCCTAAAACTAAATTCCCGAGCGTTTTTTTTTTTCTTTCGCCCCCGTTTAAATGCGGCTGCCGAGGCCGGAATCCAACCCGCGATCTCGAGCAATACCATAGCCGCAAAGCTACCGCGGCGGACACAGAAGTGTTGATTTGACGGTCGACAGCTTCCGCAGTGTCGCCTAGTCCCTACGGTGCGCTTTAATGCGGCTGTGCTTCTACACGCCCTGCATAAGTTGTCCACTTGACAAATTTGCATGGTGTTTATTTTTCAGAACTAGCATAAATGTACCGTACGCACCTTAAACCTAAATTTATCCTTAAAAAATAACCGCAGTCGTGTCTATAGTAGTAGCGTTTCCTTGCGTCATGTTTTCCCAATCTCTCCCCCCCCCCTTTCCCCTTGTATGGGAACTTCGAGTGAAGAGTAGCAAGGCTGTTACTCGTTCCGCTACTGCGTCGGTTCTACCCATTCCGTGCCTCCTCCTCCCCCTCCTATCTGTCATTCTATCTAGCTTCTCTCTAGACTTGCACGTTAGTAGAAAGGCAAACGCTGCAATTTCTGCAATGCTTTTGCGGGGGTCACGAATAATTACAGTTGTCAAGAGGTTAGTGCGGCGACGCACAGAGAGCTCCAGAGAGCATTGTACACATTCGACGCGGTGCAAAGGTCTAAACGTGTTTCTCGCGTCGGCTTTACTTTCTGCCGTGCTCCTGACATGTATAGACACGCTCTGAGCCCTCCCCCCCCCCCTCGACATGGTGTGCCAGACAGCGGCAGCAATAGCAGCAGAGATGAGAAAGTCGAATGAAGAGGCAAAGATAGCTTCGCTTTAAAAGACAAGAACAGTACGTAACAAAGATAGATCGGCTAAAAATGAGAAGAAAAAAAACTCCGAGGACACCTAAGAACTTCTTATCAGTTGCGAATGCGAAATCATCAATGTACAATTCAAGGCCGCTGAGCAGTGCTTCGGGCTTTGCGCTGCGAGTAATGTACCATTGCGGTACGCGCTGTCCGAGCCGGCTAGCAGCAGCAGTCTGCGGTGCCAACGCCGCATGCCACCGACGTCCTGCGCGACGAGAAACCTAGGAAACAGCAGCGGCGACCAAGGCCGGCAGGCTAGCGCAGCAGATAAGCACAGTGGGGGTGAGCCAGAGAGATAAGGACCACGCGCCGGCTTCCGAGAGCGAGGATGACGTGGCGTCGTGGTGATGCCCTTTCCCCTCACGCGACACCTGGAGCACTAGCCAACACCTCCTAGACTAGAAGGCCGGAGTGCTCGGTGAGTGACGTCACGGGCAAGAGGCCATCGGCACGCTCGGGGATACGGGTTCAGTGAAGGGATCGCGGCTTGGTTCACCTAGCAGCCGTATGCTTTTATTGACCACTCCACACGTTTTCTTCAGTCGGAACTGCGGAATGAGCAGCAGGCACCTTACAAAGCATTTATTTAGAGGCACAGATACAAAACAGCTTTGTAAAGCTTGTGCATGTATTGATGCCAGAAGCTTTTATAGCATCGCGCTTTGTCGTCTTTGTAATGTACGTTTTTTGGGAATTATTATTATTATTTATTATACCCCATACTTCATGCCTATTACTTCAAGTAAATTGAATCCATAAAAACCTCTCCTTCCGTATTTTGTACTTGTGGTTTTTACGGCACGGCAATGACGAATGTAATGCACTCGATTAGCTTCACAATTGCGTATGAACAATTTTATTGGGGACACATGTATTTATTACAATCTAGATTATGGTCAAACGAATAATTTCGCTTTCGACGCACTAATTACCGCAGTCCACTAATTTACAACTCAAATGAGTTTAGAAATGGGATATAAAACATTTGTGCAGCTATTTACACGAAAACAGCTGACTTATTGCGCAGAATTTCAGCTTTTCTCTTCCTTGCATTAGCATTGGCATCCAATATTTTGTCATTCATCTTGCAGCAGTAGTTCATTAATAAAATATTCGTGCTACACCACAAAAGGTGCCTTAACACAAATTCAGATTTATGTCTATCCGCGTAGGCGTCGAACTGTGAGGAATCATCACTTTCTGTAAATGCACTTGCTGTAATTGAGCAATTAACGTTTCCGTATTGTTCAAAAGTAACTATTTAAAGAAGTTCTGAACATCTTACCCTGGAGTGCGCTAATACAATGAAGTCTGCACGTGGTAGCGCCCTAATCTAGACACTCTGGGCTTCTTCATCTTGCGGAAACTATTTTTCTGCCTTGATTTGTACATGTAATTGCTCCGGCAATTGGGCACGCAGCACTTATTAGGCATATCTTGGCATGGCACTCCACATTCCGGGGCAATGAAGACTCGCGGTACACACAATCGCAAGCACAGCACAAGTGTTGAGACTACATGCACTGGTCACGTCTAGAAAAAAAAATGTGCGTTCGGAAGCATGCAATAGCATGGCCGAGCATGCCGGGACTTGTTTAACCCCGAAGCTTTTCAAGGAGCGGCGGGGCTCCTGGAACTAATTGAATTGTTGTCGCCGCTTTCGTCCCCTCGGTCTTCTCCGAATAGCCGGGGTTAACCATCTTCCGCGCTTCATTTTCAAAACTGGTGCGCCGCTCATAGCTTCGTAGCACGCTGCACGGAACTTCTATGTTGGCCTCTTGTGCGTGACGTCGCTCAAGGGGAGAGGGTCAGCCAGAAGGCCTTAAGTTCTCTAGAGGGTGTTGCACTAGCGCGGCAGCAGGTGTTCCGATTTGCCTGCTCTGCTCCGCCGAGACACGCTCGTGACTTGGCGTCGCAGCGAATGTGAATTTAGGTGCCCTTTCGCTGCTACAGACGCCGGCTTTTTCATTCAATGAGCCATCGGATGTTTTCGCATCAAAACAGATGCAATTTCAACCTAAAAGGTAAATATATGTCCGAAAGCGCTAAGGCAGAGTTCACTTAAAGTTCAAATTGGCACGTGGTACGTCACAACACATAATTAGCACACAAGTAATGTCATTTAAGAACATAAAACAGTCACTTCTAACTAACTTGTATTGCGACGGAGCGCAGTCTGCCATACAATATTATACAAGCTTACACCGCATGTTGTAACGAAGTTCAAGATCATGGGCACTACACAAAAACATAAAAACGCCGCACACTACCACAAAACACAATTAGTACGCTCTAGTAGTTATCTGCGATTCTCGTCACTTCCAAAAATTATTTTAAGGCACTTGCGCGCTTTTGCAGTTTAGTTGTTGGTTGTGACCCCAATATTTTACCTAATTATAGAGCGGCCGTTTGTCTGAGAGCCCATAATTTATCTCGTATTTTTTTTTCTGAGTGAGCATGAATACTGCAGTGCAACAAGAGTTCTTCATTATTTTCTTCTTATTCCAAGCAAGAGCACACCACACCTTCGGCTCGTTTTTTCCTATGCAAAAAAACACTTTGTGTGCGCTGTGCCTAGACGTAATCTGTATACTTCTGTTCCGAGAAAACGTGTAGCCGTTACTAAAATAGTGAACTGTCTACGGCAACTTCCAGTCCTATTATCTAGAGATAGCTGGTCTGCAAACGAAGGTCGAAACTCCGTTTTTATTTCAGATAGACATCCCCCTCTCCCCCCACACACAAAAACGCCGCTTCTCCATTACTACATTATGTCTTATGTAGATCCGTGCATATTCTTTCTTCGTCATTGCTCAAATCGTTTCAGCATTTGTTTGAGAAGTGATCCCATGGCAATTAATAACTGGAAATTCATTGTGTGCTTTCCAATGGAGAAATGTAGACTCTGTTATTCTCTGCTGGTATTTGTCACAACAACGTGCTTTAGAGCGTGTAGAAGGTCGTCTACAAAGTGTGGTGACATGAGTTGTATTTGCTGCTGACATTATCTCGTCATTCAGAGAATTACTAGTAGCACAGCGGACGACTCTGGAAGCTTCGGTGCTGCTAGCTGAAGTGGGTGACACCTTTGCAGGTAATCAAAAGGTTATTTTCTCTCTGCTTATACATGAGCGCTTCATCCCACAGCTCGAAAGTATTTCCTTGCAGAGCGATGGCTTTCGTGTGCACCACGGTTGTTCTTTATGCTCGATGATACGAAGATAAAACCATTTTCTGGCATTCCCGCTTGGGTATTTTCGAAAGTTGAATATGCGGTTAACATCCGTGCACACCAACGACGTCTTTCGCAGACGTAGTCGTAGTAGTCAAGCGTTCGGGAGATGCCGTCAAGTACTTTTGGCCTTATTTGCGAGTGGCCACATACTGCGAGGGTATTGAGAACTTGGCACTGGACTTGTTGGTTTCGAACTTTAGCGGGAGCTGTGACAATGCGTCTGACAACCTCTGCGTTGAAGAAATCGCCTTCGCAGTGAGGCTACGAGTGGCGGGAAAATCTTCCTTAATTAAGAATTCAAACTCCTTCTGATCCATATCTATCCTATAGCGGTACCATTAGCGACGACGTCGTAGAGCGTCGCGTTGGCCTTGGCAGCTGTAACGCTTAGCAGAGCTATGAGCCCGTGACGATAGGTCGGCCGTCGCGTTGTAGCACGTGGAAGGTCACCCACGTCTTCTTGTTCAATAGTCGGCTGCACCAATGCCAAAATACGAAAGCAGTGCGCCTTCGATACTTTATTAAGGCTACTGAGTCGCCACGTACTCCTCCATATTCTTGTCTTCCATTCTGTCTGCTGTCCTAGACTGTCTTGCCTACTTCATATTTGTCGCCATTCGGTCGTTGCCCGATCATATCCATATATTGTTTCAATGAGAGTGGCCCCATTGCGGCCACTGTGCATGTAAAGGCAAAATATAAACAAATAAATATATAAAAGCTAACACCTATCCGCTCGTTCCCAGGAAGACGGTTAGTACTTTATCATATAGAGTGGTGATGACACATGTTGCTCATATAGGTACATGTTGTTGCGTCCAGGAAGGTTGAAGTAGCAACGCTCTTATCGAATAGCGCACCGACGTTTTCCGTGATAAAAATAGTGCATCATAAGGTTTCTTGATGAGCGCAGCTTGCTGAGAGTTCGATTCGTTGAAAACGTTTTTTACGGTGTGGAAATGGCTCTTTGGTTGCGTCTTGTGCCATTTGAAACTCCTTCCGCAGAACTGCCGTATTGATTTTATAGGCCCACCTTCTTTATTTCTCTTTCGAAAACGTTGCCCAAATTAAGCTATCGACCTGTATTCGTGACCAAACAATCTCGACCTACATTCGTGACTAACACTTCGCGAACTAGCAAAAGTACCGAGCCAGAGCGGTCCGTCGCGCCCGCCGTAAAGCCGGCCTGCACGAAGATTATTCAGACTGGCTTTAAGAAATCCTGCATGTCCAACACGCTCGACGACACCAAGCACAACGTCGTTTATAAGGTGCCGAGGACGCCTGCGAGGCATCCGACGAGGACGACTTCTCTGGCACAGGTTATATATCTATATATTTTCATTCGCGAACATACACGATAAACCGCACGCGGAGTAATCTTTCCGAGATGTACACACACACTCTCTGCGCCACCTAGCGCATAAATAACCGAACTTTGTCGCGCACATCCTCACTGTGAACAAGGGACCCGTTGCGGCCCCGAAAAGTCCATTCTATGTTTGTTTTCTTTGAACCTGAGGCGAGTGCTCCTTTTATTTTGACCTTTGATCAGCAAGAACTAATCCGTTTCTGATCACCGATTTCTTTGCGCCTCCAAATAGCTCTTCCTGCTGTACCTTACGTCCACGAATCCTTACGCTTGTTTGCATTTTGTGTGCTCATGCAGACTAAATTTCATCAAGGAAATGACAAAGGTAGTAGTTGGTTGCTGTTCATGCTTTTTCGTTTTCTTCTCTCTCTCTCTCTCTCTCTCTCTCTCTCTTTCTTCTTTTTTTTTTTTTTGCTCTAAGTGCAGGACAGAGACAAGGAAGGCCGTGACAACGACGAGAGCGCTCTCGTCGTCGACATTGTCTTCCTTGTCTTTGTCTTGTACTTAGCGCGGGAAGAAAAAACATGAACAAAATTTAATCGACAGTTCCTCCGGTTTGCTTCCTCATCCTCCTATCAAGCACTGAGGTCAAAAATGCGCCGTAGTGGAGACATAGTTAACGTGGATTGGGTTCTTGTGCACACACACACGCACGTAATAGCAAAGTTTAGACCTTGTCGTGCCGAAAACACTGATTTTTGAAAACCGAATAAACATCGACATCCATTCACCAGGTGCTGCCTTGAGGAAGTGGAGGAAAAAAGGGAACACACCTGAACTGGAAGTTTACGACTTCCGGATTCGCGAGAAAGAGAGAAAACAAAAAGGGGTGGTGGTGCAAAATGCATACGTCATAGCCAGAAAATCTTAGTTTTTGAGCTGCAGAGTGTGTTATCTCCAAAGTTCAATAGATCGATGACACCACAACGAGTTTCGCCACGACATCGGTAGCGCAAAGGATGCCTGTAGTGGCAGTCTTTCCAGTAATTAGGACGAATGGTAACTATGGTTAAACTCGCGTAGTTTTATGTGCATTTTGGAATTTGCGTGGTAAAGCAGTTTATATCGCTTGCGACGGGTGAAGATGGCGGTGGGTAGATAGGATATTCAGATAGTCCAGTAACTCTGTCTGAGGCACAGACATGGAGTCCGTCAAAATCCTGTCAATATGGAGTGGATTGCGCCTTCTTATTTCTCACTTTCATTCATCACAAAGAGTTCAGTGTTGACCTCGTTATGAATGCGCATTCATAAGCGTTTCACGTTTCACAGTGCCTCAAAGTATAGTACCCCCTGCCCCCCACCCGTCGTCCAGTAACCCTCTGGAAAAACGCACGAAGCGGCTGACTTTTTTTCTCTCTCAAGACTGCGTTGAGCCTAAGCGAAACGCGATCATGAATATGGCGACACCAGTACAACAGCTGTCCATGCGCTCTTAGCGTGGTAAGATCGGTATGTTAACGACTTACAGTTTATTTTTTCATCAAAGCGGACCAGAAATCAGAGTTTGTTGCTGTTGCTCCTTGGTGAAATGGCGCAGCCCACTCTGGGGCATCGGCCATGAATCGGGCAGTGCAAAACTTTTTTTACGATTATTTTTTTATGGAACATAAGTTAAAACGAAATTAGTAACTTGTAATTGTGAAATAATATGTCAACCAAGACAGAGCTGCTAACACACTGCAAATATGAGAGTGTGAGCATGCGTTAGAACTTCTTTGTACTCAACCTCGCACTTATCCGCGACATTACGTCCTCCGCTATTTTGTTTCTTTAAATTTTTTCCGTGTCCACCAGAATTTTTTCAAGTAATTTTCATCCGTCATGGAAGTGAAATGAAAGCACATATTTCCAACTTCGCCATCTGATCTTCGCACTAGATCTAGCCTATAATATAGGCGCTAACGCAAGTGTAACGCACTATAGCCAGCCGAAGAAAGAAATGCCGCTTACCGGAGAAGCTTGTATTTGCTTTAGCTTCTGTCGAATGCGATGCCGCAGTGCATGTGTTTGGCGACACAGTAGTGCTTTCTGCGTGTCTCGAAACGATTTGAATGGAGATCACATTAGGCTTGCAGGAAGCGAACTGAATCGCCCGATTGCGCATTTATGATAAGATGCGATAAGGCTATGGCGCGCTTTATTTAGCCTTGAATTCTCCTGTCAGCACTCGGATTGCGCTGAGCAGTATTTCATCCTTCGAACTCCACCCTGCTCACTTGCGACCATTGATTCCCATCCGCAATATACCACAGTTTTGTCCTCAGGCCGATGCGCTGGTGATTGCACTGCTTGCGTGATGTGTTGGGCGGCTTCGTAGCGGCGAGCACCTTCCCGTCTTCTTAGCAGCCACCACAAAGCGATCAATTCCTTCGAACGATCGAGGTCACGCGCTCGCATCGTGGATACGACTTGGTTTGAAGCACTCACGCGCGAGCCGCTGCAGCATCTTTTCCCCTTCGCGTTAACTAGCAGTTGGGCCAAACTTTTTTCTTTTCCGCGGGCCATCGAAAGCGGGGTTCGCGTGATCGGTGGCTTCCCACGGCGCCTGCGCAAACCGAGCATCACGGCGGAGGCAACCGGCGTTTGGCCGCAAGGGGAGCGCGCCGTCACGCAGTCCCAATTGGGCTCGGCCGTCCCGTGGGCGCGCGACGAGCGCTCGTCGGCTTCGCTTTCGCTCGTGACTGCGCGTCCGCGATCGGCCAGGCTTTCCCACGCCCTCGTGTCTGGTCCAGCCGAATCACGAAATATGCTGATCACTCGGCGCGCCACCGCCGCCGAGACCCGTCGCTGCATCGCTCGCCCGGACGCTCATCGGTCCGGAGGAACGTGCCCTGCGTGGCAAGGAGTGCGCGGCGCTTTGGAGGCCGCGCACGTCTGGCGCGTGCTGGCGGTGGCCGCATGCTCGCAAAGGGCGGACAGCCGAAACGGGCGCGTGGTCGGCTCTTTTGGCGCGAACTTGGACGGCAACTCATTGTTGTTTCTGCGAGGATACACTATGTCAGTGTCGCTCTTCGAACGTAGCCTACATCTCGACGGCGTCGCGGCAGTCCTTGCTAATGATTCATCGGGGAAGATGACGAAAAAGCTTGTCATATGTCGTTCGGGATCACGTCTGAAGATGAAGTGCTGCATGTCTGCATAAGCCCTTCTCGTTGTTTCCTGCACTCCGAGAAAAGTTTACAATCTTTGGAGTGCCCCTTCTGCAACACAACGATAATCGTCATGTGCCTTGGTGCGTTTCCTTTCTTTAACGCTGCGAGCCCGGTACTTTCCAGTAACGAACGGCATGCGCGTTATCAGCATGATAGCATTCCCGACAGGAAAGTAGCGGGCGCGGCGTTTTCAAGAAAGTAAACGCATCAAGGCAGATGACGATTATCGTTGTGTGGCAGAATGGGTAATCCAAAGGGTGTAACTTTGCCTAAGAGTGTAGAGTGTGAGACCACATACACTCTTAAGCAAAATTACACTCTTTTTCCACACAACGATAATCATCATCTGTCTTTTCCGCATTTCCTTTCTTTAGCGCGGCGAACCCGGTACTTTCCAGTAACGAACGGCATGCGCGTTATCAGCATGACATAGCATTACCGACAGGAAAGTAGCGGGCGCGACGTTTTCAAGAAAGGAAACGTACGCAAGCAATGTAGATGACGATTATCGTTGTGTGGCATAGATAGACCCCAAAGGGTGTAACTTTGCCTAAGAGTGTACACTAACGTTTATTCGAACGCGTTTGAAGGAGTGACACGAACATGCCTTGTTCTCCCTCTTTTTTTTCCTTTCTTTTGCTTTTTTTATTGTGTAGTTGTCCAGTCCGCAATTATAATATGATGTACATATCGATTCCCTGCACAACGGTGCCTATAATTATCTTTTATTGCGACCAGTTCGAAACGTGCGCAAAGCGCAGCGCGGCTTCGGATGTGAAGCTTCAGACTGGATGCGCCACAAAAATCGGAGATAACGATCACGTGGTACCACAAACTACTCACGCGCGCGCCAATCAACCCGGTGCAGAGGGTTGTCACACAATGCGCAATCGCCGTGTCGCCGAAAGTACGCGGCACGCTGCTAGGTCTGCCCTTCCATCCTTCACGCTAAAAAAAGTTTAGTCCCTTTGAGGCTTATTTTGTCGCCAAACACTAAACATTTCTCTTGCGTGCTCATTTTCTTTTCTTTATAACACTCTCCGCTCGCTAATTATCCTGTCACGGAGGATATGTCGCAGGGATTTATTCTTCACTGTTCGTTACCCGAAAGTACCGGGCGTGCAACGTTAAAGAAAGGCGCTCAAGACAGGCGACGATTACTGTTTGAGGACAAGTCCCAGAGTGTGCAAACTGTTTTTAGTCATCTGCTGTCGCTTCTCGGGCAACGCAAGGTCCCTCTTCCCACCGAATACCATCTAATTCTGAATAGTCATACCTTTCGACAGCATAGACACAGCGTCGGTCAACGCTTCCATGGTTTCACTTGTTTGTGATGCCACAGCACCACAACCTCAGGTTTCCATGACGCGTGCTGTCTCCAGGACAGGTCTAAGACAACGATACGATCCCCGTTCTTTTCGCGTTGTGCCAGTGGTTCGAGCGGCTGTTCGCCCTCGCCGGGAGCAATGAATGATAGGCAAGGATTATAATACAAAAAATCACTGAAAAATTGTTACTGGATCGACAGCTGTCTATCAAAAGAAAAAATAATGAGACAGCAATGTCATGTCTGTATGCTAATACCGCCGCACACCATTATTCGACGTTTTCATTCTGTCCCTGGCGGTCTCCTGTTTATCTGCACGCCCTCGCTTCGCTTCCTCATCTTTGTGATAACAACCTTCTGCTTGTGTTTTACGTTCCGCCGGCCTGCGCCATCTTTGTCGCTTCGGCTGCCGCTCGGTGGGGCCCTTGTGCCGGTATAGCGATGGCATGTGTACGCAGTTCACGTTCACGCTGCCACGCCAGAGTGGCTGCTTTCTCTTCCGCCGTGGTCTTCGCGTATCGGAGCCGATCGCATTATCAGCGCCATGCTTTCGCGTGCTTTCTCTTCTGCCTATAGTGCAACGAAGCTCCCAGTGTTTTAGGCTTGAAAGGGGAAAAAATGGCATATCTGATTTCTGAACAAAGGTAGGCTACCGCAGAAGCTGCGGCCGCACAGTGTCACAAATAAGTTTGCAAGTATACGGCAGTGAAATGTGTATTATATAGCTCGTGGTCGCCGATCTACTAGCCTGCACCCAGCGTTCCTTGTTCGTTTGGAAGGTCCTACTGTATTCTCAGCCCTATGCTTTCTCTGGCGCTACAACCTAAAGCGCTCCGTTCCGTTCTTGGCCGTGGATGCTTCCATCGCTCCTGACGGAGGCATGCAGTGTTGTCACATACATCACTGAAGCATAAAATGAAGTTGCTCCGCGAGAAGGTTGCGCATTGACGAGTCATGAAATATTAATGCGATTACAATTATTATTGCGATTACAACCTCACTCAGTTTGCGGGATGAATCTATGTAAACTCTTTCACATACCGCCCAGTGAACCAAGTTGTCTATGCCACAAGGTATATGTGCTGACCGCTGTTTTGCAGGGCGTACGAACGAATGATGAATCAGTCTTCCATAGCCTCCTGTCTCATTCAAAGCCTCAGAAAGGGTAACTGCGTCTTCATATACGTACAAATGGATACTGCGACACGCTAACGAAACATTAGCAATAGTTTCTGCCACATTTCCACATGCAACACAGAAACAGTCGAGATCGGCAAATCTTTAGTTTGGAAGGCGCCAGCTGTCGCTGCGCGCGCATGCCATTTGCTGTTACCTCCGCAATAGATTCGCACACGTATACATTCGTGATCTCTGAACCCACGTCACGGATGGTCAACACGCGTATAGCCTTGGTGAGAGATCATAGCTGAGAGGTTGCTGTGTTTAGCCATACCTGAGCACAGCTGCTTGATATCAATTGCCAGCAGCGCCGGCGAATAAAGTTCATACTTTCGTTCGTTTGTAGTCACTTTCGTAGGATTGGGAATTCCCCTTCTCAAACCGAGCACAATGAGTCGGGCAAGCATTTTAACCATATATATATATTCACTCACGGTGTCCAATCAAATGTCACCATATTTTTCAGGTGAGATAGAAAGGAAGGCGCTGTGAAGGCCAGAGAATGATGGGATAATGTGTAACGCATATTAAATCATGCATATGTCATTTAGCACCACTTTGAGCACGTGCCCTCCCTTTCCACGTGACGCCAGCATGCGCCTCGCACCGGCGCTTTTTGCATCCACAAAAAAGGCTGTGCTTTACATCCCGAAGCTACTCGCTGTCTATGAGTGTAGCTGCCGTGGAGAACTATAGGGTCCGTATTCACAAAAAGCTCTTACGCTAGAATTCTTCGTAAGAAAAAATCCGAGCTAATCCTGATGCTCAACATACTATTAACGGAGGCGGCTACAACCAATGGGAAATACCGCTTACGAATGAAAAGCTTTGTGAATTCGGCCCCAGATTCATATTCAACATTTGAGGCAGCTTAGCGCGCGCCTAGGTCTGCAGCCCACCGAGTTTCTACCTGGCGGAGTGGGGCCGTCGCGGCCTGGAAAAAAATCATCCGCCGTGGTTGTTTGGTGGCTATGGTGTTGGGCTGCTGAGCACGAGGTTGCGGGGTCGAATTCCGGCCACGACGGCAGCATTTCGACGGCGGCGAAATGCGAAAACGCCCGTGTACTTATATTTAGGTGCACATTAAAGAACCCCACGTGGTCCAAATTTCCGAAGCCCCCCACAACGGCGGGCCTTATAATCAGGTCGTGGTTTGGGCACGCAAACCCCCATAATTAAAAAAAGAAACTGGCGATGTTGCTCTCTGAAGCAGAACATTTATGGTAATTGAGTTACCGCAGCGGATACATCGCGGAAGATCGCCGAGACTTGATACCTGATAAGGGCGACTAGAAAAACGAGAACCAACTGACTTTGTCATCGTCAAGTTGCATTTTATAACTTGAGCGATTGCTTCCAATTACTTCTTTTGCTGTTGCTGTCATTGCTGAAACCGAGATGTGGCTATGGCCGGAACAGGAGACCGGGAGATAAAGATTTCAGTGAAGATGATAACGGAGAGGTCGGCCGGGAGAACTCTTTTCTGCTGCTACTTCTTATACCGGGCTAAAGGAAAAGGCGCGGTAGTTGGCGATGCAAAAGTGCAACGAACTATATGCAGTGTTTGTTTGCTTTTTGCTTTAAACACTTTTTTTTTTGTACATGCTACAAAATGACGTAATAGTTCTGCGGAAACCCGCGGGCTTCCGCAGAACTATTACTTCAAACTGTTGCCTTTGCTTCGAGTTGTTGACAAATTCGACTTTGCCCTGCCATCTACTAGCCGTCTGGTTAGCTCAGATGGTGGAGCGGCTGCCTGGAAAGGCGGTGGTCCCGGATTCGAGTCCCGGTCCAGGACGAATTTCCCTTCAACTGCGAGGCTTTTCTTTCGAGGAACCTGTATGGGTTTCCTTTGCTATAGCATTTGCTAGGAACGGGTGGATGCCTGATTTTCCCTTTATTAATGCTATAAGATTTGCTCGAATTACGTCGCTACAGATGCATTATCTGCCCACACAGGCGGACATAATTTGCAAATAATAAGAATAAAACAAAAATGATCATAACTTAAGCTAATTACAGCAAACAACTTCCTAATTATAAACTTCGCAGCACATGCTTACATTGGAAAATTCAAGGGAAGCGTTGTTAAGGTCTGCTTCCGTGTTTCTGCATTTCAAGATGGCCATGTAGGGCGAAATAACTGACGTCCAATGATTTCTGGAATTTGCCTGACTACGCGCGCGGCACCACGAAGCTCGTAGTTAGGATGGCGTAAAACAAAGCTTCTCCACATCGCACGATAAAGCGGTCTGTCTCGCCCCTGCTGCTGCAGGTGATCGTGCGTTCGACCGGGAGCTGCGCTAAAGCGCCAATCGGAAACAGGCAGCGCGACGGCAGATTCATCTCACGCTGCGCTTCTGCGTCACAGAGAAACAGCGTTGCCGCGTGAACGGATAACTCGACGCCAGTTATTTCACTCTCCATGGCCATTTTAAAATGTAGAAAGGTGCAACTGGACTTATATGACGATCTCCTCGAAGTTTACAATAGGAATGTATGGCGCAAACTTTGTAAGTAGGAAGTTAATTAACGAATGAATAGCTTTGTTTTATCTTGCGAATGATGGCCACCTGGGCCGCTAATTCATCTGCAGTGACGTAATTAAAGGCAAATTTGTTGGCTATTTAGGGAAACAAGAGTTCCAAGTAAAAAGGAACACACTGTATGCAGTATTATTATTGACACTGGCATGGACACCGCATACGCCCTAGACTCATAAGCGATGCGTCCATAGATCGTTCTCGCACAAAGATATTTTGAACATTCGCGCTCAGATGTACATGTTCTAAATGCGAGCGTCTAAGCCCGCTTCACGTATAAAGTCCCAAATTTGCTTTATAACGCATTGGGTATGGTCAACCTGTCTCCACGCGCCCTAAATCTCCACCGAACTTGGGCAGCATGGAGGAATGAAAGGATTATGAGAGAGCATCGCGCAGCGAGATTGAAGCCGCACGTATGGGCCAGCACGCGATCGTCACGTCAGAGCACGCGGTAGGTTTCAGTGCTCCCGCTCTGCAGGCAGAGCAGGGCCGCCGAACGAGAGCGCATTGATGAAAAACTACCGGGAACCAAACATCCCCGGTCAATACACCGAGTCTCAGAAGTCACGTGCTTGGCTGACACTGCGAGGGAATGGCTTCTCAGAAAGTTCGCTTGCCCAGGCTGACTGCGTGACGTAATGCTTTCTCCTAGTTTATTTCAATGCCCCGTGGTGCAAGGGCGTATAAAATGTCGATGGCAACATGAATTTTGGACCTCCTGGGCGATCATATTCCTAATTTGCTTTTAACACCTGAATGTGAATGCGGGCCCTGTTTCTTGCCTGTGCAATACCGCGTCGTACGGAGGCCGTTTTACGTGTTTATGTTTACCCGATATTAGAAAATAAATAACCTACACCTTTTTGCTGGGATAACAAACACGTGTTCCAACTTCTTGTTGCCCATGTACGGAGGGCAGATGCTCAATGACAAAGCAACTAATAGCAGCTAGCAAAAAAGTACCGTGTCCAGAAAAATTGAGAAGCCGAGCAAGTAAAAAGTATCGACTGTCTTGCAACACAAGGTGGTGCTGCTTACTTCATTGAAATTGAGCGCTTGAACCAAAAATTGTGTTGTGCGCTTAGCAGCATTCACTGTCCTGGGTAATATGATGGTAAACAACAATTGAGTCTCCAATTTCTCTAAGCGATGCTGACTGTGCCGCCACTTATAGGTGCCTTCTGATGGCAGGACTTCGCATTACCAAAGAAAAAACAGGGACCGAATTCACAAAGCTTTTCTTACGTAATTACTCATTTCCATTGACCGGTTAGTAATATCTTTGCTCAACATGACTGGTAACTGCACTTACGAACAGTTCTAGTGTAAGTGTTTTCTTGCGGTTCACAAAAAGTTCTTATGCTACAGCACGCTACGTAAGAGCACATACCAGCCAGCTGTCATGTTGGACAAAAAAATATTACTGGCTGGCCAATTGCAATGGGGAACTGGCGGACGAAAAGCTTTGCAAATTTGGTCCCAGGTACCGTAAGCGTCTCCTCAGTGGCCGCCGATCTCACAAGTGATTATAGGACGACCCGATCGCCGCTGTGATGACCAATCAAATACGACACTTCGTGGGAGAAGTATTGTGAACACGCCGGTTGAGATAACGATTCTATTCCAATGCTATTCCATTTCGTCCTTCATCCGTGGTCCGAGCGGCGCTCTGCCTACGTTGCTATCAGGAGTGGTGGTGCTCGTGAACGGTTGATGATGCGAATTAAATCGGGCCAAAGGAATTACAACGACCCTGACCCGATACCCAGGGATACCCGCCGTGGTTGCTCAGTGGCTATGGTGTTGGGCTGCTGAGCACGAGGTCGCGGGATCGAATCCCGGCCACGGCGGCCGCATTTCGATGGGGGCGAAATGCGAAAACACCCGTGTGCTTAGATTTAGGTGCACGTTAAAGAACCCCAGGTGGTCCCAAATATTATTATTATACCCAGGGCGCTGCTGCAGAATAATAATGATAATAATAGTTGGTTCCTTATCGACAGAGAGCGCTTACGCCAGAATTATTCGTAAGAGATAACTTCAACGCATCCTGACGCTGGACATATGCGAAGACAGCCATCCACTGGGAAAGAGCGTTCGTGAACGAAAAGCTTTGTAGAGTGTGGTCCCTGATGAACAGTTGTAACGTAAGAATCATTTCGTGAATATCACCTCATATTTTTTTCCACTTGTACAGAAGCTTGGTGCCTCTTTCTCTACAATATTTTTAGAGCGCACATATTTCCTTTAATTGCCCGCAGCATGCAGAGAGGTTCGCCTGTAATGATGTTTTACTTGAGGCAACGGATATTACTTGTATACGACAAGCAAAAATGTGTCATTAGATAATTAACACAATTCTACTAATTGGTGAATTGCAATTACTGAATTTAATTCGGTCACTTCTTCAGGCATGTCTATTTAGCAGCAATCGATTACAGCGCTACGAATACAACCATAATTTTAAGCTATCCATCTCTAAATTGAAGCACAATATATATTGACGTTACGCTCACTTTGTTTTCGAAATGCCTAAGGAAAGCGTTTTTTAAATAAAGAAAGGATAAGTGGAGCGCTAAAATTTTGCTTGGAACATTTTAAGGCTGGCAATCGGGCACCGCTGCCAGACTCTCTTTTGACACCACGTATTATCGATCGATGAGTGCTACTTTTTTATGCGTGTACTTCATACACGATATAAGAACTGCCTTATTTCGAATCGCCATCGCCAAAACTAAGGGTCAAAGGCACTACGTTCTTTCGCAAATTACGTAAATGACGTTACAGTTTTCGTATCCCGTAGCACTATTGTGTTCGAGAAACAGCAGCACGTCTGCAGAGAGTCAGTAGAGATAGAGAGAGAGAATACGTACTTCTCTACGGTTCCAACACCGATGAAGGGGCATCTCATGATTCAACCTCTCGGTTTATTGCTTTCTTTCGGAGAAATTCGTCGGCCACTGCGACATCGTGGGCCTAATTGATTCGGTCGAAAATAACTTATGCGTCAGCCCCACTTTACTTGCCTCTTTCGATTCCTCAGCCGGCAGAAAGAGCTAGCTGCCGTATAGAAGGAGAGCGCGAAGCCATTTTTATACCAGCAGCTCTGTCTCCCATCACGTTTTCTTTCTTATCTCTTCTGCAGTCCCGAATTCTGCGACGCTTATAAAGCGGCTTCTTTCTCGTCGCTTTTAACGCGAGAAAGTGTGACGTGAACACGCGCGACGAAACGGCCGAAGACGAAATAAGGAGGAGCGACTGGTGCGACGGACGAAGAAGACACAATGGCCGAGAGGTCAAGGTCGCCTCTTGGGCGCCGAGAGTGGAGCACCCCGTGCGAACCCGTGTCGAGCGTCGGGCCAGTTTCCCAGCGGCCTTGCCACACACATCGTCGCCAGCGCGCCCTTGCCGGTCATCGCCGTCGCGGCAGAGTCGCAAAACAATGGGTGATTCCGCGAGTGTTTGTCCAGCTCGAACAATGGACGTCTCCCAGAAAGGTTGCTCTCACCCGAGGCCCTGGCAGTGGCCCAGTGGGCGTTTTTTGGCGCTCTCCTTGCCTTTCACCTGCTCGCGCGGTGTTTTATCGAGGTTTCTTTTTTTTATTATTATTTTTCGCTATCACCAAGCTTTCCATGACGGGCCAAGAAGTTCGCACGGTGAACACCTAGCAAGCGCTTTATCAAATTAAATTTTTTTTCTATGAAGCGGTACAAAATGCTAATAATTTTTGATAGCTGCTGCGAACTAATCAGGAAATTCACTAAAACTTCAACGAAAAGAATTGCACCATTCGCGAGTATATATGGCAAAGGCCTTTGAAAACGCCTTTCTTCCTTTCTTTCTTTCTTCCTTTCTTTCTTTCTTTCTTTTTTTTTCTGGACGCGGATAGTTTACTATTCCCCATGAAGTCGCCACGCATGTGTCAATTACAGCACACTTAAGAAGCAGTGTTCGGAACTACCGCGAGGGACTTATAGTAATGCGGCTTATTTATTTATTTATTTATTTATTTATTTATTTATTTATATTCCAAACAATACAATGCAACATTCTTGTCACAAATTTGACAAATCAATCAACAAATCTAAGAGGAAGCTTTAGCTTGGGGACTCCTATCTCTAAATAAATGGGTACGGAGAAATCGTTTTTCTCGTGAAACATTGCATAGAATTTGATGAGGTTTATTGCATTCAAGAGAAAAAGTTACATTATAGTGACTAGTTTTCAATTTAGGCCATCCAATTTTTAATGAAATTTCTTGAAAATTCTAAAATTTCAATAAACGAAGCCTTGAAGTTTACAACTCTGTAATTCAGCAATGAAAAATGCTATCACAACTCTGTAAGGTGCGCCTAATTATACATCTGAGGCACACAAAATTGGCGTTTTATACACCGCTCTGAAGTATGCCAATAGTTTTTCAGAACACGTTTTGCAAAACCATCGCAAACATTCTAACTTAAAAGTTGTCAATTCATAAATCACATTTGTCTAATTTAGATTATCTCGCAGATGCAGTTTACAGAACTGCAATGTCAATTGTTGGTGAAGAGTTACGGATCTTAAGCGTCCGGTTTCAAATTTGTTTTTCTTACCGATTTTGAGGTAATTTTGTAAAACAATACAGACCACCATTCTGCTTCCTACAACCACTACAACGTACCTTTCTCTCTCAAATGCTACAAATTTAATTCAAATTGGTCGAGCTGTTGGCTCATAAAAGCATTTCTGCGGTTTACATGTATTTGAATAGGCGGAATCGTAGTTGGCCCCGAGCTAAAGCTTCCTCTTAAGTCATGATTACCATTTTGTTTAATGATCTAATTCGACGGTTACGTAGAATCTTTATTCGTTTTATTAAAGATCTGAGTACTGCAATGCTTTGTCATAAGTTCAATAATATTATAGTCTTCTTTTGTTGTTGTTTCTTTGAGATAACACAATCTTCAGTGAAAAACTTAATTTTTGAACATATGTTAAAAAGCAGGACATCATATATATTGCGTGATTTTGTTGACATATTTTATTACAATACAGTAGGCATAGGCGAATATTCGAAATTTCCAATGATAATCGAATACTTTACACTACCTATTCATATTCGTATTTGAAAAGGAACTATCCGGTATTTTCGAATATCTAAACTGACCAAATATTTCGCACGAACCAAATTTTAATATAAAGGTGGAGACAAATTTAATATTTTGCTAGTTGAATGCGGCGGAAGTGATCTCAGGAGCTGGAAACACGTTATAGACGTCGGGCTTTGGACACAACTTATTATCAGAGGTGAGATGTCGACAGAAGTTTTCGATGCAATGCAGAAGCAAAATGGATGATGCAAGGTTCGTTTTGCGGTTTCGCGGCAGGAGCCTATATACACAACGGCCTCTGATTTTTGCTTATAGTCTGTCATTTACCGTTTTTGGAAGTCTAATCATGCAGCAGTTTTATCAACCTGTGTTTTTTCCTTGCGACGCGCTCTCCTATATGTATCTGCAGCGCACAAGTTATTCGACAGCTTGGTTTTTTTTTCCTCTTACCAAAACACCTTATATTTTTTCTGCAACTATTTATTTAGCGTTTTTGGTAATCTAGTGATACAGAAGCCATTCGTTATTGAAAATCTTCCTTGCAACCAGGCTTTAAAACTGCTGAGAACCTATTCGCGCACTTTCTTTTTTTGACAGTAGCGATATTGTGCTTAAAACAGATCCTTTGTCCCTGATAGCTGTCGTTTGTGCACTAGTTAGTACAAGTGTGGTACCTAATCATGCCGAAATTAATATTCCTCTGTACATATGCGTATGCGCCTGGCTATTCGATATTCGATTCATAATATTCGAACTGGCTTCGAACTCATTTCTATTCGAAAAAATTTGCATTCGCGGCCACCTTTATAATATAGACATTATACACACAACGTGTGCGTTATTAATCGCGCATTTTATTTATTTTTTCTTTTAGTCCGAACAGATTTTTTTTTAATCGGACGGAGCGCATAGCGCGATTCGGCCTATTCTGTTGCGTTACCTGAAGAGGGGCACACAACACACCAAATCGCAATGTCCAGGTAGCTGATTCGAAACCTTTGATATTTATCTTTTAATTAACTTTAGAGACCATGTTCCACTTGCGAAATTGAATCCGAGCACAGGAATCAAGCCTCGTCTGTTAACAGAAATGCTAATAGTAGCACCGCTTTAGAGATCATCATCATCAGCAGAAGCAGCCCATTTTTATGTCTCCTACAGCAGGAAGGGCTCTCGCAACGATCTCCAATTACCCCTGCCTTGCGCTAGCTAATACCAACTTGCGTCTGCGAATTTCCTTATTTCATCACCCCACCCAATCGATGGTGATGGTCATGGTGTGGAGCAGAAGTATAACACCGGGCTTCTTATCTGAAGGTCGTGAGTTCGAATGCTCGTCCAGTCCGCTACATTCTTCAGGCTTGGGGTGGCACCTGACACCGGCAAAAAAAGAAAAAGAAGAATCCGAGAGTCAATGGAGCTATACTAATCCAGGTGCAACCAAATTAGGGAGGCCCACTAAGCTTCAACAAAAGACATTCCCTCACCAGAATAGGAATTGGCCTCCCTGGAGCACTATTCTGCCACTACTTCCCTCATGACTCTTGTTTTCGAGATATCCTGCCCTAAAATGTGCTACGAAATACATTGGCGTTCCACTTAACAGTGTCCCATTAAGCCTCCCCTAGCAATAAAACTTTTGTTTGGGCTAGTTGGTTTATAGCTGAAAACTTTGACAAGTAGCCATGGACCAAAAAATGACACCAGTACAAAGGACGGGCGCAAACTTCCAACTGTATTCCAGAAGCCGTTACAGACGCTTATATATGCACATCAACCCGTGCCACGCAAGATTTTTTTTTTTAAAGCGGCAGGTAGGCTGGAAAGGGAAGTTTATGAGGCCTATTGCATTGCCAGGTGCACGAAAAGGTGCGTTAGTATGCCATCAGTGTCCCTGACGAAGAAAGAACCTTGTTTCTTGGATGGAAAAGAGAAACATTACATTAACGGTCTTTGTGTATTGCACATTCAAACATTTCATGGTGAAGGTTTTTTTTTTTTTTGCAATCTGTCAGTTCCAGTTAAGGGGTCTGTTGTCGGATTACATTCCCACCCTTGCCAGTTTTGCTTTGCTTGGGTTATTTTGACATAGAGCGCGTGTGCACGTTCTCTAAAAAAATAGACAAGTGCAATTTGACTGGTATTATGGTTTTGAAAATTGATAGCTCCAAGTTATCAAACTTTTCTTGTTAACGGAAAAAAAATGATACTCTGTGAAGCTTGTCTGGCACGGGTTAATTTTGTGCATATATAAGCGTCTCTAACGGCTTCTGGAATGCAGTTGAAAGTTTGCGCCCGTCCTGTGCGCTTTTATCTTTCTTGGCCCATGCTTGTTGCTCTACTCGTCAAGGTTTTCGGCTCCCCTAATAGTTCGGGACGATGTTAACTGTGACGCCAATGAATATTTGTTTAGGATATGTTGGGGGCACATATCTGGTGCTTGTTTGGAATTTTCTGTTAAGCGTACATGACTTCACTACTGCACGCCTCGAATTTCGCATTCGAAACATAAAGGTGAATAACAAAAACTATCTTTCTGATTCTCTATGGGGAAATTGCGATTTCTTGCACAGGCAACTCCACTGCCAGTTCCGCATAGAAAGCCGTAATCTCCAGTGATGTTTCTACTAAATATATACTAACATGTAAAAAAATGAAAAACAAATAAAATAAAGCAGGTTATATACATGCATATAGAGACGATTTTTTATTATTAAGAATGGCCTATGGAGATCTTTTAGAGAGAAAATAACATCATTAGGGGCCGCATTCGCAAAGCTCTTCGGTCGCAAGCGCTGTTTGCCATTGGCTTACAGGCACCTTTGCTAATATTTGGGTTATGTGCAACATCACGATTGACTAGCATCGTCTCTTACGATCAGCTCTATAGCGTAAGATTTTTTTTTTATAGAGACCGACCTGGTTAACAATGTCTGAATAACATCTAGAGTAGCGTTCATATATGCATGAGCTCGGAGCGAACTGCTGAGCTGGCATAATGTGATGATTCTATTCAAATGATATTCCTTCTCGCGCTTTGTCATTCGGCAAAATGGTGCTCCGCCCATGTCATCACCGGGATTGTAATAAGAACGAAATTACATTATAACAGCCCTGTATGCCGAACGTACTTGAAGAACAAAATTCGCAGACTCAGCCGCGGTAGTTGATGGTTTGGTAGGCAATGGTTGCTGTGGATCATATTATAAGTGTTCTGCAGCGAGCGGTTACTGCTATTGCGACGTGTGTACCCTATGCATATCCACTGTATGTACACGGTGTTTCGCGTAAGTAGAAACCAATTATTTTTAGAGAAAAATGTGGTTAACCTCAGCTTGGTAAAACCAACGACATATGGTTTGCCGTCACGTGGCGCTCCCTATCTTTATTTTTTCTTTGCGCTTAATTAGTTAATTAACTAACATCAATCATGCAAAATTTTTAATATTCACTTTAGGGCCAAGTGCGTTTCGTTAAGTTGTAGAAGGGATTTAGAAACGATCGATCCAATTTTTTTAGGCAACGAACATGCTAAGGGCAACATTGGACCATGTGTTATGGGAGTGCGAAGCCATCGGCTCCTCCTTCAGCGAGGATAGGTGGGCTGCGCTGTTGGGCAGCCCCGAACTCAGTGACCAAACCCTGGCCGTCCAGAGTGCCCGCGATCGGGCCGTCAAGCTCGGCTTAGCGGTCCCTACGTGGGACTAGCCGGGTGGCGCGGTGTCTCCCCAGCGTCTTCTCTGGACCGAAATAAAGTTACTTCACTCACTCACTCATGTACATGCTGCGTAGTGATATTTTTCGGCGTTTAAAGAAAGCTCGCGAGATGTGAAATAAATTCATGTGACTGCGCTTATGCGCTATCGTATTGCAGCGCTTCCACCATATTGGAGAGTCCTGGATCGCAACCAGTCGTTGAGCTGCCGCTTGCTGTCATAGGTCGAAGGCAACCTGAGCGATCCGAAATGCGATTGCTCAGTGAGCGAGAGACAGCGTTCAATGAGCGGTGCAGTCCCTTTGTGCCACGGGAGTTTGTGGTTCAGTTTTCTTTCTGCACAACGGTTCGGCGTCTGGCAGCAGGCAGCGACCGAAACGTGACCTCGGCTCTGCTTCGTCGTTTGACGTTTGGCAAAGGGTTGCCAACCAGTCGTCCCTCATTCCGCAGACTGTCCACGGTTTCATTAAAAAGTCCAGCATTGACTTCGCAGCGACTTGTCCCGGATAGAGAGCTACTGAGATTTAGATCCCCTTCGCGGGCATGCTACACGCATCTTGAACACTGTGCCACTTCCGACTCTTCAAACTGGCGCGAATATGGTACGATCTCGCAAGGTCCAACGAGCAGCGTCCACCAGAGATCCTTTCAGTGCGCCAGATGACGTAATTCCGACTGCGGCTGTCAGTTCCCTCGTTCTAACCGTCTCCCCCCCCCCCCCCTCGACTTCTCCACCAGCTACTGCCAGCGCAGGTAAGAGCGTTAACATCCGCACGCCGGTCGTGCGAAGTGCCAGCGTTTGTGTGAGGGGGAAGGCCTCACTGTTCGATTCGCGCTGTTACGTATTCCCGCGTGGCAGCCGTTCCTGGAAGCGTCCATCCTCGGAAAGCGGATTCAAGTGGGTCGACCACGAATAACGACGAGCGCCGGCCGCCGTTGTTTTCGCCCGGGCGAGGTGCGCCGCGCGATGCGGGTCAGACAGTTTGCACGCCTCTCGTGGGCTCAACTGGGCCGCCGCCGAAGCACGCGCGCGCGCCCCTTTCAGGTTCTTGGCTCCCCGCCCCCCCTCTTTGTCTCGGCTTCGAGGGTAAGAAAAACGCTGCCTATTCAGCAGCGCCCTCCGCGTTTGCTGCGAGGCTCAACGCGAGGCGGTCACTCGACCATCATGGCCGCCGGGGCAGACAGACGCCACTCGGCTGCTTGCATTACGTGCCGCGATTCGTGGCCAGTGTGCTTCGGCGGAACGTGTTTCTTGCTGGTCTCGCTCCTCGCAACATAATAAAATGCATATCCGACGCACATGTTCGAATCTTTCGAGCGAACCTTTAGTGAAGGGGTTAATTAAATTCCGTACAACTGACGGTGATGCGTACAATCGTTTACTTACATCCTATGCAACGTGCAATCTCACGCAGTGTTTATGTTAATGTACCACACGGATCTCAACTTTAATCTCACGCAATGTTTATGTCTATGCACTACACCGTTCACAAGCAATGCCGAGGTGCTAACATCAAATCGGGCGGATGCACACGATGTCCACGATGCTTGGCCGAGGGAAGAATGGCGAAGGTATAGGTGTTCGCACAGAAGAGCACGACAAGCGCCTAAGCACGTTCTCCTCGAGTGGCACATACCCAATGGCTCGAGAATGATATGTGCCAAATGTAAAACAAAAATTTATAAAGTCACAGAAACCTTCGAACACCATGCGCTTGTCCGATACGAGGTCGATATGCTTTAGACATTCCTATGAGCCGAGATTATATGTACAGTTGCTTGTTTTTTTTCGTTATTTATTATTTCATTACGCAGAACGATCACTGTCACTGCTTTGTCGGTCAAAATTTTGGGCTGTATAAGTCGGAGTATCCGGTGTCAGAAGCTCAACTGTCCAGTTATTAAGTAGGCGAGATATAAAAGACTAAAATATAAACTATTGAATATAATGCGTATTTCAGTTATAGCTATGTATGCTTTACAGAAACCTTTGAGCCGACATTATATGCGCTGGTTTTATGTCGTGATATATCGTTCGATAACGAAGAACAGACATGCGCTCACTTGCACTACTTTGTCGGTGGACGTTCATTTGGTAATGGCAAAGCAATGCGAAAGACGTTGACAAAAGGAAAACGTAAGAAAAGCAGATGGACTGGCTTTATTTCTTTACACGTATATACTTACGTATACAGGGTGTCCCAACTATCATGCACCAAGATCTAAATAAATGCAAATGCCAGGCAGCTGGACAAAACCAAGGTAATGCTGTTTGCCGTCGCTTGGAGATACTCAGATTATTTTTTGCATAACTACATAATTAGTCTTAATTATGTCCGTCCCAATGCACGGGACATGGGCGTTTTTGCGTTTCGCCCCCATCGAAATGCGGCCGCCACGGCCGGGATTTGATCCCGCGTTCTCAGGCTTAGCAGCACAATGCCAAAGCCGCTACGCCACCACGGCGGATCCGACGCAATGTAAGATTCATTTGTGAAGAAGAATTTAACATCCTCCACCAGTCACGGCGCTGGAGCAGCTGCTTGTGGGTTTGTGCGAGAAATATCGTAGACATAGAAGACTTAGAAGCTTATTTATCCGTAATGTTCCTATGACAGAAAGTCAGAGAAATGGAAGGCCTTGTGGTTTTCTACTGTTTGTGTGGACGCGCATTTAACGGGCTTCGAAACGCCAGCTCTTGCCTCCATGTTGCTAGCGTACTTGTCTAGTTTCCCACACTGCGTAATTAACTGCGCTCAAGTAGTGTTTCTACGTGCAAAAATCTCTGCCAGAAGTAACTGTTCGCGCCTTTGTCTTTCTCTCGGTTTCGACAGATCCCCAGTCCTGCCATACAGGGAGGTACCAGTCGCCCCTCCACGCCTACGAAGCAGTCCTCCGGCAGGAATGCGCTGAGAGCGCCGTCTTCGGCGTCCTACACACTCCAAGATGCCAGCGCAAGGCCACCTACCACGGGCGTGCCACGGTCACCTACCAGGAAAGGGAGGACCTGACAGTTCGTCGAGACGACCACAGCTCCGCGGATTCTCTGGAGCAGCGCAGCCTTTCGGCGGCAACGTACAGCGCCCTCCAGGAATATCGTCGGCCTAGGCTGTCGGCCGTTGACTACAGGAGTCGCAGCTTTGCGGACCACAACGTTGGGCAGCACCACACTGGACAGAACTACACGTGCTGCTTTCGAGAGCACGCTTCGTGCTGCGACCGGCCTCCTCCACTCTGGAGGATTGGCCAGCCGAGAGCGCTTGAAGACGAAGACTGTGGACTTGAGTCTGCACCCGTCACTCATTGCGTTAACCCAAACGTGCATGTGTCGCGGCAGGTACTAAGCGACAACTTCCAGGACTTCTGCCAGACGATGCTGGCATCCGAACGGCAGGTGCCCGAGCAGCAGCAACCGCGAGTTCCAGCGGCCGTCGTCCAGTCGCCGCCAACCAAGCCTCAGCAAGTAGCCTTCCGGCTGGGAAGCAAGGACTCACCCCGGAGGAGGTCGCTTTCCAGTTTGAGCAGGACTTCCATCGTGCAAGAGGTGCTGAAGAAGATGTCTAGTCAAGCGGCCACGATGCCACCTGCAGCTCCGGTGATGGCTCCAGCGATGAACGACCTGTCCAACGCAGACGATAAGGAAACAGGCCTCGACCAGGACGCCCTGCAAGTCATCCAGCAGTTGGATTTGTCCATCGCAGGCGACGAAGAGGTCTTCGTGGACGGCCCTCCGCCGCCTGTGTTTCCAAGGCCAGCAGCCGACTCTCGGCACGTGCCGCCCTCCGGAGCTGTTCCCAACGGAACGTGCCAGCACGCAGCGGACTCTGAAGTGCAGAATGACAATCTCATTGAGGAAGTCTGCTTTCCAGGCTCCAACAAAAAGTCTTATGCGGCCTTCGGCACGGCGCAGCAGACAGCGCCACCTGGAGGGACGACCGCCCAGTCGAATGGCTACGGAGTCACGGAAAGGCGAGACGCCCTGTTGGGCAGAAACAATGAGCTTGAAATGGAAATGGGCGTTGGCGACGCCAAATCGCCGGCAGCCACCGTGGGCAAAGCACTGTCGGACACGGGAGACATCTGCGTCATGCCGGGTAAGCAAGCAGCTGTATCCTCTTGTTTTCTTATAGCTGTTAAGGCGAAATATAAATTTGTGCCATTGCAGATGTAAAAGATAACGAAAATAGGGCGACATGAACCACACATATGGGATTATTTGGCGCGTGTCGTGCTTGTTCTTGTTCCCATATTCCACGCTGCATTCTCTGTGATGTAGGAAAAAAGTATGCAGTGCTTTTGGCTGACCTTCGTTCACCTGCTGGGGAAAAAGCGTGGCAATGTATGAACACCTACCCCTACATGGTTTGTTATTGCTACTAAATGTTTTGTCATGTCAGTTTTTGTAGGCATCGAATAAACCGCTAATCGTGAAAATAAATCTGTAGAGGTCACAATAATGAAAAAGCTGCCACTTCCACTGGCACAACTAATTCAGTTACGATCCTGAAAGAAAAACTCTGTGCGTGCGTTCTTGCTTCATAATAGTAGTAAGCTGAGCCTCTTGATTAACCTCACCAACTTTCACTAAACACTTTCTCTCTAACTTTGCTTTAAGAATATGGCGACGGGATGCTTTGGCGCGTGTATGTGCTCGCTCGACACGTGCAGTGCATATATACTCTTTACCAGTCACCGGACCAATAAAAGTACGCTTGATTTACATGTACGAGTTATCGATGTAGCCTGATAATATTGTTTGTGCTTGTGTTATCCTGTGTGACGAGGTGGGTGCATACGCGGCTTACTTGTATTACCAACAAAGCAGGGTAAGCTTTCGAAGTTCGATATCTGCCATTGTCATACCCCCCATCCCCTCTTTCCCACGCTTTCCAATTATCTAAGTTTCCTTCCTGGGAATCGCTCCAGTCTACTTTAGTTAAAGTGCTTACATTCTGACGAAGGAGAGTCAAACGGCACTTCGCCTCCTGCTCAGGTAAAAAAAAAGAATTTAAGCTCGACAGATCGTCGCATACTAAATGCAACGAGTGTTGTTAATGTCTGTAGCAGAGGGACTCCCCCAAGCACGTATAAAATATTGAAGTTCTTTCCTCGAGGCGCTTATGCGCGCTCACGCAATGTGGCACACTGGCAGTAGTGTGTTTGTGTCACACTCTTTCCTCGCCGCACCACGTCAAGAACACAGAGTCAAGAATGAAAAGACGGCGTTAGACATGGACGGCTTGTTTGGGTCATTTTTGTGTGCAACTGCAAAGCGCCTGGAAGAGACTGGGTCGGAGCGCGCCGCTCGCGTGTCTGCCGCTCCCGTCCCAGGCCACTTGGCGCGGCGCAGCGGACGAGCCGGCTGCTTTGTCCCCCACTTGCCGCGACAAATGCTGCCGTGCTTCGAAGCGCCGCCAGCGCCAGCAGTGGACGTGCAGTACGCTTCGACGCCGCCAAGTACGCGTTCGTCCACTCGGCGACGTTATAAAGTAAGGCGCACAGGATTCAGGCACGCTATATAGTTTTTTTTTCGATTTTTTTTTTCGTTTATCTCGCAGCCAGCAATGGTCAGTGTTGTCTCGCCAGTGCCTTCTGTCACTGTTTGCACTGGACGGCTTAGCATACCATCGAGCAGGCGTTTTCTGAGGCATCCGATCGACGAGTTCAAGTGCAGAGAGAAATTTAGTTTCTGAGTTGTGTTCGCACTCGGCATGTTTTAAAGCAGCGTGCACTCGTCTTAAGTACGAGCATGTGAAGTCTTGGGGTATACGGTGCACGAGTGTGGAGGTGTGTACCGACGCACCGACATTGTCGTGGTGGTCCATTTACTGCGTGTCAGTCTTAACACGAGGGATGAGGGAAGGCAGTGAAAGCTATCATCACTCAACAACGACGGCCGCATCGTTTCGGCAGTAAAACAACAATTGTCTGGTGGCGCGATCTGTGACGTGTTTTGCCGCGCAGTGGACGAGTGCCAGCTGGGTCGCAGCGACACGGCGGACAGCGGGGTGGCGAGCAGGCCAGAGTCCGGCAGCTGCTCGCACTTCGTGGTGGTCGCCATCGACTTCGGCACCACGTACAGCGGCTACGCGTTCAGCTTCACCAGGGACCCCGACAACGTCCACATGATGCGCAAGTGGGAAGGTGAGCAGCGCGCACCTGTCCGCCCGGAGCGCTCTTTCTTCGTTTCAGTCCGATGCATCCGCATGTGTCGCCATGAGCCGCCATCGGCAGTCTTTATTGAAGTGGAGTCCGTTCCCAGATGTATTAAGCCAAAATTGTACTTAAAAGGAAGAAGGTCGCGGCGTGGAAACGCGCAGGAGTTTTTCGAGTCGTCTTGCACCGTGCTTTTCCATACACAGTCGAATGCGTAGTTGAGAAAAAAGCCGCAGCAGGCACAACGACGCGGCCGCTATATGAGGTGTCTCAGCTAGAGTTAGCCAAGCTGTCAAAAAGGAAGAAAGAAAGATTTAAACAACACGGTGCAAGATGCGATTTTAAGATCTACGGTGCATGGTTGGTCATCAGACCTCTGACGACCGAACACCGTAGGTCTTGTAATCGTATCTTGCACCGTGATCTTTTTGTTAATTTCTTTGAAAAGCTTGGCTATAACGTTAGCTGGGAGAGACGATATATCAGGATCTGCATGCAGCACCCATCGCAGTTCCCACATGTCATGGTTGCGAGCCCGTTGGATTGCAGGTGTGGCGCAGCACGTGCCCCACACGTCCACTAGTGCGCTGCCCTGCTACGCCTTTCTCGTACACGCGTCGATGGGGCGCTGTTGTGGTGGGCGGTCACTTTCGGGGGTCAGCCGACGCTAATTGGATAAGTCAGCAGGCAAAACGCTCGTCGTGCCAGGCACCATGCCGTGCAAAAGTAAGTGCATCGCCGAAAGTGATTCAGCGAGAATACATACGAGCATTTGTCTTCCCATTCTAGTATACCGCCCTCACTACTATTATCTAATCATACCGCAACTATACATAAAATATCCTAGCGTAAGAGAATGGACAAATTTGAAGGGAATAAAGTGGAAATAGCATTGCGGGTGCATTCTCAATGCAACCGCAATACTTAAAGCGCTTGCAGCTGCCGATGTGGATAGATGAATATCATCAACCCCATTTAAATGATGGGATGAAATGATTCCCCGAACTCGTTCTTTCTTTCCCCTTTCTGCTTCATCTTCACTTGAGCCCTAGCATCTTCGGTTTTGGTAATTGCAAAGATACACTTAGCTAAATTAGTATACACGAGTAAAATCTTATGTTCCCGTCAGAGGGCATTTTGGCTTCGTTTGCACCGCCAATTTTAGCCTTCTCTGACAGGAGTCCAGATACCAAATTTAAAGGCTAGAATGACTATCTATAGCATAACCTTTGTGTGCCTTTGAGGAAAGTTTTACGAAGTTTGACTGACAGCAAATGGCTTAAAGGTAATTTATTTAAATTTTGAAGTCTAGAAATGAAACGTGGCTCCCTTTTCCGGACTCGTCGCGATAGCCATAATGAAAATGTCACTGTTGAGACAAAAATACCTATGGCGAAGGCCACTATGGTGAAGGGGCTCGTCACAATAGTATATACACTATTTTGTCGGGCCCACTCACTGCTAAATTTAGGGGGCTCCTTTTTATTCCATCGCATCTTATGTGCACAGAGTTTTGCTAGTGTGGTGTGTATGTGTGTGTGTGGGGGGGGGGAGGGGGTCTCTCACTAAGGCGTACAGTAACAACGTAACGACAGGTCATTATTCAATGGTCAGCGCTAAAGCGGCACCTACCATTGGCCCCGAAACCCCTCACCCTGGGCTACGCAGCGGGTCGCTTTGCTCCCGTTGGCAGAAGCTCTCGATGTAATGCATGGTGGTGAAGCATAAGCCAAAAGAACAAGTACATCATCATCAGCAGCAGCAGCCTGGTTACGCCCACTGTAGGGCAAAGGCCTCTCCCATACTTCTCCAACTACCCCCCCGGTCATGTACTAATTGTGGCCATGTTGTCCCTACAAATTTCTTAATCTCATCCGCCCACCTAACCTCCTGCTGCCCACTGCTACGCTTCCCTTCCCTTGGAATCCAGTCCGTAACCCTTAATGACCATCGGTTATCTTCCCTCGTCATTACATGTCCTGCCCATTCCCCATTTCTTTTTCTTGATTTCAACTAAGATGTCATTAACTCGCGTTTGTTCCCTCACCCAATCTGCTCTTTTCTTATCCCTTAACGTTACACCCATCATTCTTCTTTCCATAGCTCGTTGCGTCATCTTCAATTTAAGTAGAACCCTTTTAGTAAGCCTCCAGGTTTCTGCTCCGTACATGAGTACTGGTAAGATGCAGCTGTTATACACTTTTCTCTTGAGGAATAATTGCAACCTGCTGTTCATGGTAATAAGAATGCCTGCCAAACGCACCCCAGCCTATTCTTATTCTTCTGATTATTTCAGTTTCATGATCCGGATCCGCGGTCACTACCTCTCCTAAGTAGATGTATTCCTTTACCACTTGCAGTGCCTTGCTACCTATCGTAAACTGCTGTTTTCTTCCGAGACTGTTAAACACTACTTTAGTTTTCTGCAGATTAATTTTTAGACCCACCCTTCTGCTTTGCCTCTCCATGTCAGTGAACATGCATTGCAATTGGTCCCATGAGTTTCTAAGCAAGGCAATATGATCAGCGAATCGCAAGTTACTAAGGTATTCTCCACTAACTCTTGTCCCCAATTCTTCCCAATCGAGGTCTCTGAATACCTCCTGTAAACACGCTGTGAATAGCATTGGAGAGATCGTATCTCCCTGCCTGACGCCTTTCCTTATTGGGATTTTGTTGCTTTCTTTATGGAGGACTACGGTGGCTGTGGAGCCGCTATACATATCTTTCAGTATTTTTACATACGGCTCGTCTACACCCTGATTCCGGAATGCCTCCATGACTGCTGAGGTTTCGACTCAATCAAACGCTTTCTCGTAATCAATGAAAGCTACATACAAGGGTTGGTTATATTCCGCACATTTCTCTGTCGCCTGATTGATAGTGTGAATATGGTCTAGTGTTGAGTAGAACAAAAGAACAAGTACGGCAGATGTTAAAGGAGAAAAAAAATAATACATAAGAAAGAGCATTCCCCACAACCTAACCCACAATCCAACATTTACGAATGTGACGCTTTTCGCAGCGCCCCGAAACCAGGCGGAAGAGTTCGCTATTACAAAGGCTTACGATGGGTTGCTGTCGCCCGTCAATATAGTGTTATGGCTACAGCGAAGGACCCCTTCACTGTAATCAGTTCTGAGAGCAAAATGGCGTGACGTTAAAGCGGCGACACATTTTCACGGCGGCTGCACGTGCGTCGTTTCCCACCTCCGGCGTCGACGAACGTGGCCGCACGTGTTAAACAGACGACGGACGAGTTCGTTATTGTCAGCGCTTTGGTTGTTCATGTGAGCTCTGAGGCGTCAGCTATACTCGTGATTTGCATCACTCAAAGGCTCTTCACCCCTTCTGGCGGCAATCTTGAAATCGGGGACTGTGTGATGGAAATTGTTCTATATTAAATTACTGGGGGATACGGTCGTACATATGCCGGCCGTTATTATGGTCCTCTATAGACGCTTACCCAAGAGTAAAAAAAAAACACCACCCCAGAATTTGATACCTGGACTCCTTTACTGTAGTATCCATTGCAGCTCTTCTTACGTTTCGAAACCTCTTCTGGTCTTAATATTGAAGGCCTATTATGGGCTAACAGTAAATGACCAGTGGTTTCTGCGCTATTTCAAAATGCTATGCATGAATCGCCATCATCGGCAAGTTTATTGAAGAATAATTTTATTTATTCACTCACGTAAATAAAAGCACAATAAATAACAAGATATACAGAAGGAGGTCCCGAAGCTCAAGGCTGTAAGGGGGACCTCCTGTTCTAATTAGAAAGAACAAAACAAATTAGGTTAGAGCGAATGCAGCAAAGTTGTAAAGTTGTCTAGAAATAATTACACACGACAGCAAAAGAACTGAATCATTATATAATAGTATACAGAATTGCGTTTTGAACAAATAAAAAGTAACAAAACAATTCAGGTTAATGCAAATGCAGCGAAAAGGTAGAATTGATAACATGTATTAATGCAAGAAATCACGTGAACTGAAAGCATGGCATAACGCTGTACAGAATTACATCTTGTACTGAATTAAAAACAAAACAAATCAGAGGAAGTGAAATGTAGCTACATGTTTAACAAGTACTGACACAAGGAAACAAGTGGACTGAGATGTGGTGAAATGTTAAAGAGATATAATGATTTACACATAATGAAGCAAACAGAACACGTTAAATTACATCACAGCATTCACAAGTTAAGTAAATATGAGAATAAATGCTTTTTAAAGCTGCCTATACTAGGAGACAGCTTTATGTCCGTTCGAATACAGTTCCAGAAAGACATCGCTGTGAACGCAGAAGTGGATTTACCAAAATTAGTTCTGATTTTAGGTAATAAGAAGTTGTTAGCTAATTCAAATCGAGTTTTATTCTGATTAGCAATTTTTTCGGTGTTAAAGATTATTTGGGGAATGTTTGAGTGAAGGGAATTGTAGACAAGGATTGCCATGTTTATTTGAAATAGTTTATGAATTGTGAGAATGCGATACTCTTACAAAAGAGCAGATACATTACATCGGGGTGACTGACATATTGTAAAGGAACAAGATGAAAGCTATATGTGTTACCCCAAGTCGCAATGCAGTAAGTGAAGTGACTGTGAATGAATGCATGGTAAAGAGAAAGCAAGGTTCGTAGACTAAAGTATGGACGTGCTTTTATAAGAATCCAGATACCATATCCAATTTTTTGCTTTAGATGTGAAATATGGGTAATGCACTTTAAGTTGTAATCGAGGACAACCCCCACAAAACGAGAATGGCTAAAAGGTTTGATGGGATAACTATCGATAGCTATGGTCGGAATATTTATTACATTCTTTTGAGTGGGGTGAAATAGCATGGAAGACTGTTTTACTAGGGTTAATTTCTAAAGAGTTACAACGACACCAGCGAATAATATTTTCCATATCGGTATTGAGCTTAGCAGTTAGGCTATTAATATAGGTGTCAGCAGTTAGAATCGTAGTGTCGTCCGCATAGAGACAAGGTTCACAATGCGAAAGATGAGCAGTTAGGTCATTAATGTAGATAGTGAAGAGTAATGTGCCTAATATAGACCCCTGAGGAACTCCCCTATCAATTAATTTGAAGTTAGAAAGGTGATTAGAAATGCTAACAGCCTGTTGTCTGTTAGTTAAATAATCGTGAGCAATAGCCAGCGCCGGTCCTACTACACCGATTGCTTTTAACTTAGTAATTAAGATATTATGAAGAATTTCATCAAACGCTTTGGTGAGGTGAATAAACACTGCTCCAGCATATTTACCTTTGTCAATGTGGTGCTTAATTCGATCAGTGAATGAAAGAAGCGCAAGATTAGTAGAGTAACCTGCATGAAAGTCAAACTGCGTGGTGCAAAGAATGTCAAATTTTGTTAGAGACTTAGTTAGACGCTTTTCAAAACATTTCTCTAAATTTTGCTGAACACGGTTAATATAGCAACAGGGGGATAGTTAGAAATCAACCCCTTATCACCCTTTTATAAATACAGGGACTCTTTTGGCTTTCTCAAGTTTAGATGGAGAGAGCATAAACTTTTATTTCAAATCAACAAGATTTGAGTCCGGCGTCTTTTTAGTGGGTCTGGGCACCCGCCGCGGACGCGGTTCCGAGACCTTGTCTCGAAGCGGCTTCCTCGGCTCGCTGGACGGCCCAGAGTTGTGCTGTCAGGTCAGAGCTGAGCAGTGCGGTCATCCAGCGTGACTGGAGGCTGGCGGTGGAAGAGACGGAGGGGTCGGCACTGCCCGACTTGTTTGTTAAGTCTCGACACTCCCATAACATGTGATTTAGTGTGGCAACCTCACCACACGGTGTGCATCTGTTTGTAGTGTACATGTCTGGATACATGGCGTGCATGAGTCTGGGGTTTCTGTAAGAGTCTGTTTGTAATTGTCTGAAGTGTACTGCTTGCGTCCTGTCTATGTTGGTGTGAATGGACTTGGCGTGCTCCTCCAACGGGATTCCCCTGATGATTCCCTTCACCGTGTAGTCGGGGGCCGTCTCATAGGCACTGACCTCGTGGCGGCGATCACCGATGGTGATGGCTTCTAATTGTCTGTACTTAGCGGCGTGAGTAGCGTGAGGTGTACTCACGACTATGATGTTTTGGCGGTTGTTGGTGCACACCGTGTCCTCCGCTGCTTCTTGCCCCGGTACGTTGGCCGTCCGGTAAATGGCCGATGCGAGGAGCACGGTTCCGGTGGCGGCAACGTCGAGGCCTCCTCTTGGTCGTATCACGACCTTGAAATCACTTCGTGGGAGTAGTGGCATTTTACTGTTCCTGATGACTTGCTGCTTGACGTTACGCTGTCTTTGACGCGAACGCTGTCGGTCGCCGTTCGCTCCCTCGCCGGTGCGGGAGTGGGTTCCGTTCTGGGTGTAAATACACCGCATTTAAATAAAAGGTTAATGACATAAGAAAACGGGTCAACAACGATATCAGCAACATATTTTAGTGTACTGGTTGTATTTCATCAAGACCTGCACATGTTAGCTTTAGTTGCTGTATGACATTGTATATTTCATCCGGAATGGTGGGATATAAAAAAAAATTGTGGTTGTCTCTGGGATGTTGTTATAGGACTGGTAGGAAGGGGCTTATTATTATCGGAAAAGAAATTCTTAAATTCATTTGCGATGTCTGATGGATTTCGATACCTACCACTAGAGCTTCAAATCTCACTTATTGGTGAGTCTTTTGAGTTTCTGTTCAAAAAAGAGTCTATGAGCTTCCACTGTTTAGTGATACCTTCAGCTTCATTAATTTTAATGTCATAGTACTTCTTTTTGGCATCTTTGAACAACTTGTTTAGGACACTTTTTGTAGCAAGCATATCGCTTCTGCAATTTGAAGTTAAATGGGCAACGTTTAGTTTTTTTGTGCATATTCTCTTTCTTGCGCATGCACACAAGCAAACCATCTGTGAGCCACGGGTTACGGGGTGCCGGATACTTCTTGTTACATCTAACAAAAGTGGTTGCATCATGGACACATTGCTGTATTACAGATGAAAAGCGTACAAAAGCTAGCTCAGCGTTTGATTCACATTCTATAGTCAACCAGTCAAAAGAAGAGATAAAATCAATGAACTTTGTTAAGCCCTTGTTAAACAAGGACTTTTGGAATGAACGCTCAGCGCGTGATGAGGCATGAGACAAGCGACAGAAGATGGGATAGGATAGTGGTCTATAATGTCGAGTGGTATTACGCCACACTCATCACATGATATGTAGTTAAAAAAATATAGTCAATAAGCGTGCTTGAGCCGCCTGTGATACATCTTGCCGGCACTGTAAGCAGCTGTTCATAACCAAAGCCTGCAAAGCAATTCGAGTATTCAACCGTGTTATGATTGGATTCATCCAGAAGGTTAATGTTTATATCTCCCATAATAACAACGTTTTTTTTTCTTTCGCAAGATATCTTGTCTAAGCTTTCGTATAGTGCAGAGCAGAACTCTTGATACTGACGATGATGGTGAGCGACATATGCAAGCTAAGATGTTTTTTTCAGCATCAGATTGTGTATGTTGGTCATCAATTTCAATCCAAACAGATTCAGGGTTTCTTGAGCTAGGAGGGAGAGGTCATTCCGACGTTTGTATTTTATAGAAGATGATACAGAAATAGCAGAACCATCATGACTGTTTGATTGTCGGTGACAGTACTCTGGTGAGTAATGTGGTAAACAGCATAAGTTTTTATCGTCAGGTGACAGTCACGTCTCAGACACACAGATGAAAGAAAAGTGGTGGTCAAGGGATGCTAGGTAAGCATGAATGTCGTGACAATGTTTTCTGAGATTGCGTGCATTAAATTGGATAGCCGATAAACCTGGGCCTTGAAAAAAACGTTGAAGACGTTTTGTCGAGTAATGGATGTTAAAGTGTTATAAAGTTTAGCTTGCAATAGTTGATTGCCAGAGATCAACTAGGTCGCCTGACTAAACATGGAAGGTCTGTGTCCTTTAAGATGCGGAATACTCGGCTGTCAGCCGACTTTCTCGTCTTGATATGGCAATTATCCGTCCACAGATACATCCATCCACGTTCCCGCTTTAACTTCAACGCTTTAGCGAACAGCCTTTTTTTTTCAGCGTCAGGTGGTCGTTTACATAAACAGGGCGACTTTGCGATCCACCAAAGCCGAGGTCATTAGTGTTCAGTCTAGCCTTTTGTGCCTTAGCGACAAAATCTTGCTTCTTAGCTCGTGAGCAGAAGCGGGCAATGACATTTTTCTCAGCCGTTCCAACCTCGATGAACAACGTAATTGTCACTATCCGTGATGGGACAATCAATTTTTGCCCCTACAGTTTTTATAATTGCCGCGCAGTCCTCTCCCTGTGTACACGGGATGTTCTTCAATTCAACGTTGTTTAGCCGAGATTACTGGTCAAGTTCCGACACTTTTGCTGTTAAGGTTTCATTCTGCGATTGCAGAGTTTCATTAACAGTTCTTAGGCGCTCGTTCTCTGACTTCACATTCTCGACAAGACAATTCAGCATTTCGACACTTGAGACCAAGCTGCTGATTTCGGCCTTCATTGCACGAATTACAGGCTCAGTTGATGAAATTTTCTGTTTCGTTTTCTCAACCAGTTTTTTCAACTACTTCTTCGAGTTTGCCTTCAGACCAGGCCTCAAGCAGCTGAATTCTCTTACCTAGTTCAGCAACAATTGGCATCTTAAGAGATACAAGGTACCATTGAGACAGGTCAAAACACTGGCAGCAGCAGTTGCGGCAATCTAGCAATAAATATGTGGCAAAAGAAAAACAAAAAAAACACCAGCAACCTGCAAAGGTAAGAAAGCTCATTTACGCCTGCATTCCTCCAGCCGCAAGTGCTGCTGCCAAATGAAGCCGGACAGATGCCAGCACCACTTTTTGAAGCCCTTTCGTATCAGCAGACTATCTCAAGGCGATGATCTGCAGGTGATGTTGGTCACGCATGCGCAGTAGCCACGGATAGACCAGATTCGCTGAACAGGTCAGAAACGCGCGCTCCAGCGGTGCAGGCAGGACGGGTACGTGACGCCGCTTGGGTGAATGGTTGGGTGAACGTTGGATGGTCTGCAAAGGTAAGAAAGCTTGTTTACGCTTGCATGCCTTCAGCTGCAAGTGCTGCGGCCAAATATCGTTTCTGTCGCTTCAAATGGTGCCAAATGTCGTTTCAAATGTCGTAAATCCCTGTTTTCATAGAACATGGGAATCGCGTCACTCAGGCCGACTTCTCCACTTTTCTCTCATTAAAGTTCTCCCTCTCTCTCAACCTCCATATTTTCTTGTATGCTTTTCGATACATTTCAACAGCTGGCTGCATCTCTATCGCGCTTATTCACCATATTGCCTATTTCGCCTCTAATCGTTTTTAACACATTTTTCCCGGTCGCGTATACCTATGCCTTCCATGTAATAATATTTGGTTCTTTTTCTACACTCTTATTCAACATTATCTTGATACAGGTTCCTTAAAAACCTTGGCGCTGCCCATATATATATTGCCCGTATTCCCCGGTCACTCTTCTAAGCAGATTCCGCTTTGAGCTACCGCACTTGGAAGGGCACCCAGGACTTGTTTCCCTCTACTGCATCCTCGGTCGTTCTGTGCGCACCGAAAGCTAGTTTTCCAAAAGCCGGTTGATCAATCATTAGTAGCGAATGCACATTGGAATTTAAACAAAACACCCAGTTTGCACACTTAAGTCCGGGAATCATGACTCCTTCCCATATACGCCTCGTACTACCTCAGACTTGTACCTTAATGGCACTTTATCGCTGTGGCCGCGTTTCTTTTGCTTTTCGTAGTGATTACCTGTTCACTATTGCTTTTCTGATAGATATCTTTGTCTTTGGTAGGTGAGTACAAATACGCGTATATGTATTTTTGCTCGCCTGCCCTAACAATTTACATTTCTCTTTGCTGTGATCGACTGATCACCCCTATACTTAAACACCATTAGGCCTGATTTGTTCGCACTTAACCCTATAGAGTTAAACTATCCTCTCCACAAATGAAGCTGAATATATCTGACTATCCGCTAACAAATGCTAGCTGCGTACATTAAACCCGAAAGACGTTGTTCCACCACCAGAGGTTATAACAACTTGCTTGCCTCGAGCCTCCTTTTCGTGCTTACCGTGTGTGTCAGTAAAAAGAGCGGTGATAGTGGGCACCCTCCATGGCACAGACCGTCCTGGATATCTACTGTAGCTTCATTATTTAGTCCTTCCCATGATTCTTGTAGTGTATTATTTTCAAAATATTTATACAGTTTCTTCACCAATGCCTTATTCTCTAAGAATGTTCCACAAAAGCTTCTTGCTTACACTGTCACACACCGCTAACATCCAGAAAGCCAGTGGAGGCAGTTCTCTTCCTTGTCTGGCTATTTCTACACTGCAATACTGTAGTGAGAGCGATACTTTGGCTAAAATTGGAACGGCAGCGCGAAGCACGGACGCAATACAGAGAAGTAGTTTAGCAGGATGCGTTGTTGGGCAAGTTCGTTCATTGTATTTGGAAAGATTGGATGCGCTTTGTAGACGATCACAAGGAAGAAGAAATTAAAAATTACGGGGTTTTAACGTGCCAAAACCACTTTCTGATTATGAGGCATGCCGTAGTGGAGGACTCCGGAAATTTCGACCACCTGGGGTTCGTTCACGTGCACCTAAATCTAAGTACACGAGTGTTTTCGCATTTTGCCCCCATGGAAATGCGGCCGCCGTTGCCGGGATTCGACCCGCGACCTCGTGCTCAGCAGCCCAACACCATAGCCACTGATCAACCACGGCGGGTCGCAAGGACGAAGACGGGACAGGCGCAAATCTTAATTATCAGTTCATGCGAGTGCAGGCACATCAGGGTATCAGCAGCAGATGAGAGGAGAAAAAACACAAAATCAGAAAAAACCCAATGGCGTGGCTCAGCTAATCATATTTTCTAGGAAACGTGCCTCCCTATTGTAAAGCATGACTGATGTGTCACTGATGCATGCTTTTCCCTTCTTTTTTATATAATATGCCTCTAGAAGTTCCCGCGCTTTTTCGTTACTGCACTTGCGCAGGATCTTAACCTGGTTGAGCAGAGGCCTGCATTTATGATCTAGGCAATGCATGGGTAAATGACGTTGCTCCCGGTTTTTAATAGACCTTTCGTGTTCACGGATTCGCACGTTCAAACAACGGCCCGTCTGGCCTATGTAGGTTTTGACACATATCAGGGGAATCTGATAAATAACACCAACTTGGCAATCTACATGGGGGTTCTTGTGTTTCACGCCACAACCACCTTGCTTCTTTTTGGCGTGAAGTCTCCCAATACGGGCGCAAAGGTGACTCAGCTTGCAGGGAGCCGAAAAAACGAGTGGGACATCGTGCGCCTGTCCCGTCTTCTTCCTTGTGATCGCCTACAAAGCGCATCCATTCTTTCCAAACACAGAGAATGGCGTTTCCTCTCCTCTGTCTTGCGTTCGTATTTGTCGCTGCCTTTCAAATATGCCATGTGTCATCACAAGCAGATTATAGTCTGTTCTAGAACCGTCAAGCAATTCCCCCAATATTTCGTTTTCTTCTGTTCATATTTGAAACTTAACTTTTATTAAAGTAGTGGCCTGGACATGGTTGGGATCCGTACTAACAGTTGTTTTTATAGTATTCAGCTTTACGGCTTGCGTTGTTAACCCGTATGCTACTGATGACATTTTAATGGGTCTGCATTTAAGACGAAGTATTTATTATTTGCCTCCTTCCAGGCAATTTGCGGTAAGTAGGTATTTCATGTCTCGCCACACTTCGAACCTCTGTAATAAAAATTAATGCATGACAGACAGTAAAATCGAACCTCTGCCGTTCGAGCAAAGCCCACCCAATACTCATTACCCAACAGGGCCATGATCGCACGCATACTCCTCTCGTGCCAAAGCCGATTAGCTCTTTAAGGCGTCTGGCGCGTGCTTCACGTGTCATTTCCTAGTGGTTGTTCCTCGTGAGAGAGAAAAAGAAAGAACATTTTGTTGAAGTCTTATGAGAAAATGTCGAGTGCGGCCCTTAATCCAGGGCCGCAATAGCTAATCCCACGTTCCGTGCACGACGGACCAACGCCAGCTGGAACCCCGGCTTCCGTCACGCAGCACGACCTCCCATTGTTGCAGGGTTAGGATATGAGAGGAATAGAGAGAGTATACCCGGCTGGCGGACGCAGTCATTTCAGAGTTACGTGAAATAACGCCGGAATCGGGCACCTATCTGGGCAGGAAGTTGGGTGTAACATGTGAAAGAAGTGGAGGTTAGGTTATGTATTGACCTGCGGTTGACGCACCGCAGCGGCGTCCTCCCTAGTCAGTGTATTGTGTGGTGCGTTGGGCAGCTCTTCCCTCCGATTTCCGGCGAACGAGATCTCGGCAGCGGTGTGTGCGCAGTCATGACCGGGGAGAGAGGCATGCTCTGATGTCCTGACAATTGGGAACGTATGTGGTGTGTGGTGCGCGTTGTCAAGAATGTGATGTGTGTGTATGTTGTGAGACGATGCCGCGTGTGAAGGCGCGGCGCGCGTCCTGCGAATTGGTGAAGATGACGATAGATGATCTGTGAGGAAGGTTTTGGACGGCGTGGGCAATGGACAAAGCTACGGCACACTCTTCGTCCTCCGATATTTGTTTCGTAGACATTTACATCGAGTTTACCGTGTCGTGCTAATTGTTACTCACTGCTCCAACTGTGTATTCGAGGGAGTGGTGTCTAGCGGCATCCGTGTGTAGTAGGGTGTTTGGGCGAGACTGACTAATTAGGCGTCTTAGATATTTCACACTTGCCTGTCTGCGCCCAGCGTCGTGCTCAGGGTGCATGTTGAGCGGCAGTAGCGCGATGGTATTTCTTGCTAGGAGGTTGGAAGGTAGATGTTTCGAGGTTGTGTTTTATGCGTCTCGGTTTGGAGTATATCCCAGCAATCAGCCGTTCTCCCACTTGAGTATTGCGGAGCCTCCGCATGTGGCTATTGCATTGGGTTTCTATTAGTTTGTTTAGGTTGAAGTGCGCCACATTGCTAGAAACCATTCAATGGATGCCTGTGTAGGTAGTCTTAATGTTTCCTTGATAGCTTTGTGGAAAATAATGCCAAGTCTTTTCTCTTGGACGAGGGTGACGTTTTGAAAGCGAGCATGGTAGGTGATCCGGCTGACTATCCAGGCCTTTATTATATACAGGGTCTGTCCTCAAAGTAATGTCAGTGAATTTATTGTGACGCGACTGTACGTCGGAGCGCGGTCTAACCGGTCGAAACTGGTAGTGGGGAAACCCGGCAGCGCTCCGTCGCTCAGTGTGCTCCGAGCATCGGAGAGTGTAGGACGGGCCTGTCCTTGAGAGTTGTTTTTTATTCTTGTGCAAGTGGAAATGCAGCGCTCGTTAGAACAAAAATTTGCGATCAAGTTCTGCGTGAAGCTTGGCAACACCGCTGCGGAAAGTGTTACTATGCTCAAGACTGCTTACAAAGAACATGCCCTGTCAGATCGGCAAGTGTTTCGGTGGCACAAGGCCTTTTTGGAAGGCCGGGAAGAGGTCGACGATGAGGACCGCGCCGGACGGCCATCCACGACCGCCAAGGCTGACAATGTGACGCGAGTGAGGCAACTGTTGAACTCAGACCGACGATTAAGTGTTCGTTCAATGGCCGACATCTTAAACCTTCCGAAAACTCAAGTTCATGAAATCGTTACAAACGATATCGGCATGCAGAAGGTGCGCGCAAAAATGGTTCCAGAAGTGCTCACTGACGACCAAAAGTCGCGCCGCGTTGAAACGTGCCAAGAAAACATCGACATGTGCAAACGTGATCGAAAATTTTTGGACAACGTCATTACAGGTGACAAGACTTCGGTATTTGAATATGACCCGGAGACCAAAAGGCAATCATCGGAGTGGCACACGCACTCGTCCCCTCACCAGAAGAAAGCCAGGATGAGCAAATCAATTATCAAGATTATGCTCATCGTTTTTTTTTACTTCCACGGACTGGTTCATCACGAGTTTGTAGAACCTGGAACCACTGTGAATTCCAAATTTTATGTGGAAGTCCTCAAAAGACTGAAAGGCAGGGTTCAACGCATCCGGCCGGGCATCACAGACAACTGGAAGTTGCACCACGATAATGCGCCGGCCCACAGTGCCGACTACCTGGTTAAAGCAGGGGTGCCAACAATCCCCCCGGTCTTTTTTTTTTGTTTGTTTCCACGCCTCAAAAAACCACTGAAAGGCAAGCATTTGGGACAGTGGACGGGATCAAAGCAGCTCGCATCGCAGCTTTAAAGGTCATTCCGGAGGAGGACTACCGCAACGCATTCGAGAGCTGGAAGTCTCGCTGGAGCCGATGTACCGACGCAAAAGGAGAGTATTTTGAAGATTTTTAAACACTTGTAACGATAAATTCAATCAATTATTTTTAATGGCCTTACTGACATTACTTTCAGAACAGAACCTGTATGTATAGAACGTCCCAATCCCGAAGTCCATGCCTCCGGTTAGTTATGCGGCGGATCATATGCGTGATTTGGCATATTGTTATTCTAAGAGGCTAATGGTGTGTCTTGCGTTCAGATCTGCTTGAATGTGGATGCCAAGGACGCGGAGTTTCTGTATGCAGGGGACTGGATGGTCCTCTAGGGTGACCATGATTTGGGGTACGTTGTTGGGATTGCGTTGCGCGCAGCTAACAAGCAGGAGTTCTGACTTTTCCGCAGAGCATGTTAACCCGCCTGCTCGCGCGTAATCCTGGACTACGTTCACCGCCTCTTGCAGCGTGTCCTGCATGTGCCAGAGGGTCACGTCCTCCACATATAGAGCATGTTGCAGGTTGAGGATAGTGGCTAATAAGAGGTGGTAATTCGGTCACGGCGATATTAAAGAGCGTTGGGGATAATGCCGAGCCATGTGATGTGCTAGCTTGATGGTGTCAGTGCGAAGCGAGCCTAATCCTACGGTTGCAGTCTGTGAGAGTCGTAAACTCATGACAGCTCGCGCTTTGAGATGTTGTGTTAGACTGCACCACCGACGGGATAGGCCCGCATTCCCCAGTACTTTCCTTGTAGCAGCTACGCAGAAACTGTGCGACGCTGTATACCGCCTTCACGATCGGCCCAGGTCGTACAGGTTTTAACGTTTAATCGCCGGAATGCAAATGTCATCGACGTTTTAAAATACGTCACATGACATAGCCACATGACACGCCACGACTGTATAACACATAGTCGCTGATGTCGTCGCAGTTCGAGCTTCTTTCGCTTACGCTCGTCCGCTATACCTATGTAGAACCCAACAATCGGCATGCCGTAAGCCCGTGCCGAACGGCCGGAGTGGAACTCATGCCGTCGGCGTCACACGGTCATCGTCGCCATCGCCTTGCTGCTGTCGTCACACATGCGTTTGCGTCAGACACATATCTGTTCATCTTACAAAAACCCGTTGGTCCACCTGGTAACGCTTAGCGGAATCCCAAACGATGCTAGGTAGCCAGCTACCCGCAAAATGCTTCGCATAACATCGATTCCCACAGTGCGTGGGATCTCCTTCATTTTTTTATTGCATATCTGCTTTCATTTCTACTACATTTGTAAACTAAATTCACTCGACTTTTGATCGACTCTGGGATTTTCTTGTCATGCGTGACTTCTTTTTGTTGGTTTTAGCAATGCTTCGTTGGCATTTAGCCCTATCTTGTAGATTAGCCTCATGGGCATTTCATTTAGTCCAATTTCGGTGCCGCTTGAAATATTTAAATGTGAAACATTTCTTTGTTTTCTTGCGCGCTGCACAAATTGAAGCATCGTATCGTGATCGCTCAGTCGACACCTATGCTTAGACAAAAGAAGGCGAACACTGTGCCTCAGCACAGCCCTTGAAATGTTTTGCTTTTAATGGCACCAGCCGTGGTGGCTCAGTGACTACGGCCTTGCGCTGCTAAGCACGAGGGCGCAGGCTCGGCGGCCGCATTTCGATGGGGGCGACACGCAGAAACGCCCGTAGGTACCGTGCATTTTGCGCACGTTGATGAACCCCAGGTGGCCATATATACTTAATCCGGAGTCCTCACACTACGGCGTGCCTCATAATCGTATCATAGTTTTGGCACGGAAAAACACAGAATTTAATTTACTCTTAATAGCTCCTCAGAGAAAGCGACTATGAGCTTTGCGAGTGTCCAAGTCTATATTCCATTACGTCTGTACGACGCACGCCACTGCATGGGACTATAGTGTTCCTGTATAGCGTATGCAGGGGCACCACATGGGACGAGCTGGCGCGTACCAGATTGTGGCGCACAATGTAGGTAAAAGAAATAAGTGGCTTGCAGTGTCATCCGCGACGAGGCATCTCTTCTTGTCGCTGATATTTAGTTCGCCACAATATTTCGTGCGCAACACCGTCACTTCTCAAGCGAAAGTACGTTGACGACGATGCAGAACATACATGCAAGTCGAAAAAGAGTTTATGGCGTCACGCATGTCTAACGGTACAGTGCACACTGCGTTGTTCATAAATGCAAGATGCTTTAAATAGAGGGTACTCGTAATAACTGTCTTCTCAGACACCTTAACACTTACGTTCGTCGTCGCTTAGAAGGCGTGATGGATGCTAATTGTCAGAACTCGCCTCAGGTTGCAGGACATAGCGAAGTGAAAGAAGCGTTGTCCTTCGCTCATTTCTTGCCCGTTCCTTTTTGTGATCGCTCACCTTATATACACTCTAGATGAAAACTAACCTACCGTAACATGTATTTTATAACGAGAAAAAAAAATGAAGAAAGCACGCACATGGGTGGGCGTGCGCACGCCAGTGCCCGACGCTTTCTCGAGTGTAATATTTCACTTCGGTCGACCCATCCTTACGGCGCGTCAGCGACGTGAATTGCCGGAAGCCAGCTGCATGCTGCCGAGACGCCCGGTCCCTATAGAGCCGGCAACGAGCTCATCCGCCTCTCGGCCGTAGAGTGACGCCCCGTTGGCGGAGAGGGTGGAAGGGGAGACCCGCAAGGCTCGCGCTCGGTTCAAGACCTTCAGGTGCCGCCGATCCGGCGCGTAATTGCGTTCCGCCATTGTCTTCGAACCTTGAGCTAAGGCATCGTTATAAAGTGTCCAGCGCACTCTGAGAACAGGCCCCCGTCCCACTTTCATTTTATTGCCTTCTTTTTCCCAATGCTTTGTGCGGTTGCGTGCCCCTCTTTCTTACCCAACGACTTGGGTGGCTCTGGAAGCGCGCATGAAAACAACCTTGAGCAATCGACTTGCAGCTGCAGCATTCACTTTTTCGCCAGCCCTTCTTAGGCACTTCCGCGTCTGTCAGCACTTCCGCGTATGTCAGCAAACGGTGCACTCCGAGCGCGCGAATTCTCACAGCTTTTGTAAATGTTGTAAATAGCACCGTTTTACTACTCCTTACGCCCACCCCACTTTCTTCTTTTTTCACTCTCGTTCCATTTCATTTCATTTATTACCTTAAAGACCCCTTGATAGGGGTATTACATAAGTGGTGGAAATACATTAGTACATAATCTGCATAATACATAACTGAACGCGCAAACAACAACAAAAAAACTAGATGAGCTAAAGTGTTACATACGTCAGCGCAAATATATAGACCTAAATAATACAAACTAAAGTTGCACGAGCATATAAGTCTGTTAACACAAGTCATTTTCATTGTGAAAAGTGCGCAGTGACGCTCTCCATGAACGTACAAGGGCAAATGATGGCGGCGATTTGGTGGGGCAGGTTGTCCCAATCTGTAGCGGCATGACAAAAGAATGAGGCGGAAAAGGAAACAGTGCGCATGCGAGGGCGACCCACTTGAAAAGTGTGCCGTGTACGATGAGATGTTCTGGCTGCGGGGAGGATTTAGGGTGGTTGATTAAGCGAGCTGTGATAAAACTTATGGAAAAGTGAAAGGGTTCCAGGGCGCCGGCGCGTACAGAGGGGAAGTAAATTCAATTATTTCTTTAAGTAAGCTATGCCCACGTCATATGACTAATTAGAATGGATGAACCTTGCGGCGCGGTTTTGAACGGCTTCGAGTGCGTTGATGAGATATGTTTGGCGTGAATTCCATATGGCGGATGCATATTCCAGTTTCGGTCGGACTATTGACTGGCAGGCCAGTAGTTTAACAGGTTTGGGGGCACGTTTTAGATGACGCTTGAGAAAACCCAGTGATTTGTTAGCAGATGAAATGGTGTTACTGACGTGTGTTCGCCAGGATAAGTCGTTAGATATATTAACACCTAGGTACTTGTAAGACTGCGCAACACACACAATTGTGTATTGGTAAGGAAATGGGTCTCGCCGACGAGAAAATACCATCAAGTTGCACTTCTTAGGATTAAGTTCCATTAACCACCAGTCGCACCATTGCTGTAAACAGTTAATGTCCTCCTGAAGTAAGTCTTGATTACATGTGCTAGTAATTGTTCGATAAATGACGCAGTCGTCTGCGAACAAACGAACGTTGCAAGACACGTGCAGGGGTAGGTCATTGATGTATATTAAGAAGAGTACGGGTCCAAGAACAGATCCTTGCGGTACCCCGGAAGTAACTGGTAGGTGGTTAGATGCGCGGTTGTTAACTGTAACGAACTGAGATCGGTTTGTCAAGAACGCTTCAATCCATCGCAAAATGTCGGGGTGAAGGTTCGCAAGAGAAAGTTTTAGTAGTAAACGTTGGTGTGGTATACCTTGTCGAACGCTTTTGCAAAAATCTAGAAATATCGCGTCTGTTTGGAGGTTAGAATCTAAATTGGTGTGAATATCATGCAGGAAAATGGCCAGTTGTGTTTCGCAGGAAAAGCCTTTGCGGAACCCATGCTGCGAAGAATGAAAGTATTTGTTCGAGTCAAGAAATTTCATGATTTCTATCTACATGACGTGTTCCATGAGCTTACAGGGCACACTCATTAGTGAAATGGGACGATAATTAAGCGGGCAATTCCAGTCACCTGCTTTCTGGATGGGAACAACCCTCCCCACCTTCCCGTCATATGGTATTTCACCAGTTGAAAGTGACTGCGAGAATAGCAAACACAGGAACACCGCGGTGACATGTTTAGTGTTCTTCAACAGTTTCGAATTAATGCTATCCACGCCGGCTGACGATGTGAGATTGTCAATTAACAATGAGATACCATCTGGGGGAAATGTAATGGTTGGCATAGCGCTTGTTGCATTAGTACGCGAAGAAAAAGGGGACGTGGTATAGGCTCTTCTGTAAAGACAAAAGCTGCATCAAAAAGGTTCGCGCACTGTACCTCGTCGACCGTTTCCCCACCTTCATTGGTAAGTGTTACACTGTGCCTTTCTTGAGGGTTTATCGCCTGCCAGAATTTTTTTGTGTTATTGATTAACAGTTTCCGAAGGTCATCACCAAAGAATGCATCTTTCGCCTTGCGAATCGCTGATAGGTATGCGCGTTCAGCAGCGTAGTACTTTTCCCATGCACACGTGTTCATCCTGCATTTTGCGGCACGATACATGCGTTTCTTTTTGTTTTCTAGGCTTTTTAACGAAACCATGGTTTTGTTCATGTGTTCGAAAGGTGATTTGGGGTATGAACCGGTTCGCTAAGTTGTTTATTTTTTGTTTGAATATCAGCCAAGTTTCATGAATGCTGCGGTTATGAAACGTATCTTGGAAGGAAGGTAGAAACTTCTGTAAATGTTCACATATTGCATCATAATTACCTTTCTCATATAAGTGTATAGTTTTCTCGCGCTTCTGCCGCAGAGCTGGAGCAAAGCGAAAAGAAGCATGGATGACCTTGTGATCACTAACTTCTCTAAGAAAGGTGATGGACGACAAACTGCCTGGACGGTTGACCAGTAGTAAATCTGATATGTTTGCAGTGTCTTGGGTGACGCGCGTTGGCTCTAATATGAGTTGTGTCAGATTAAAGTTGAGGCAAACGTCGAGAAAATCTCGAGCTTCGGTTTGGCTTACTAGAGAGGGTACTGTGTTGCGCCAATCAATGTCTGGTAAGTTAAAGTCCCCAAGAAGAAGGTCGGCATTAGGATAGCGAGAGCAAGCCACATTTAGTGCATTGCTTAGATTACGAGCGAAGTCGGCGCTATTGCGAGGGGGCCTGTAACATACACCTAAATTTATAGACAGTGGGGCGGCGTGGCATAAAATAAACAGTATTTCTAATTCTGATGTGATGTTAATAGCAGAGCACGATAAATGTTGACTAACGGCAATAAGCACACCTCCTCCTCTAGTTCCGGCACGATCTTTTCGAAAGACGCTGAAGTTTGGCAAATCAGCCAACACTGTCGTGTCATATAGATGTCGTTACAAAGCCACGATTCCGTGACTACAACAACGTTGCTGTTGGACGACAGCACGAGGTTAGGCACGTGTTCTCGTTTTGGAATGAAGCTTCGTATGTTAGTATAAATTATTGAAAGGGAAACATGCGCTATTGGTTTCGTTCGAGGGGGGTGGCTTGTTTTTTGATGATGTGATGACTGCTATATTTCTTTCACTGTTTGCGATGGGTCATCGAACACGTAGCGCTTAGAACCAATGAAAAGAGTTTTAAAGCGCAAAGGAAATGGCACAGATCTGGCTTTCGCAAAGGAAACAAGTTGCCTGCGGGCGTCCCTAACTGCTGGGGAAAAATCCTCACCCATGCTGCGATCAGTGCCCTTAAGTTTGCGCCCATTTGAGAGCACCATTTCTTTTTTCTTCTAATGATTAAACCTAACAATTAGTGGGCGCGGGCGATTAGCAGAATAGCGACGAACACGATGCGCTCGCTCCATGTCTTGAGGTTCAAGTGGCACGTTCAGGTCGTCTGGGCATAGACGTAATTTTTTTTCTTCAGACGCGGCCGACGTTTCTGACGCTGCTGTGTCAGGAAGCCCGTAAAACACAAGATTGTTTCGCCTTGAGCGGTTCTCTGCATCGTCAACGCGGTCATTCAGAGCGTGAACAAGCCTTGTTGTTTGCTCGGTATCCGCCCGTATAGTCTGTATCTCGATTTGCATTGGTAGTAGTTTCTGATGCTGGCCCTCTAGATCTGCTAACCTCGTGCTTAAGTCGGCGACTGCAGCACTTGTAGCCGTGCATTGGCTTTTAAGGCCCTGCATGTCGGCTATTATTGTGCTTTGGCCAGTGGACAGTTTTTTCAGTTCGACAAGCACAGCATCAGTACCAGGGTTCATTTCAATATCCCCTGACTGTAACAAAACAGATCTAATCACACTAAGACACTCACAAACAACATCAAAGCGGAACTGCGGGCTCGGAAGCTGCAGCAAAAAGTAATTGCTAGTTCTCTTAGTATAAAGGTAGTCTGATTCACAAACCTGCATGATGAATAGAAGTGGGTTACAGCCACCAAGCCCACAGAGCGCGGGTGATGGCCGTGGTTCCTTTATAGCATGGCCGTGGTTTCTTTATAGCTGGCTCTGCAATTGTTGTCGATGACAGCAGGGCTCTCGGCGATTGCTCAAGCATCCAGTTTTGAGGTGGCGGCGCGTTTGGAGAGGCGGAATGACTGTCGACGCGTATGCGCCAACTAGTCACGTCGATCCCGGTGCGCAGATCTGACGGTTCCCTCACGACGCTCGTCGACATCGCAGGCAGCAGCACGCGTGTGACAACAGAAAAGAAAACCTGCATGATGAATAGAAGTGGGTTATAAGTGGGTTTCTTTATATTCTGTCGAGTTTTTACCCCTCCCTCTGCTGGCCGATGTTCAGGCCGTCGGCTAGACAGTAGTTACGGTGCCACCACTGGCGTTTTTTCCCTCTCTTCTTTCTTCTACACAATCACAAATTTTATGAAAAAATGCATGCACACAGGCCACGCGCTTCTCATGCCCGAAATGCTGAACATAATAGTGAGCAGGCTTCAAGATATATATTACTTATATTTTTCTTTCTTTCGTCTTTATTATTATTGTTCTCTCTCTTTCTCTGTTGTCCTTTTGTTTTTTTAAGAATCGGCGCGTTTTGCAACATAAGTGCCTCAGCTACTCCTTCAGCAATGCTGCAGGCTTCTGTTTTTCTTTTAGGTGACTTGGAAGCTACTAAATCTCTCCTTAAGGCTGTAACCAGAAAAAAAAACCCTTTCTTGTTCTCTATTTTTCGCCGAAGCTACAAGGACAGCACAGACTTATCAAACAATTTTCTGCATGCTGCACGTGCAAAAGAATTGAAATATTATGTTGTACACCTTTAGTCACAACAGATTTCGCAGCACAAAATTCGGGGGAAAAATAGCATTTCGTTTCACCCAGTGCATCCTTCTTCGAATCGAAACATGCACCGGTTGGGTAATTCTCCGTACAAGCACCACACCATCTGCCTGAATTCCAGGCTAAGTTCTGAAAACTCAACCTTTCGCGAACTTCTGCGGCCGTAGTGAAAACACTGCGAACGACAAGGAAACACGAGCGCCCTGTTTTGTGGTCGTTGATAATATGCAGGATGTGCACCTGATTTTGAACACGACGCGATTCGGCCGGAACAGAGGAAAACGTTTTTCGTTACGCCATGCACGGCGTTGATATTTCGACGACGCTCGAGAAAGCTTCCAGCTACCGCCGGAAGGAGGCGACGTTTTTCACTCCGATTACGTCTTGTACGATCTGAGCAAGCGTGAAAAATGACCCGGTGTCAGCTGTACCGGCCGGGGCGAATAAATTGCGAGATATATATACGAGGGATCATTTCCGATTTTCCGGCCCCCGATGCGTTCGATACGGTGCAGGTGCTCGGGATCCACGTTACGAGGCGGCGGTCACCCCTCGCACACCATGCACGTGCCAACTGCAGGACGACGACCTCAAACGCCGCCGCCGCATCGCATGGATTGGCAGGACAAGTCAGGAACGGTGAACTCAGTCGCAACGAAGGCGGCGGTTGCATGCACACCAATCGACTAGGTCGTTACAGACTGGTATATCATTGCTTGCTGCCACAAGGGCAACGCAATTGCGGCAACTATCGCGCCGGCAGTCGTGGCCGCTCCAGAAAACGACACCGCTATGGGAGTAAGCTAGACACGTACTACGCTGGGACGCAGAAGGCAGGAACAGCGACCTCGTTTTAAAGTCGTCCTCGCCACACAGCAGCGACTTCACTCCATTATTTTTGTCAGCGGAATTCCAAGACGCAATGTGGCACGCCCTCCGTGTCTTGTATGACAGCATTCTGAGATTACAAGAAACTCGTAGTGCAGCAGATGTCCGTCCGTCCGTCAGTCAGTCAGTCAGTCCGTATGTATGTATGTATGTATGTATGTATGTATGTATGTATGTATGTATGTATGTATGTATGTATGTATGTATGTATGTATGTATGTATGTATGTATGTACGTATGTATGTACGTACGTACGTATGTACGTACGAACGTACGTACGTATGTATGTATGTATGTACGTATGTACGTACGTACGAACGTACGTATGTATGTACGTATGTACGTACGTATGTATGTACGTACGTACGTACGTACGTACCGTCCGTCCGTCTGTCTGTCTGTCAAACAACGCCTCCGTGCCACACGCGACAAAATAACGTACATTTCGCGGCAGAGCTGCACTGACAACAGATTTTGAAGTTACGTAACATAATTTGTCGTCTTGTACTGCTCTCCTCCATACGCGACTTAAAGAATTAAATTCTGTGTTTTTACCTGCCAAAACCACGATATTGTCACGTGGTAGTGACTGTGAAGAAAGCAGCCAAACTGAGAAAGACGAAACTAGCGTTTTATTGGGCGAACTTGTGCCCTCAAAAACAGGCTACACTCAAAGAAGGGCGACAGCGTCGAACACAGTCGGCGATCGTCGAAAATCTGATCTGCGGATCAAGCGCGTCGGCTTTTATACATCCGTCGTCGAATGTTCCAGAGTAATCGCTGGGACCCGCGTGCCTTCCACAAAGTTCTACATTATTCGCGTCGCGAACACATGCGATCAGATTATACAAGGTTCGGTCACAGACAGCGGATGGAAGCATCGATAAAATTCCAGAAACTTCCGATATATGCCGGCGCGTCCTGCGCTGTGCGATAACATTTGTTAGGCGGTGAAACTTGTCGCCCGATAAAGACAAAGAAGAATACATTGTTCCGCCAAAAAAGGAAAATAAAGACTTGGGAAGGAAGAGTACGAAAAGACAGATTGAGCGCTGAACTTCGACTGATTTTATTCTTACAGCAGGGCAGGGAGAATGAACAAATGCGCATGCGTACATCAGTGTTGCCTAGAGCGAATCCAGTGACGTTTTTAACAGTTGCAACTCATTTTCAAACAGAAAAACAGACGTGTCACTAATACAACTCGTGCCTCTCTTTTTAATGTGATATGCCTCCAAAAGTTCTCTTGCTAACGTGTCACCACTCCTGCCAAGTATCTTTATCTCACGCAGCAGTGGCTGGCATCTGCCTTCCATGCAAACCGTGCAATGCGCAGGTAAATCCGCATTACCGTTATCGATTACAGACAATTCATGCTCCCGGGCCCGGTCATTAACACATCTCCCCGTTTGTCCAACGTAGGTTTTCCCACATTTTAGCGGTATTTCGTAAATAACGCCCGTCGCACATTTGACGTACTGTCTAGTGTGCTTTTTCTGGGGTTCTTTAACGTGCACCCAGTGCACGGTACACTTTCTGTAATGAACATAGAATCAGCGAAATTTTCTTGTAATAGCCAACACATGTTATGTTACATAAATGTACAATAAATCAATGCAGCTTTGGAGGCGTGCTTTGTTCTTCTTGAGACCCTTGCCGAAAGCTATTCTGTGACAGAACTCTGGTATTTGTGGTGGTGGTGATGGTGGTGAGTTGTAGCAGCAGGCGGGTTTAGCCTGGCGATCAAGGACCGCAATTGCTCCGCCCGAGCGTCTCTTATAGAATCACTGTGGTGTTTCACTACATGTCCATCAGACCAGCCTCTCTTAAAAGTGCGATAAGGAGACGTGAAGTTTTTTTGCGGGCTATAACTGGTCCTCCGGGGAACACAACGTATTGCAGGCATGCATGCGGAAATTCTTTTTCTTGCAGATTTTCCAGTAGACCGTCCCTTTCATCTTGGAATTTTGAGCACGACCGACCACGGAAAGCGTTCAATGTCTCCTGTCTCGTCGCATGTCTTACAGTTCGAAGAATTGATGCACCCCGTCCTAAATAACCATGTTGGTGGGTGTACTAGCAGATTCTGTCCTTATTCAATATAGAAGTGAGGCTTCCTCTCGACGAAATCTGTTGGTTGCGAATGGTATACGTGGCGGAACCCAAAGTGACGCAGGGCGATTTCGAATGTGACATTTGTTAACTTGATTACTCTTCGGGCCATTGACTTTAGGAGGATGATGGAGCGCTGCGTATGCAAAAGCATCAGCAATGTGGGAGGGAATCCACCAAAACTTTACTGTGAAGCCTTTGTTGCCGAGTTCTTTCACGAGTGCCAGTGTTTTCCCCGGTAATTTTATGGACCACGGTAGAGTTGTTGCAACGCGGCCTTTGAGTCCGTAAGGAAGACCTTATTCTGTGGAGGCAACGTCTTTAGTTTGCGCAGAGCACCAACTATTGCGACGCTTTCCCCAACTGCCGACGAAGCAATACAGTACAGACGGCCAGACCACGGACAACTCAGAGAGGGAATATAGAATGCAGCTGCGCAGCGATCTTCGTCTACTTTGACAGAGCCATCTGTGTATACTTGGATGTGATTCCAGTAAGTCATGTCCAAATGTTCCAGAACTAGCGACTTGGCTTCTGCAGCTGAAATGCAGCTCCTTGACTGCGGTCGTGGTACACTTAAGTTGCATGTGATATCCTCGAACGTCCAGGGTGGGTCTACCTTTTCCCTCTGTCGCGAGCAGCCCGTAATCCTAAGACTCGAAGCGTGTTCAGTGGTGCACAAAAATGTGGGCGCGGCCTGTTACCTACGCGTATTAAGAGGGCTTTGCCGGGCGAAGTCTCACTCAAACATAGCAGCTGGATCATCAGAGCCTGGAAAGCCTGAAGTCGCAGAGGGCGTGGCTCAGCTTCGTATAGCACTTTGTTGTTCGATGCCGGCTGAGGGACTCCCAAGCACAGCCGAAGACCTTTTCTGTGTACGCCTTCTAAGCGCTCGTGTTGGCTGAGGGTGACATCAGAGATAGCTGGTATAAGATAAGACTTGTAACCAACGCTGTATCTAGCCATAGCACCGATGTCGGGTGCTACTAACGCCATCCGACGTTAGCAACAAATGCATACACGCACACTTAATGTCATTACATATAAATAGGAAAACACAGTCGTCTACGCACAGCTATTATAGATTACATAGAAAGATGTCAAAGTAACCGAAAAAGTAATTCTCATAAACCGATATCATCTACACACGCTTAGCATAAAAGGATACCAGAGGATACCCGGATTCAGGAATGAGGATACCAGAGTGGCGGAGTCACAACTCCGCAATTATATGCTTCCGGAATCATTCCAAATATACAAACACTCGGAATGGAATGGGAGCCCAAGATTTCGAAATGCAGCTGGAATGGAATAGGCACACAGCCGTGGAGCGCTAAGTGTTGGTTTTAGGCGACACTGCGAAGCCCGTAAAGAAATTGCCAATTAGTCTGAACTATAAACTTGGCCCATTTATTTAGTTTCTCAAATTTTACTCAATACTGACTTTTTCAATATCTACCCATAGGCGACTACTTCTGCCGCGGTAATTATAAACAACATATTCTACACAAGCAATGCCAGCGTGTTCGGAAAAGGTGTGTTTATTGGAACATTGTGCTGAGCGCAAGATCGCTGCCACAGTCTATGATCTTTGTTCGTGTTCCCCACGTGCCATCAGCGTGGATGCGCCGCGTCAGCATGTCACATTGCTCACCACCGGCTTGCACGATACGTTGGGCGACAAGTTACGCAATCTCTGACCCATGATGCTAATAGTTTGGAAACGTGCTATGGTTCAAGGCAAGCTTCGTCCTGTAATATCGCCGGAAGGCCGGCGCGGTATGATAACAAACACCATGCTGCGGAAGATAAACGGAACAAAACATCTTTTGTTGCTTTCGCAGGCCTGCCGCCGTCGTCTTAATGAATTTCTCCGCTTCGTATCCGTCCGCACAGCTGTTTATAGGCGAGAAGGAGAGACGCACTGAACAGCGCGTGCGACGCATGCGCAGGCGGTGACCCGGGCGTGGTGAACCAGAAGACGCCGACCACGCTGCTGCTGAACCCGGACGGCGAGTTCCACTCGTTCGGCTTCACGGCCCGCGACGTGTACCACGACCTCGACGGGCAAGAGGCCAAGCAGTGGATGTTCTTTGAGAAGTTCAAGATGACACTTCACAGCAACGAGGTGAGCGTTATCACGAACCTACGGGACCTTTAAAGTATACCGCGTGGTACAGCGATCGAAAAGGCCAAGATGGTAGACGACGGACCTAATCGTTAATTACGGGTCAGTCTGCATGCCGGTGGAACATGACCGGCACCACTTCCTGACGTGGGGGCTCAAAGGGGAGTTTATGGATGTTTATTATTTCGTCAAAGGCTCCAGGTTTGTGGTATACGAGACACGTATAATCAGGTGATATTCATGCTCAAGCAAAAAAACATTAAATAAGAAAAGCGGTATAAAATATTCTCCTACCATCCTTTACCGAACTGGCGAGAGGAGGTGGCGTGACGTCATGAAAAGTCAGAAGTGTCGATAGTTTCTGCCCTATTTGCACCATCTACATATGCATGAATCTGTTTACGAACCGTACGGCGCTGCCCTTTGAACTCGTTAAAGTTTTTCTATCTAATTTCATTCTCAGCTGTTCGACCGTAGCTGGCTTCGCCTATGGCTTCTGCAACTCTGACTTTGTGCAGCACCCTTTTTTGTGCTGCTATTAACAACGTTTGCGTAACAGCTATGTATACCTTCATGTTCTTTCACTCCACTGCGAGTCAATGTTTTTCCTAAACTAGTAGCTAAACACCCAAGCCTGTTGGCGCAAGAAGGAAGTCGCACAAGCAGCGAACACGATTGGCACGCCCTATCAGGCGCACTGTCATCGCCTGAGACGTCGTCAAACCATTCATGTATATAGGAGGAGAAATAGACGGAAAGATAGGGAGGTTAGCCAGTTCTTAGACCGGCTGGCTACCCTGTGCTGGGGAAAAGGGGTAGGGGAATAAAAGGTAGTTTTCTCAAAAACTACTACAGGTAACTCTGGCGTTGCAATCTGTCAGCTGATAGGTAGCACATTAATATGTCTAGTCTTGGTGATTGTGGCTTCAGACGTTCTTGTGGCTTTATTAATGATCTTTCTAATCAAACGACATCCTTTAAAAGTTATTGCGCACATACATAATCGTTGCGAACTTATAACGCCATATTTTCTTGAAGATGATTAATTTGCAAAAGCCGTTTGAAGCTATACAGAAACAGGAATTCGAGGCCAGTTAATGTCCTACTATACCCAGCATTCCCGTGGATGGCTAAAGACCGCCGTACTTGAGGGTTCCGTAGATACACTATGGCGCCGCAGTTCCCTCCAGTGATTTCCGTAGGAACCTCTACTAACCTAACGGCCCTTGTTCATCGCTGAAGTCGCGATCTCTGCCCGCGCCGACGCAGAACCTGAGTCGCGACACGGAAATCCGGGCGGCCAACGGCCGTCCCATGGCGGCGCTGACGGTGTTCGCGCACGCACTGCGCTACTTCCGGGACCAGGCGCTGAAGGAGCTGAGCGAGCAGTCGGCCACCACCATCCTGCCGGACGACGTGCGCTGGGTGGTCACCGTGCCGGCCATCTGGCGGCAGCCCGCGAAGCAGTTCATGCGCGCCGCCGCATACAAAGTACGTCTCAACTTTGTCACTGCAAAGTGTGCGAAAGAATTTTGTCCGTTAACTGCACCTTCGGAGAGTTTTTCACATGTCCATGAGGCCGATAAAGCAACGACAATGTTAAATAGGGAACCGGGCCTGTATATAGCGACACGCTCTTTAACCAGTACTGTATTAGAAAACTTTGTATAACGCTGAGCGTCAATCGGCAACCAAGTACGAAACAGCTGATTTAGTCAGCATTAGCTTGTGGCTGGCAAGGTTCTTTTAAAGAAAAAAAAAACGTGGCAGGGGAGTTATATCGACTTCCACGTTCGATGATGGCCGGATGCAGGATTTTTATGAAACAGAGGCCGACAGTTTTCAAACAATAGATGGTTCATGTGCACCATGTTCAGCTGCACGGCCTTGGTTAACCATTCCGTGATCTTCGTCTCTCACTCTCAGAGCCATAAGCTTACGTTATACGGGGATCACGAAATAAATAAAGAAACTGCAATCTCTTAAGCTGAAAGCTCACCACACTGACCATAACGTACAGACTGCAACTCCCTAAGTCGAGATTGCGCGGAAATTCAGTTTTACAAGTTCCCATATGGGTATGGCCAGATAGTAGAATAGGAACTAATATTTCTAACTATCTTACGGCCCATTTTGATCCTGAGGTAATAAATATACTAGAGCTTAACCAAAACATTACGCCCTGGCTCTAATCTGTAACCGAGGACCTTCACTGGCGCGGTGCACCATACTGAACAGTATTTCGTTTCACCGTCTGTTTTGATGCCTAATCGAAAATTTCCAGAAAGCAGGTAAACAAAAAACAAGACATTCGCTAATAAAGCTTGTTTGGGTGACTGTTGCCCATAATCTGTTAAAGTATATCTCAGTTACAAAGCTGCTACGCAACGGGCTGCGCTAATTTTGCTCGCTAAATTTCAACACCGCTTCTCCTTCTCGTTGCTAAAAAGCATGAGCAACACTGCGATCAAATAATTTGTGGAACAACTGCACACCCCGTTATAAGAGTACTTTCAAAGAGTTGCACGAAACAAAAAATACAGATTGCCACCTTATGGAAAAAACCACCTTATCGCTGTATGGAAAGGCTCACCTGTCCTATGTACCTATGTAGGGGCAGGCGAAAACGCCCTTTCTATCATCCCTCTTACACTTCTCTACAAGGCCTGGTAAAATGTGTGTTTTATCCCGACGCACCGTCTTGAAAGAGCACGTCCGTATGGATTGATAAACGGGTAGTCTGTTCTTTTTTTTCTCTATTTTTTTTTTAAATCCCGCATAATATGACTTTGAAGGTGCCTGGTGTGTTTAACGACCCGCCGTGGTGGCGTAGTGGCTTCGGCGTTTGCGCGGTTAAACCCAAGGGTGCAGAGGCCGCATTTCGATGAGAGCGAAATGCAAAAAAAAAAAAATGTGTACAGTGCGTTTAGTGCGCGTTAAAGAACTCCAGGTGGTCAAAATTAATCCGGAGTCACCGGAGTCACTACGCGACGTGCCTCATAATCATATCGTGGTTTCGGCACGTAAACCCCCAGAATTTATTTTTTTAAAACTACATATACGAGGTAATACCAAAATGTTTCGACACTGACTCTGTTTTGAAGAAAGTAGTTTATTTACGTAAATTAAAACACTGTCACCGTTGAAATAGTTCCCTTGCGCAGAAAAAAAGCGCTTCCAGCGCTCCTGCGGCTTTGCGAATATGTCCTGGAAGATTATTTTCCAGAACGAGTCGAGCACCCTTCTGCGACTTCGGCATGTCCCTCCCCCCCCCCCCCCCCCCCCCACAGTCCGAAGTGAAAAGCAAAAGCAGGCCATTTGCGCACCCCTAGACCCACCCACACTTCTGAAAGCGACCCGCCGTGGTTGCTCAGTGGCTATGGTGTTGGGCTGCTGAGCACGAGGTCGCGGGATCGAATCCCGGCCACGGCGACCGCATTTCGATGGGGGCGAAATGCGAAAACACCCGTGTGCTTAGATTTAGGTGCACGTTAAGGAACCCCAGGTGGTCAAAGTTTCCGGAGTCCTCCACTACGGCGTGCCTCATAATCAGAAAGTGGTTTTGGCACGTAAAACCCCAAATATTATTATTATTCTGAAAGCGAGCACTGTCACGTTCTGTAGCAGCTAACGCTCAGCCAGCCACACTAAGCAGTTAAGGGTTGCCGTACTTTGCGGTGCGAAACGCCTGCGGTACGTACTACCTTGCAAGCCTGCATTGCTGAGACAGCTGTCGCTGCGCATTCCAAAATAAGTTTAATCTACCATCCCTCGCATCATCCCGTGTTTGTTTGGTCCGTCTATCCTAACCATCTTTGAAAACACAAAATCAGATTCGTTCTTCTTATTTACCGGTAACTAATCATTGTTCCCATTTAAGCGATTTTGATGCTAGGTTTAGTGACTTTCTTTTTTGTCTGTTTACGGCAAAGTTTTCTACTTAGCAATCCGCGATTTTTTTAAGTGACTTGAATGGACAATTCGCAATATTTTAACGACTTATAGGTTAGAAAGTATGCTTGAAAAATGGCCTTCTCGAACGCAGGTTAATATTCAAAAGGTACATGTAAGCGGCCGAAACGCGCTGTACAATGCATAGGTTCCGTGACCATGCTGAACTAACGGTTGTCTTCACATTGTTAGCCTTCCCATTGTGATTGTGCTTCCGAGCACAATGGTCATCATAGCGCTCACAAAATAGAAGTTTCTTTATTATTTACAAAACCTATTTGAATGTGTTTAAACGCTGCGGGTTCAGTGGTGTCACCAAATCCATTCAATTGGCAGACGTGCGCAAGCGTGTCAGAGAACAAATTTACCAAAACCAAATGGAATAAATGTTGTGTTCAAATTTAGAACGCAGCAGGTGAATAAGGCATTTTCGACTGCGTAAGAAAGGCGTAAATAACGGAACGGCTGGGTTCCTTCATGCGCGTCTTAACAAATCGCTTACGTACTGTCACGGCTTTCGGACCGATCAGTACTTCACGGCGGCTTTCTTTCTTTCTTTTTTCTTTATTCAATACTGCAAACCTAGTACAGGTCCAAGCAGGGTGGGTTAGATAGCAACAAAACAATAATAACAAAGTGAAAAACATCAAAGTGTGGCGAAATGCAATAAAGAATCATTCCAGTCGGCTACAGTGCGAGGAAAAAATGAAAACTTGAATAAATCTGTTCGCGCAAAATACGGCGTCAGGGAATTAGGATGATGGTGGCGTGTATGCCTCGACGTTGAAAGCGTCAGATATGGAGAAGGGTTAACAGATAGATCTTGATTTTAAAGCAAGAAAAGAAATTCAAAAGGTAAATTTTTCCTTCGTTGTTGAAGACATTGGATACCGTTAATCTGCATTAATTCAGCGGGTGAGTCATACAGGGAAAATTTAGAGTAAATAAACCTTACAGCTTTTCTCTGTACCTTTTCTAGGCGGGTGGCATTGTGTTTATTAAACGGGTCCCAGACAACGCATGCATATTCAAGTTTCGGTCTAATTAGTGAATTGTAAGCAAGTAATTTTAGGCTAGGGGAAGAATTTCTAAGCTTATGTCTTAAAAAGTATAGTTACGGAATGCGGAAGAGCAGATGTTATCTATATGTAAATTTCTTGATAAAGTATTAGTAAGTGTGACACCCAAATACTTATATTTAGTCTCTTCCCGCAAAGGTGACGAACCTAGCCTGTAGTTAAAAGAAAGCGGAGCTTTTTTTCGAGAAAAGCGAAGAAAGACGGTCTTATCAGTGTTAAGTTTCATGTCCCACGTTTCACAACATTTAAAAATCTTAGCAAGAGAGGAGTTAAGATGGATTTGGTCGTTAATTGAAGTTATTTCTTGAAAAAGCACACAATCATCCGCAAACAATCTGATTTGAACATTCGGATCAAGTTCAGTAGTAATGTCATTAATATATAATAAAAACAATAATGGCCCCAACATACTTCCTTGGGGCACGCCAGAGCCGACCGGAAGGCAACCTGATTGTTGCTCATTAACTGCTACAAATTGGTAGCGATTGGTTAAATAGTTTCATATCCATATGATTAAAATGCGTATGAGTTTTAATATTAGTTTGTCATGGGGAACTCTATCGAAAGCTTTACTGAAGTCAAGAAATATTGCATCAATCTGACCGTTCTTATCGAGACATGAAGCGAGTGAATGTATTACTGTCACTAGTTGTGTAATTGTTGAGTATCCTTTCATAACCCGTGCTGGAAATTAGAAAGGACTGCGTGCGCATCTAAAAATTCATTAATCTGGTTGGCAATAATATGTTCGATTAGTTTACAACATGATGTTGTAAGTGATATTGGGCGGTAATTTTGTAATAATGTGCGGTCACCGTTCTTGTGTATTGGCACAACCCTGGCTATCTTCCAGTCGCTCGGTAATTGTCCATGAAGTAATGAGATATGAAATAGAATAACTAGAAACTTTGCAGCAGATTCCGCATATCTCTTCAGAAACACGTTAGGAAGGTTGTCGGGACCACATGATGATTTAGTTTTTAAATTTAGTAAAATAAAAACTACGCCAGGGTATGAAATAAAATTTACATCACAGGGGTGAAACACTGCGTCATTGGATGGACAAGCACCGGATTTAGAAAACACACTGTGAAAGTAGTCATTGAAGTGGTGCGCAATATCCCCGTGATGGGTAACCACAGAACCATCAACCAAAATTTGCGACACCGGTTTCTTTTTTTCACTTCTAAATTCCAAAACTTTTTTGGTTCCTCTACAATTAAATTTGGCAGCACTGTATTAAAATAATGTTCTTTCGAAGAGTGTACTGCACGTGCAAGACCTTCTTTTAAATCCTTTAAGTGACCTAAATGCAAGCGCTGTTTCTTTAACCTTTTTATCTTTCGCTTTAATTGGATTACTTCACGCGCCATCCACGGCGTTTGTCTACGAACAAATTTAAGTTTGCCCGGCACAAGCTTATCTATACAGTAGTGGCACATATCTTTAAAACGGCGCCAAAGTGTGTTCAAATCAGTATCATTAAAATCGATCAGGCATTTCCAAATGTTCTATAGTGGATGCATCATCTGCACGTGAGTAGTCTTCGAAAGAACAACGTTTCACAGTGTTATTAGATTGAGTACAAGCGACAATGAATAAGCGAACACTGACAAGCAGGTGGTCAGAGATACCTTTCACAACTTCAACAATGTAATCAGGTAATTGTCTAGGCAAAAATACAAAATCCAGTATAGATTTTCTAGTTCCTTGCACACGTGTCGGTTCCTGAACTATTTGAATTATGTCATGTGTTAACATCATGTTAAGTACACTGTTTAAATTATTGCTGTTTTGAGGAAGGGATTCAAAACGCTCCCAATTAACGACTGCCAAGTTTACGTCACCAATAAGTAACAGTTTGCTTCTTTAAAACCGAGACATGTGCTCTTCCAGTTTGAACAAATAATCAGCTGATGCGTCAGGAGGTCTGTAAATGGCAAACAGAATGAAGGTATGGCCCCAGCATGAGATCTTTATGCACACACATTCAAGGCCGGGAATTTCTTCCAAGAGAACAGCCTGTATGTGGTCTTTAATTAGAACTGCAACGCCACCTCCCCTGAAAGGCCGATCCCTACGAAAAACTTGGTAACAATTAGGGAAGACATCCTCGTCGGCTATTTCAGTCCGCAGCCACGTCTCAGTTATGACGGCAATGTGTGGGTCATGTTCTAGTAAAGAAACCTCAAGGTGTTCCGTTTTGTTTACTACACTACCAGCATTTAGGGTGATTATGCGCAAGTGCTTGTCACATTCTTTGGAAAGGCGTCAAGGCTCGGGCTGCTGAGAGCGTTGATTGTTTATCTTGACGCGCATGTTTTTTCTCTAATCCCAAAAGGACAAATCTTTTGAAGTAGATCAAGGACGAAAAGGTGGTATTTGACCTGCACAAAGATCGGGTAATTGCCATCGCCATGTTAAGAACACGCGGCCAAGCGCGTTCCGCAGAACCTAGTTCTGCTACCACGAACGTCGAGAAACACCAAAAAATTTTACTTTTTTAAGAAAGTGCTGTTTCATGCATTGAAGCATAAAAGTAACCGGAACACAAATGCATTTCGACAGACACTTTGAAAATTAATATATCGGAACTGGTGCTGGGGGGGTCCAGAGAATTCGTTCCAACTGGATACGCCGTGCGAACTCAGCGGCTATAATTCGTAGGTTGAAACATGTGGCGTAAATTAACTAATTAAGAAGTGAATTAGCATAATTACGTTAATTATTCAATTGAACATTTTTATTTCTCGTAGAAGGCCGCCGGCAATCTTCAAAAACTTTGGTGCAGCTAAAAAAAAACACCACGTGTGTGTATATATATATATATATATATATATATATATATATATATATATATATATATATATATATATATATATATATATATATATATATATATATATATATATATATATATATATATATATATATATATATATATATACACACACACACAGACCCGCCGTGGTTGCTCAGTGGCTATGGTGTTAGGCTGCTGAGCACAAGGTCGCGGGATCGAATCCCGGCCATGGCGGCCGCATTTCGATGGGGGCGAAATACAAAAACACCCCTGTATTTAGGTTTAGGTGCACGTTAAAGAACCCCTGGTGGTCGAAATTTCCGGCGTCCTCCACTACTGCGTGCCTCATAATCAGAAAGTGGTTTTGGCACGTAAAACCCCATAATTTATTTTTTTTAATATACAAAGAGAGAGAGAGAGAGATGGCTTGCCCCCTCCCCCCTCGAAAAATAGTTGGTACGCCACTGATTAAAGTAGTCGTGCTAAGCTGGGTCTCTAATTCTGGGAATAGTGTGCAGTAAACGAGAGCAAAATCTAACGAGTAAAGACCAGAGAGAAACTCGCGTGTGCGGAGTGATTTGTGACTAAGTGCAGCTCCCCAGATTGGGCCGTTTTCCCCATACGGCCTCCCTCAGACGCCCTGGAAATTGACAGTAAAATTCGCTCTTGATAGTCCGGCCATTTGGGAAGAATGCCCGATGCACTGATACCGTGAATAGCAAAAAAGGACAATGCGCATACACTTTGTCGAGCTGAGGACATGCCTAGCCTTCTTTCGGTTGTGGAGACGTTCAACTGCGATGACCATTGCATCGCCTCAGCGTCGACCGTACACCAAAATTTCGTCCTTACGGATGATCGTCTACGTGAAAGAGGTGTCAAATGTCAGGTTTTGCCCCCGCTTATTTTGCTTTCTTCCCAAAATTAAAAACGAAGCTCGAGGGTAGTCATTTTGGCACGATTGCTTAAGTCAAGCTTGAACCGCAGATAGGTGCTCGACTCGTTCCGGAGCAGAAGCTTCCAGGACATATTCGCAAAGTGGCAGGAACACCGAGAGCGCTGTATTGCTGCGTACTTAAGCAGTTTAGCACGTCTTATCTGCAAAGTTGAAATAGTGAGCAATCGAAAAATGTTAAATAAACCTAGCGGGTTCGCACTGCTCTCCCTTCCTCTCTTGCGCTGTGACCACTGGCGGTCAACTTTGTGTGACAATGAAGGGCAAGCTACGAGGGCGAGCTTCTGCACATGTCTTACTGCGCAAAGTTGTCCAGCAGCGCTTCGCCTCCGTTTCCCCGTTTTGCCACCGAGCGCAACTTGTTCCCGCCTGTGTAACGGTGTGCCACGCGCGTGCTCAGGCGGGGATTGGTTCCCCCGACTTCCCGGAGCAGCTGATCATCGCGCTGGAGCCAGAGGCGGCGTCCGTGTACTGCCGCAAGCTGCGCATGCACCAGCTAGTGCCCGAGGCTCCCGCAAGAGTGCACCTGTTCCGCGAGGCAGCGCCCGAACTGAACACCGAGCCTGCTGTCGACGAGAAGCCAGGTATACCGCGGAGGACACGTCGGCGAGAAAAAGGCTTGTCCCCTTTTCTACAGTGCTCACTGTGGGGAAACGCAAGGAAAGGCTCGTTGGATGCGCAAAGTGAAAGAGAGTAACAGTAATAAAAACCACGGGAAGTGCGGCGAAATTACACTGTTGGGGGGATGTCCATTTGGTGTTTCTTTTGAGACTTTGGATCAAGCGAAAGTAGAGACGGATTTCGGGGTCCATGGGCGCCCTAAAAGTACGATGGTTACCTTGCACGACCAAGACACGCGCGATGCACCTTCCACTAGCATCGACCATGGCTCAACCTACACGTTGCCATGCGCTTAGATATGTGTTCTTCACGCCAACCGTGCGAGGTAACCACCGTTGAGGGCAACCACGGCCGCGAGTCGACATAACGTGCAGTATGTTAAAGCAATGCGACAGATTAGAAACAAACGGAGCTATCAGTGAGGACCCCGTAATCAAACTTTTGCTGTGCATGGGTCATCCAGACGGGATCTAAGATTTATTAACGTATGGACGGTGTGTTGGGGCACAATGAGCAGCCTATTTATATTATTACTTTTTTTGTGATGGGATGACTTGCATCATCATTGATAAGTAGTCGTTTGCGAGCTTTCAAGTCTGTCACGCATGATCATCCGTATATGACGGAATTAATCCAGCCCAACTGCGTAGCATTTTGAGACAGTAGCTTCACTATGCTCGCTTTCAAGCTGTAAACTTCAGGTACCGTTTCGCAGGTGGATTCGTCTAAATGTACGCCACTAGTTTTTAGTATGTCTTTGAAGATGTAATGAATACATTGTTGCGCCAAAAAAAAAAGAAAATAGAGACTTGGGAGGGAGAGTACAAAACGACAGATTGAGTGCTGATGGCCGCTGTACTGTCATTTCGCAATGATGTGGCAAAAGAATGGATGCTACTTACATCGACAGTATAAGACAATCGAAGCGCAGTCGTGCGAATGAATGTGTGCTGCTCAATCTCGAGCGCCAAAGCTTTCACTCCAGCGCCAGGTTATTGTGAAACATCTTAACATCCGCCGCCCTGCAGATAAGATCCAGCACCAAAGGCTTCATGGCCGAGCAAGTGAAAATTTCAATGAAGTTCTGTGGTTTTTCAGGACAACATTCATTTGGGCTAGATGGTGCATACTTGAATTACGAAGGAACAGCGCCAACGAAGACGATCACAAGTGGGGAGAACGACACATAAAAAAGGACCCTGTGTTTTCGAAACATAGTTAAGGACAACATTCATTTGGGCTAGATGGTGCATACTTGAATTACGAAGGAACAGCGCCAACGAAGACGATCACAAGTGGGGAGAACGACACATAAAAAAGGACCCTGTGTTTTCGAAACATAGTTCAGGACAACATTCATTTGGGCTAGATGGTGCATACTTGAATTACGAAGGAACAGCGCCAACGAAGACGATCACAAGTGGGGAGAACGACACGAGGTCGTTCTCCCCGCTTGTGATCGTCTTCGTTGGCGCTGTTCCTTCGTAATTCTGTGGTTTTACGTGCCAAAATCACAATCTGATAATGAGGCACACGCCGTAGTAGGTGATTCCGAATTAATTCTGATAACCTGGGGTTTGCTAACGTGCACTTAATGCGGGGTACACGCGAGCGTTTTTCACATCCATCGGAATACGACCGCCGCTGCCGGGATCGAACTCACGACCTCGAGATCAGCAGCGCGACGCATGGCCACTGGGCTACCACGGTGAGTACTCAGTGAAAATTTTACCCTCGCCGTAAAAATGGAAGCAGCGGAACCGGTTTGGAGGCTCAGACTTTTGGAGCACAAACGAAAAACGCCGTAGCAATACGAGCAGCTAAACGTGGCGGGGCAACATTTGGCCGCCAATAAAACGGAGGTGGGATATGTTAGTGATTGCTGCCAAAGTGAAATACCAACTTAGGCCACCAAGCTATCTTGTCCATTTGACCGTTGTGTAGCCTAAACTGTCACAATTTATTCTTCCCAAGAGCGCACTCAGCTTCTATAGAGAAGCACGTAGTGTGTCCAGCAAATGATGAAACATTATCGCGTTCAAGGTAGCAAAATGTCACCTACAAAGAATACAGCAGTGCGAGGTCTTTGCGCAGATCAAACGCATTCGTGAAGCTCGCAGTAGGTCAGCATATACTACATCTTGCAATTTTAACTTACTGTAGTGCATTATACGAAATTAAGCCTGCAGTATGCAGCTCCTCAAATCTTACAGTATCAATCAATGGACGTGTAAATCGAGTTCAACAGATGTTACGATCCTCGCTCTCTACCGGCTTGTCGCACAAAGCTTTAGCTCTGCGTACAAGACGAAACCATCAAGCAACTCAGTGGCTATGGTGTTGGGCTGCTGAACATGAGGTCGCGGGATCGAGTCCCGGCCACGGCGGCCGCATTTCGATGGGGGAGAAATGCGAAAAACACCCGTGTGCTTAGATTTAGGTGCACGTTAAAGAACCCCAGGTGGTCAAAATTTCCGGAGTCCTCCACTGCGGCGTTCCTCATAATCAGAAAGTGGTTGTGGCACGTAAAACCCCATAATTAAAGACCATCAAGCATATCGCCTCAGGCGTAACAACTTAAGTGTATATATATATATATATATATATATATATATATATATATATATATATATATATATATATATATATTGAATGTTCCTACTGGCGCACGGATAACGCCGATGACGCACAGACAACAGCCCTTTTGCACGTAATCATCACTACATCATATACAATGTACGCCAACACAAGCGCCGCACGGCAGAGATGTTCAAGTAAAAGCTTTTTTCTTCACAACAATCCCACTTTATCTTGACGGAACTCTTCTACAAAAAATATAGGAGAGCAGTTAAGTTATAGGAACGCCTCCCGCGAACACGTTAAGGCTCTTTCGAGCATGCCGAACATGTCCCACACCTTATAGGGATAACCGTAGTCTCGGCTGCAGGCCAATACAAAAAGGCTTTTGGCTTCAGCAGCATAGTGTCTCGTGGACCATCAGGGTCAGCGTAGGGGAAACATTTTGTTAGTATAGTGAGAATACTAATAATATGAGAGGTGTGAACGACTTATACAGGCCCTTCGTCTGTACTTAATGATGCTGCAAAAGAATGGTAGCATCCCACATCAATATAGAACACGCCCGTACCGTTGACTAGAAAGCGCAGATCGCAGTAGAAGGTTTTCAGCCAACAAACTGCGAGCGCTAAAGCGATGCACCTTTCCCATAAGCAATGCCCTCCTCTCGCTTTTGATCAGTGGCCATATATGTGCGTGTGGTATGGCCTCTGAAAACAGCATGCCTCGTCTGCCTGCTGTCTCCGTCAGCTCAACCGTCAGAGCGGCGGTGACACTGATATATGTTGTCCGATGCGCTTTGCATGAATCGAGAAGCCATTTTGCACGCTGGCTAAAACACATTTCCTGCGTGCTTGTTTGCCTGCGGTGCGGCCGCGCCGCCCGGCGTGTCGTGTGCCTGTTCATGATAGTCGTGGTCTGCCCTAAAAGATGTCTTGCGTTTGACGTGTCGTGTGCCACGCCTGCTCCTTTCCTATTACTAGCGTTTGACGTACGTGAACGCACTCATTTCTTCTGTGGGCTTGCATTTTCGTTTCATGTGCCGTGCGAATGTTTTGCTTCTTCCTCCTTGCAGACATGCATATCCTACCTCCCTTGCGCTCGGAAGTTATCGAGGATTACCTTTACGGAGGTAAATCCTCTTGCTACATCCTCGCACCATTTGCCCAGTGTTCCATGTGCTTGCGCCGTCGCACTGTGTCTGCATGCTTTACGTGTTTTTCAACCTTGCTTGTACTGAACTACGTGGATTCTGCAGGCGAGCATGTGAATTGTGGGTGCGGAAACCGTCTGGCTCAGTGTTTACACTTGGCGCACAGGGGCATCTTTGAGCACCACGTAGACTTACAGCACACGTGGTTCTAAAGTGAGATCCTTCAGGAAGTTGCAAGAGCACACAAAAGCTCCGATGGAATAATTGGAAAGGAACAAACCGTCGAAGGCTGAGCACGATAAGTGACCACGGTGCAAGCAAGGCACAACGATCCGTTGTTTTCAATGTAGAGCTCATGTTTTCAATGTTCCTTTCGTCTTCCGAAAAAATGCACGCCTCATACCAAGGCTCCAGCAGCACCAGTGGCATTGCAGTTCTCTGTGGCCAACTGCCAGGAAACAGTGACGGCGCAGTAGCAGATGGCATGCACGCGAATTTGATCGCTCAATTGATGAGTTTTAACGTCCCAAAGCAACACAGGGGCTCTAAGATACGCCTTAATGTAGGACCCCAGATTAATTAAACCCTCGGCACTTTTTAAAGCACATGAGTGTTTTCCCACACGTATCCCAACCGGGATGCGGCCGCCGCAGCCGGGAATCGAGATTGTTCAACGGCAGAACGTCATAGCCTCACCACGTGGTTAAAGGTCATGCGCGCATTTGCTCAGAGCTTTCGAAGTCACTTTCGTAACTGTCGATGCTCATTCAATAGTCTCGTATACGTTTAGCAAGAACCATTCATTCACACACACAGACACACACGCACGCATGCTGACCTAGGCAGCTCGTAAATAACCGAAAGTAAAAGGGTCAAGCGCTCGTTCACTGCAAAAGATACCGGGCAAGTAGTATCTTCTGTAAGACAAGTGGTGTGACACTCCTATAGTTGCCGATTAGGTTGTTCTGCAAGAACCAGCGTTCTGGAGACCAGCTGCGACAGTCAAGCAGGTATGGCGTCGCTTTCGAAGAAAACCACGTGGTGTATTGCATTTGTTATCTCTACTGGAGGCTTTCTTTTAGTTCTCCATTGCGACCAAGCGCGCGCGCCAACCTCGCTTCGTCGGTAGCGCAAAACACCAAGTGCGGCATCACCTGCAGCAGCTGATATGGCTCAGAGGGAAAGAAAGCTTTCGTGGTGGAAGACAGGTTTCAGTGCGCCGTGCACACAAAGAATTTCACGGTGTGATGCAGGCTTATGCAGACTGTTCAGAGTTATGATGGGCGACTCATGTGAAAGAAGCTGCCATGGCATGTGGCACTGTCCTGCTTGGAAAGGTCGCAGTTGAAGTTCTCGTTTTTAGTTTGGTTTAACAAAATATTAGGCATGTCACACCTGTGAAAAACAAAATCAGCGCCGCCAAGTTTAAGGATCCGACAAAAATAAATTCATTCACGCTATAACGATACGCTTGCTAGCAGGCTCTGTCGTACTGTCACAGTCATTGGAAAGCATTGCCAGGACTGTGCTCCCCTATTAAAGGCCAACTGCAAAAAAAAAAAAAAAAAAAACATGGGACGCGTAAAAAGCTTCGTAAGATCGCGTATAGAGGAGCGTCCGCGCAAAATTTTGCGCTCAATGTACGAGCGCAAGCGTCACGAAATGCTCCCCAAAACAGCCGTTTTTGATACCGAAACTGAAAAAACGCCGCCATTACCGCTCGCCGGAAGTGACGCGTGACCTAGATCGCGCGCATCTTCGGCATGTTTTCCAAGGGGGCGCCCGCGGCACGTGAAAAATCTGGAAGGCGGCGTGCTGGGACATTACGTCATTGCGACAGCCACCAACCAGGTGCACATGTCGTCTGCTTAGTGCTGCTTAAAGGCTGCCAACAAGAAAACTGTGCAATTATCATACCTGCGGGTTTGTCAATATCGCTTTAGTGGTATATCACTGCTAATTTTGTTGCAGACAAGCTGTTTCACTGCAAGAAAGCAAGTTTGAATTATTTTTAATTTGAATTTTATTTCTCGCTCATGCCAACGAGGGTAGGCTGAGACTAAAGGAATAAAGCCTCACAAAAGTCTCAGCCCCCGAAAATGACTAGTTCGACAGCAGAGTAAAAACATATGCACAATTTTGCAAATTAAAACACCATTGATTGCTGTGAAAAACCATAGTAATAATGTCTATTATCATTATATTCAAATGTCATCAAACTTATACAGAAATATACAGTAACAGCATTCGAACAACAAAAATTCTCGCATCCCAGTTGCGTGCTAAAATTATACAAAAAATAAAAACATCATTAAATTTATACAGCAACCTACAGCAACAGCCATGCGTACTACAAAAGAATTTTCACATCTTAGTTGTGTGTTGAAGTTACAATTAAAAATGGAATACAGGAGACGAATCCACTCAAATATATTTGCCTTAATACAAAAATACAAGATAAAGTATACTAAATTATTTCATGTGGATCCAGAAAAGAAAATACGTAATTCATGGCACAAACATTATTTTTCATTTTCCGAACTAATTTATACAACTTTAATGTATATGTCTTCTCTATATGACCAGTCTCTTATTTATATTAAACGTCTTGAAGGAAATGTTTAAGGGTACAGGTTCACTGCATATGTTCATTAGGTTTGCGGACTGATTAGTCAAATGTATGTTCACGCAACTGGTCCTTATTTTTGGTGTGTGTTGTGTACTGTGCCGTAAGAAGCATCCCGGGATGTTACGTTCATTACTTTGTGCAGCTGGGTTTGTGCACCTGGCCACGAGTTAAACTTAGCCCGTTTTAGGCTTCCATCAAGTACACCACGGCACTGCGTTGTTTAACTTGCTATTGCAGCACAAAGGCAACAAAGTCGTTTTGATCACCTATCCCTTCAAAACAAAACGGTCACATTTGCGCCAACAGTGTTGCATGCTAGTTTTCACACGGAAGTATACGCGCAATGAGAATAAAATGGGGCCAACTTTTCATGCCGCACGATCCAAATGCGCACTACCGCGTGTACTGCCCATGACACAGGTGCATCTCGGAACATTCTTGCGCTTAAAATAACACAAACATCAAGTCAAACTGAACTGGTAGACCACTCTAAGAACTCGACGTCTCTTACAGCGACTAACAAAACACTCGAGGAAATGACAGGTAAATCCTGCCACCTCCGAGTGTAAAAGCAGGACCCGGGATATAATTGAATAGAGAAGTATGTCACAACATTATTATTAATGTTATTATTATTATTATTATTATTATTATTATTATTATTATTATTATTATTATTATTATTATTATTATTATTATTATTATTATCTATACTTACTACCATATGAAGACCAGTGCAGGGTGCATGTAAATGCAAACATAACACAGACGTACATGAATATATCAACACACGAAGTCAAATTACAAGGAGTACATAAGTTTGGCAAGTTCGGCAAATCTAGTGTACGAGCAACAATTGTGACACATTAAATAAATAGGCCCTACTAACGCGAAATATGGTCGGCAAGTCTTATAGCAAATTTTATAGTTGATAGGTTTCTGAGTGAGACTCCCAGATTGCTCTAATATTCAAGTGCGCAAAGGAAACTGAAAATTTAAAGCAATTCAAGCGTGAATTTGAAGAGAAAGAAAATGGGGGAGGGGCACTACGTGTCACGTTATTTTTTTTTTTCCTGCGTGCGGGAGTGCTGGTAAACGAGATGAGCGTGTCAATGTCGCAAGCGCGGAGGACAACCTTGTGCAGCGTCACAAGACGGTGGTACTCGAGCCCATCAGTCGCCGAATGCATGATCGAGCAGCGCCTCCCCCGCGGGGCCCTTCTTCCCAGGCACCAAGTACATGGTGGTGGACTGCGGCGGCGGCACGGTGGACATCACGGTGCACGAGCTCCACGACCAGCACGGCACGCTCAAGGAGCTGCACAAGGCCACGGGGGGGCCGTGCGGATCGCTGGGCATCGACCGCGAGTTCGAGCGCCTGCTGCGCGCCATCTTCGGCGCCGACTTCATGGACCAGTTCAAGCTGAAGAGGCCCGCCGCCTACGTTGACCTCATGGTGGCCTTCGAGGCGCGCAAGCGCAATGCCACGCCTGACAAGGACACGCCGCTCAACATATCGCTGCCGTTCTCCTTCATCGACTACTACAAGAAGTGCAAGGGCACCACCGTGAGTACCCGAGGCACCTGCAGCCTCAGACGCAAAACGAGATCGACACCCACTCCAGTGAGTGGACAAACGCTACTTTTGTCGCGGCGTTCCTCGCCGCGACGACAGGAAAGATGTCAATGGGGCTCCGCAGGAATAAACCTGTGCCTTCGCTGCCGGGCAAGAGCCCGACCGTCAAGCACATATCAGGTTCAAGAGTGAACTTAGAGTGGAAAAAGGTTGTACAGTCCGTTCAGAAACACCTGTTGCGGTTATTTCCACGAACTTACCCTTTACGCGGGTCCTTCTTCCGGACAAAAGACCACGAAACACATTTGTTAGAAAATGACATCACGGAAGCGCGGCTGTGTGCCTTAGTTGCGCGCTCCAAGCAGTGCGCCCATGAACTGTAGTGCTCTCAAGTGCGTTTTTCTTTTTTCTTTTTTTTATAGGGAAACAAGGCCGCACCTCTGTAAAAACTAAGCAGCCGGTCCTTACATCCAGCAGGTCACTATTGTTGCAAGGTCACAGAGCTGCATATTATACTTACTGAAAGAAACCAATAAGGATATTTGTCGCCACAGTCTGTTACGCATCATGCGCCAACTCCAGACACGGACAACAAAGACAAGCCGATGACGTACACTTAAAACTGAACATTTGTCTTGTGGAAGGAATAATCGACCCGCCGTGGTTGCTTAGTGGCTGTGGTCTTGGGTTGCTAAGCACGAGGTTAGCGGTTAAGCCGTTAAGCTTCGCGGTTAAGCTGTTGCGCTTCTAAGCTCTAGGACGCGGGTTCGATTCCCGCCCACGGCGGCCGCATTTTGATAGGGGCGAAATGCGAAAACACCCGTGGTACTTGGTAACGTAGGTGCACGTTAAAGAACCTCAGGTGGTCCAAATTTCCGGAGTCCCCCACTACGGCGTGCCTCATAATCAGGGCGTGGTTTTGGAACGTAAACCATATAATTTAAAGAAAGGAATAGCGTAGACACTCCAAAATATAACAAGCAAAAGTACATACAAAGTGATATACGCAGGGCTTTTCCTTTACGTATGCGGGGTGATCATTTTCAAGTTTTACGGAATTTTTAAGTATTGCTTGTTGCAGGTGTCATAATTCTATTCCTTGAGCTGCATTATTCAGAGGTGGACATTAATTAAGTGCTCGAAAAACAAACACATATTCAACTAGTTAACAAGAATTCACTAGTTAACTTCCTAATTACTTTACAGCACATATGAAATTTATGAATTGCAGACGGTAAGCTTGCAAGGCATATCCACTTATTGATACATTTACAGAATGACACCAGCTTGGAGATAAGCGCCGTAATCATGCACTGTTGTTCCAATTACTTTTTAACAAAACATTCTTTTATGCATTCAAGCGCAAGAGTAAACGGAACGCTCATGTATTTCTACCACAGTTTGGGAAATATTTCGAAACTGTTGTCATCCTGAAGATTCAATTCAAGTATACGTCTTGCAGACTCACCGGCTACAATTTTTATTTGCAATACGTGCCGTAAAGTAATTATTTATTAGTTACCGTATATATTCGTGGAAAGGCCGGCCTCGTGCAAGGGCCACACCCCCACTTTGGGGGGCAACATTATTGAAAAAAAAATCAAAAACGTCCCGCCAGAAAGCGAATTCCGTTGACCCTACATGACGCTAGCTGCTTTTCCGTCGACGCCGCTGAGGCCGGCGTAGCCGCGCCAATAGAGAGTTTTAGTTTAGGGGACGCAAGCGGCTTGCGTCCCCTTAACTAACTAAAACTCTCTGTTATTCCTTTGTGTGGCGCGTCGTCTCGGCTGTGTTGGCAGTGTTTCCGGTCAGATTAGTGGCATTTCACCTCTAGGCAAGGGAGCCCTGTTTGGGTCGGCGCTGGTCAGGGACGATGGGCCGGCATCTCGGAGGTCGTTTGCTGCAGCGTTATGTCATTTGCGCCTCTCTTACCCTCTGCTACAGTTGCAGAAACAGGACGAACTGATAGCGGGCCGTCATCTGCCTGATTCGTGTAAGGACCGCACCCATCCAAGATCCTAGAAAACAATTGCGCCCCTTACACGAGTATATACGGTAATTAGTGAATTGTCGCTAATTATTTCAGTATGTATTTCGCTTTCTCGTGTTAGTAATATCCGCCTTTTAGAATAATTCAGCTCAAAGACAAGAATTGCGCTATCTGCCACAGGTGATTTTTAAAAATTCCAGGAAACTTAAAAGTTATCTCGTATATAGATGCTAGTTCAGATCACTAACGCTTACAGGCTAAAAACATTTTATTTTGATAGCAATTATATGTACACTCCAGGCGAATTTCCACCGTCAGCATCTCCGGGAGGTTCTGTTTAAAGTCCAAACGTCATTACGGCCGCGCACCGTGTACTGTAGGTGCGAGGAAACCGAGAAGGATGGTGGCTTGGGGCGCCGCCGTTTCTCGCACGCGCAAGAGAGGAAGGCAGGGAAGGTGCACGCCGACTTCTCGCGTGCGCATGGTGGGAGCGGGGAGATGTGTGCTCGCTAGGAGGGGGGGGGGGATAAGGGCGTCTCCCCTTCTAATCCGGTCACGGCCGCGTGCATCTTACCTTGGAGGTACTTTGCGCAGGGTTCGAAGGCTAGCCGACCCGAGATAGCTGATGGCTTCGTGTGCGCCGAGTTCTCGTGCGCCTGGTCCTCGTTGAAGCTACGGGCAGCACGAAGGGGAATTCGTTCGCCGCTGCTGCCGCTATGCATCACGTGAGCGTTTTGACAGCGCGAGTTCGCGGCCATCGAATGTGATGTGTCCATGTTTGCCTGTGCGCGCGTGAAACCATGCATGTTGATTTAGTTAGTAAGCGAACGTTTCCAAGTTTATAGGGCAGATAAAACGAATATCCTTACGATCGCATAGCTCTCTACTAATTTGCTATCGCAATCGATGCTTCGCCTTTGAGGTGAAACAGCGACATTTTTAACCTTCCGTTGCACACCACCGCGATTTTCGACCAGCCACCACTAGCTAAGCAGGGGGAAGCGTGCCAATAACTTGTTCTAGGTGGCGTTGATCCGAGACGCCGGCACCACCCTCCTCATCAAGTTATCTACTTTCACTGCGCCCTGTTCATTTCTGCATACTCCTCGCGTCTTGTCAGCCAATTACACCAGAAAGATCTGTCAAAGTAGACAATGCTATTCGCTTTCACAGCAAACAAAAGTGATCTATAAACGAGGGGAGCGTTTGATTTGGCGTTTCAAACAACGCTGCGGGTCACCATCCGATACTTTAGTCGGCAGTTGCATAAATATGACCTGGTGTTAACAGCGCAAAACGTAGACGAGACACGAGACGAGAGGGCGACACCACAAGCGCGCTCTTGTCTCGTGTCTCGTCTCTGTTTTGCGCTGTTAACACCAGGATGGAAAACCAACAAGCCCAAGCTGCTATTCTAGCGATAAATATGATGTCAAGAGATAGGAATAAAAACAAATTGGAATAGCCTTCACTTCTACACTTGCACACGTCCATCGATCGAATGTATTTAGTGATACTGCAGAACCCGCAGCGTTAAGACCCATTCAAATCGGTTTTGTAAAGAATTTAGAAAAAAACTTCATGAGCACAATGTGAAGTCTGTGATGACCACTGTGCTGTGAAGCAGTACAATGTGAAAACTACCAATGTGGATGAAATCGTTGCTCCATAATGGTCGCGGAGTCTCACAGGGTCGCGGGTCACGGAGTTTCGGCCACTTACATGTAGCTTTTTAATAATAAAGTGCATTTCAGAAGGCCAATTTTTAAAGCAACTTTCCTAACTTCGAAGTCACTAAAACGTGACTAATTGTTCAGTCATGTCGCTGAACAAATTCGCCTGTCGCTAAATTAAAAATTTTGTCGCTAAACTGACAACAAAGTCGACACTTTTTCGCTAAATCTAGCGACAAAATTGTCAAAATCTCAACACTGGGGTCCGGTGAGAGGCCTTTAGTCATATGGGTGTCTTTTAAAGCGGCATCGACGATATTATCGAGACTACTTCCTTTTTCTTTAAATGAATGTCCGGTACCGCTAAGCCCCAGAAAGAATACTGTCAAACATCGCAGCACCCTGAATTATTAGCGTTTCTGCAGTCAGTTTCGGTTTCATTTTTACTAAGTTGAGACGTCAGGGCGCACATGTGATCATGTGAGAGAAAGAGATTGCGACGTTTTGAGACTCGCTACGGCTCGCTCGGTCGTGAGCTATGCTGCTAATCGGCCCTCAAACGAGTAGCAGTATATGAGGCGACCGAGCGAGCCAGAGCGAGTGTACGTGACTATATACGGTGTCATGATGTCGCAACACAGTATTCTTCTGGGTAATGAAACCTCAATTGACTGTAGGAAAGTTATTAAATATAGCTTGTTATATATTTTCTAGATATTAGAGGTCCAGGACCTTTATTTAATGCAAAAAAATGAATAGTCGAAATTATGTCAGTGCCCTTTCAAAGAGCCCTTCACCATGCTTGGCAATATTAAACAGTACATCACGCGCCATGCAGTCACGCGCTGACGATCATGTCTGCAATAAAACCCCTTGATAATTTGAAAGTAGCGACACTCTCCTCCTCACGGCGCTTCCCTCCTCGATTTTCTTCGCCCACCAGCTGCGCACGGCGCGCTTTTCCTCTTGGGCTCCCGGGGACGGGCCGCAGGATTCTATGGAAGCATGTTATTTTCGGCCAGTTGCGCGCCCCAGTGGGGTTGAAAATTTTGAGAAATGCTAATAACAGCATCGATAATGCTGGAGGCAACGTTTATGAGGAGTTTGGTTTTTTCTTAAAGCCGTATGAACGGGGTATACCGATGTAAAGGGAGCTTTTAGGCGAGTTTTATACTCCAGACAATTTTTCTGCCACATGATCAGATGCTTTACTTTGTGCGTCTGATCTAGTATTGCTTGTGACACATCCCTTTCTGTGTGGCTTATTAAGCGAAAGCCTTGGACCTCTGTTTCAGGGTCCCGTTGTGAGCTACAGAAAATATCACGCGACCGAAGGAAGGCGGGAAGCGAACCAAAGCATGTGCAGCCGCGCATAAGAGATGATTAGCAAAGTAATGATTGATTAGTGATCGGATTAAGATGAATTCGGGTGTATTAAGGAGGATTAAAGTCGATGAAGGTGCATTAGGGTGAATGAAGGTGGATTAAGGTGCATAAAGGAGGACTAGGTTGGGTTAAAGTCGATGAAGGTGCTTTGAAGGGCATTAAGGACGATTATAGTGGATTAAAGCGTATGAAGGACAATGGTGGGTTAAGAAGGATTAAGGTGCATTAAGGAATATTATGGTCGGCTAGAGTGAATTAAAGTGAATGAAGGAGGATTCGGGTGGATTAAGGACGATTATAGTGGATTAGGGTTGATTAAGGAAGATTCAAGTGCATTAAGGAGGGTTAGAGTAGATTCAGGTCGATGAAGGTGGATTAGGGTGCATTACGGAGGACTTTAGGGGATTATGGTTGATTAAAGTGAATGAAGGAGGATTAAGGTCAATGAATGTGGATTAATGTGCATTAGGAGGATTATGGTAGACTAATCGGTCTTAATACTCAATGAACCCCAATTCACCTTAGTCTACCCTAATCCACCTTAATGCTCTTTCATCCACCTTAACACTCCCAATCCACCTTAATACAATCTAATCAACCTACATTGCCCCTAATGCACCTTGGCCACCCTATCCGCGGTCCTAATCCTCCTTTACCAACCCTAATCCATCATATAGCTCAGATACTACAATTGATCTTTACCCAGTCTTTAGAATCCGAGGAAGTTCCGGATGATTGGAAAATTGCCCAAATCATCCCAGTCTTTAAATCCGGTGACCGCAAATTAGCCTCTAATTACCGTCCTATTTCCCTAACCAGTGTGCCATCAAAATTACTCGAACACATTATATCCACAAACCTAATGACACATCTTGAATCTATCAACTTTTTTTATCCGCACCAGCATGGTTTTAGGAAACACCTTTCATGTGAAACCCAGCTTGCAGAGTTCATACACGATTTGCTCGAATCCATGGATGCCAACCTCCAAATAGATGCTATATTCCTCGATTACTCCAAAGCATTTGATCGGGTCCCACACAATCATTTACTACAAAAACTTTCATCACTAGGAATACCCGTCAACCTAATCCGATGGATCGAAAGTTTTCTTTCAGGGCGCAAGCAGTTCACTTCCACAAATGATAGCCACTCTCCTCTTTCCAATGTAACATCGGGAGTCCCTCAGGGCGCTGGCCTGTCACCACTACTATTCCTAATTTACATTAATGACCTCCCTTGCAATATAAAATCGGAATTACGGCTTTTTGCCGATGATTGCGTCATATACAGAGTGATTAGGGCAACCAGCGATTCATCTTTTCTTCAGTCCGATCTTGACACTGTCTCCTCTTGGTGCGATAAATCCCTCCTCTCCTTAAACATTAACAAATGCAAATCCATGTCTTTCACCAGAAAACGCACCGTGAATCCGCACCAATACAGTATTGGCTCATTTTCCATAGATTCCGCATTATCCTACAGATATCTTGGCCTCCATCTAACACCATCGCTATCATGGGTAACCCACGTTCAAAACATCTGCGCTGCAGCCTCTCGCACACTCGGATACCTGCGCCGTAACTTGAAGGCCGCATCCCCCGACATAAAAAAACTAGCATATATAACATTCATTCGCCCAAAACTAGAATATGCCTCATCCATTTGGCACCCATCACAAGCGTACCTCGCCGCTGACCTTGAAGCCGTGCAGAATCGCGCCGTCCGATTTATATCATCATGCTATTCAAGAAAAACCAGTATTACCGCGCTGAAACACTCCCTGGCCATCCCATCACTCGAGTCACGCCGCATTATATCTCGCCTCTGTCTTCTTCATCATTTCTACTATCACCCACGCACGAGACACGAAAAGCTGCAACCCCCGCACAGGACGTCCAGCCGCCTAAGCCATGACCATAGCATCGCACGCATCAACTGTCGCACCCTAGCTCTAAAGTCATCATTTTTTCCGGACGCGATAGCACTATGGAATGGCCTGCCAAATACCATCGCATCATGCACTAACCGCACATCATTCCGGGATAAACTAAATGACCATTTTTCGTGAGGGCAAAAGGCTCCTATCATATTAGATTCGGCACTCTGAACCGTTGATTATCTTTATTTTTACTTGTTTTCCGTGTGATGCCTTTTTCATTGTATTTTTCTCGTGTATTAATTGAGTGCTTCATATATACATCTATATATTTTTTTTCTCGTGTTTAATTCCCGTGAAATTTACTTTGCATTGTATACGCGTGACAAGAACATTTAACTGTTACATACACTTTTTTTGTTATTGTTATCTTTTGTCAATTTATTCTTTCTCTTTGACCTTGATTTTGCTCCCCCCTTATGTAATGCCTTCGGGCCTTTAAGGGAAAAATAAATGAAATGAAATATTCCTCCTTCATCCACCTTAATCCTTATTCATGCAACTTAATCCTGCTTAATAGTCCCAATTTACCTTAATACACCCTAATCCACCTCTATCAAACCTAATCCAGCTCCATGGTCCCTAATCTACACCCTAATCCATCCTAATCGGTCTTAATCCTCCTTTATCAACTATAATTCACCTTAATCCACATTAATTGACCTTAATCTTCCTTTATCCACTTTAATCCTCCCTAATCCTTGTTCATGCACCCTAATCCGTCTTAATACCCTTTCATCAACCCTTCACCTTAATCTGCCTTAATCCTCCTCCACCCACCTTAAACTTTATTCGTGCATTTTAATCCTTCTTAATGCACTCTAATCAACCTTAATCGTCCCTAATCCATCTTATGTCAATCACTAATGATTCATTAACTAACTTGGGTAATCATTCCCTTATACAGGGGTGGACAGGCTTTGGGCACGGAGCAAGAAATATTTAGGAGTGGAAACTCCGCTGTTTGCGGCGACCAGTAAAGGTCACAAGCCCGCGGATATATTTTCATGCTGGCGGCATGGGAAGAAATTACCGCCGTTTCGGTTGCCAGGGCAACCGGTTGAGCGTGTTTCTCCCGTTCGGCCGCGCGCGCCTGACTTCTACCACGGAGTGGCCGTAGTGTTCCTGTATATGCTATATATGAGCATATACAGGAACACTAAGTGGCCGGAGCTGCCGGAGCCGCCTGCCGGGCGCTGCTTTCTTTTTTTTTTTCCGCTGCGGCTTCTACGACGCGCCGCATGTAAGGGGCTTTAGCCGCATGGTGCCGCCACTGCATACGGTAGCGTCGGCGCATGTAACAACTGTGACTTTATCTGGTCGCCCGCGCTCGCTCGCGCCGACGGGAGTTTCACCTCCTATATGTCTTACTCCGTGGCTTTGGGTCACCTCTGGCCTTCCTTGGGTCACGTGATACTTCCAGTTTACAATGCGACCTTGAAACAGAGATCTAAAGGCTTTCACCTTAAAACTTAAAAAAAAACTCAATGTTGACTAGCTAACGCTCATCACCTGCAATACCACAGGTATACTTGCCAATAATTTTTTTAGGGCGCGAAGCAGAATCTATAATGCCACTTCCGACTGAATAACAACAGTTGGCGACGTGCGAGGTGATGGAGCCGCCCCAGAATATTAAGCATACTGAGGACAACCGCAACAAAAACGCTGGTGAGCAGGCCGGAAGAATGAAAAAAAAAATGCAGCATTACGGGATGCTTTGCTACGAGCTATAAGAACGACGCCTGAGCTCGCAAACAATGCTGTTCTTTGTCAGAACAAAGTTCTTTCGGCCAATGTCATGCAGCCACTGCTCCCTGCGCAAGCCGTCGCGCTTTAAAAAAACGGCACAACCATCTTCAGGCTTCTTGCTGCAGTTATATGCGCAACAGCCCGGCGTAGCGCTAGCACATAGAGCAGGAAACACAGCGTACAATGTTCGCTACGCCGAGCCAGCCATGCTCAGGAGGGAAATGGCGCGAACGAAAAAGCAAAACTCAAGATCCGCGCGTTTCCAAGGGCAACGGCAGGGAGACCAATCATCGTGCAGAAAAACGGGGGCAAAACTGGTTGCCGCGGGGGAACGCGCAAGGGGCGAGGAGGAGGCGAGGAGGTCGCGCGGCGGCGGCAGAGTTCAAAGAGTGTCGCTACTTTCAAATTATCAAGGGACTTAGTCTGCAAAGTATTACAGCGTCTCCCTCCAAAAGCAGCTGAAATTTCAAAACAAATGCCTCTCGACCTCCCTCTGGAGGCTTCGCTCCCAGCCAGAGTCAAGGTCACACACACAAACGTCGTGATGTAAAATGCACTGCTCACGTCACTCACCACGACACATGAGTAATCATCCAATGCGAAAGGCGCAACGCCGCCGCTGTAGGTGCACCACGCCGCAAAAAAAGGAAGCGGGCCGCGACGCGTTTATAATATGCGGTCCTCCGGCTCCAGTATGGGAGAAGGCAGGGAAAGAACACCACTTGCGGACGCTACTCGAGGCAAAGGGAGAGCATCCCCGTTGGGAGGGAGCCTACATACAAGTGCTGTTTTAGGGTGGTGACAACACCAAAATTTTGACCGCTATTTACGCCGAATTTCGTGAGTACCCATTTTGGTCCCCAATCTCACTAGTAGTCGCGACACATTCCTGTTTTGTTTTTGTTTTTTTCGCGCTTTAATCTATCCATGCTGGATCGCGATCTATTAAATTTCTTTTTAGTTTTATACCAATGCGCACATTAAACCTACATGCATCATTAATATACAAGTTGCCTTTTCGGTTTACTTTAACGTACACGTCAAAAAAAATTTCTTTCTATTGCAGGTCGTGCGTCACGTATAAAGCAACAAGTTATAAGGCACGGTGGCGTGCTCATAGTCGCATTATCTCATGCCATGGATGTGAACTGCATTAGGCATTGTCGTTGCCTTTCACTTGTACGTAATATATAAAGGGTGTTTTTCAAAGTTTGCTGCAATGCAGACAGTGCTTACTAGCCCGTTTAACTAAAATGGAGACATCTCTGGCACGCTATATGTCTCTGGCTGCTGAGGCCGAAGTTTATTTCTTTTAGAGTTAATTAGTTTCACGTTAACAAGGGTTACGGGAAATGTGGTCTGTCGGCTGGTCTTTCGCCAATTTGTGTCTCACATCTTATAATTTGTCGGAAAGTTTAACCTGCCAATTTAGCTGGCAGCGGTAAGTGCCCTTACAAAGGCTGTCAACCCTAAACAGCGCTTGTATGTAGGCTCCCTACCCGTTGGCAGTGACGCTCGCCTCCTGGCAGACTGGTAACAGCACATTTAATTTCTTCTACCTCCTCCAGTAATGAACAGATTCGAAAAATTATTTAGGTAACACGCTCCTCAGACAGTGTTTGCTGCCCACAAGTAATGACGCCTGGTCAGGCTGCGGTTATAATGTCCCTGTAAATTTTACTAAGAACACTTTTATACTCGTAGAGTTTCTCACTATAACACCTAGAGGGAGATCTAGCATTATCATCTTTGGAAGTTTCCTAGGGGCGCTGGGCTGTCATGCGAATGACGGTATATGTGTCTGCGAGGCTTGTGTTGGCTGGTGTTCCAAAAGGCTTCGTCTAAAATGTGGATATGGCTACACAGATAACGCATTCTTAAAGTAAAATCTTAATAAATTTTTTCACACATATTACATCTTCCAGTGACGTTTACTCACCTACAATGCATAACCAAGCAAAGAAAAGCAAGAACAGACAACAAACTGTTCCAAAGCGAGCGAGGATCTTGATGTCTGTCCTCAAACTTTTGCGGCCCGCCGATACTTTTTAAGTTTCATATATTTATACATGCAATAACAAGTTCTTATAATTAAACAAAACACGTGTTTGTGTAATAATAAAGCTAAAACAGCTTTTACGTGCTGTTTTAGTAGAAAATTAATCATTGTGACAGACGGAACGGTGCTTGCCAGGCGCATCTTCAAGGTGTCCTGGCTCTCCGAGAATGATGCCAATCCGAAGTCGCAATATACCGGCATTCCCATGCATACCACAATGCAGCAGCGCCGGATTTCCCTCTAGGTAATATAGCGAGAAACTCTGTGGTTATACTCACGGACCTGGCGAAAAGTAAAACAAAAAACATGCAAGCCCACACAGGGATAAGAAAGTATATTTATCGAAGAGTCGCATTGAGGCACTGCGACTGCCCAATCAATCTGCTGAAAATTTTTCCACAATTAACTCATGCAAATGTGAATGGGCTTTTCAAGACAGTAAATGGATATATTGCGGGGTAATTGATCTGGCTCGGCAGACTGGTCAGCGGCAAGATGAAGTGTCGCATCTATAACAATTCTGACGGATGGTAAAAGGGTGGCGGTTAACTGATTGACAACATATACATGTCGTCAATCAGATAATTGAGAAATCCGCGGAGTACAATCAACCTCTCTACATGGCTTTCACAGATTATGAAAATTCATTTGATTCAGTAGAGATACCAGCAGTCATGAAGGCATTGCGTAATCAAAAGTACAGGAATGAACATCTTGCAAAATATCTACAGATTTCACAGCTACCTTGCTTCTCTACAAGAAAAGTAGAAATTTACTAATCAAGAAAGGGGTCAGGCAAGGAGACACAATCTCTCAAATGCTATACACTGCGTGCTTAGAGGAAGTATTCAATCTATTAGACTGGGAAGGCTTAGGATTGAAGGTCAACGGTTAATATCTGAACAACATTCGGTTTGCAGATGACACTGTCCTATTCAGCAACACTGGAGATGAATTGCAACAAATGATTGAGGATCTTAACCTAGAAAGTGTTATGCAGAAGACAAAGAAGTCTGGCAAGGGAACAAGAATTCATGATAGCCAGTCAGCTTCTAGAGTCCGTGCAGGAGTGCATTTATCTAGGTCAGTTACTCATGGGGGACCTTAATCGTGAAAAGGAAATTTACTGAAGACAAAAAATTGGTTGTAGTGCATATGGCAAGCATTACTAAATCCTGACTGGGAGCTTACCACTGTCGTTGAAAAGTGTTCACTCCTTGAATTCTACCAGTGTTAACATATGGGGCAGAAACTTAGAAGTAAACAAAGAAACTCGAGAACAAGTAAAGGTTGACTTTAAGTGAGCATCGTACAAATGTTACTGTGTTTAGAATATACGTGAAACACTCTGTATATTTACTGACACACTTCCTCATTTCGAGGAGGACGTGTTTGCGCCGGCCGGGCGGTGCAAATACCGGATGCTCACTACTGCAAACTTGTCAATCCTGCAGGTGGAGCAGGCCATCAAGCGCTACGGTAACAAGGAGGTGAAGTGGTCGTCACAGGGCATGCTGCGCCTGGAGCCGGCTGCCATGCGCGAACTGTTCCGCCCCACGCTGGCACGCATCAAGGAGCACATCGGTGGTGTGCTCGGGGACCCGCGCCTGGGTTCCATCCACTACCTATTCCTGGTGGGAGGCTTCGCCGAGTCGCAGATGCTGCAGAAGGAGCTGCGCGAGGCCTTCGCACCTCACACGAGGGTCATCATTCCACAGGTGTGGCCGCCACAAACCAGGTTGCGCCACTGTTCCGTCCACAGAAAGCGCTCTGTCAGAGTTGAAGTATCGAACTAGCAGGGACCAACAAGAACGCCTAGAGTTGTTGTTACAAACGTTTATTAAGCAAAAAAAAAAGGAAAACCAGAGCCTATATAGTGTCGAACCGAAACTTTTTTCATTCCGGTTCATTGAAAACGGTGCAGGCTCGGTTCAACTCCGAAGCGAAATAGTAGCTCAAGCCTGTTTGAACCGGTTTATGTTCGTTTGCATAAGCTAAGAATAATTATTAAAAAAACAGTATAAATTTCTTTTCTACAAATAGTCCACAGCGTCTTCAGCAGCACGAACAAAAGACTATAAGCATGCACTTCTTTGCCAGCAAACTAGGCCCGAGCAGACGCCGTCAATATTACAATGTCACAGGTGCGGGAACTTCAAGGCGGCGTCACCACCCACATTCTCGTGCCACAGTTAGAGAGCGTTTTAAAGCAAAGCTTTCTTTGCGAATCATCCAGCACTTTACTGACCTTGGCTGCTCGGTGATGTCTATACAGCAGCGGGATGGTCTAACCATTAGACCACAACTGCCTTTTCTTAGTTTCCAGCAAACACCACCACACTTTTGTTATCCACAGAACATGAACGACACTGAATACATCTCATGTGCCAGGCCTTTGCTGAGTTTGTCATCTTAAATTAGGCCACAATACTTCCATAGTAGCCAACCCCAACTAGCTCCTTTTTTTAGACGATCGCAGCGTGTCACACTGTGTAGCCCGGGTGAGCGAGAGCACATGTGCACGTGCACCTGTTTCCTTTATGCCAAATACGCAGGAATGAAATGATTAATCTATTCACGAAAGCTTCGCTTCAAATAGATCCCAAGATAGGCGTTGGATTTGCATATTTTTTAAATTCTTGTATTGCAGAAATGTAGTTCACTAACACAGTTTAAACTAGATTTCTTTTTAGTGCTCCTTTAAGAAGAGCTAAGAGGATGCAGCGTCACTATGCAGTCAGTCGCATGCTCTTGCTGGTGATGTCTGCTTTTATATATCCGCTCACATATTGCATTTCTCGAGGCAGGATTTTGTTCTCAAGGGTTTAGTAATTGTAATCGATAACTCAGACACAAACAGATTCGGGCGCGGTAAAGCACCGATACAGGGGAAATTTTTCTTTTAATATACCACCCACTTATGCACTCGAGCTCACATGTGAGGTCTTAGGCAGCACAGCATGGGGTATTATCTTCTTTTTAAGCGAATAGCATTCTTTGGTTCTTTCGCCCGTGCTGTAGTCGAAGGTCGGCAGCCAGACTTTTGCCGCTGACGCAGAGGGCGTGTGCTCTCGAGCAGCCGAGTTTCAGGGCGCGTCCGTCGCCAACGGTGGATATAGACTGAAAAACCTCTGCAACGGCAGAATAAATATTTCATCAAACTTTATTAGACATCAGGGCTAATCCGCAGGTTGTGAACATAGGCAATGGGCAGCAACGCAAAGGCAGAAATTGGCATCACTGAAGATACGCTTCCCTAACATCGCTAGCGGCACGTGCTGTCGCACTTGATAGCTTTGGGGCGCCTCAACATTTCGATGCTGTGGTGGAGCACTCAGAAAAGATCTTGCGCCGCCCCTTGTGCCGGCTGCAGGAAAGGGCGCCGCACAGATGTACTGGTATAACGGTTCTGTTCTCTACAGTATTGCGCAACGAAACAAGAAGTGCTACATGTATGTCCTCGCTGCAACTAATGTACACTTTCAATCGCATCATTCCTGTAATAGAACGAACGGCTTTCAAAAAGCGTTCGGCTATTCGCTTACATTGACAACCATCGCCAATGGCTCGTGCAGTTTTTTCCTTTTTTTTTTATCGGCAACAAGTGCACATCTTCCGTCTTTTGACCTTCGTTGTTACCAATCCAGAAAAGTGAGCCAATGCAAATGTATGACAAATGAAGTACTTTATTTAAATGTAGTCTCCATGAGGGTTTAGACTAAGAAGTCATTTTGACTAAGAAGTCGTGTGATTTCCATCTTGTAAAACTCCTTGGGTTGCTGCTTCAAAAAGTCTGTAACTGACTCCTTCACGTCAACGTCCGACACAAATCTGGTTCCCTTGAGCTGTTTTTCGAATTGCTCCAAAATGTGGAAGCCGCAAGGCAGCAGGTCTGGGCTGTGTGGCGGATGTTGCAGTGTTTCCCACTTGAAGTTTGCCAGTTTTTTGTCAACCACATCAGCGACGTGGGGACGGGCATTGTCATGGAGCAAGATGACGCCATTCGTCAATTTTCCAAGTCGTTTGTTCTTGATTGCGACACGCAGCCAATCACAATATAGGAAACGATTGAGCCTCTCCAGGGTTAGCAAATTCGATCAGTAATGGCCCCTGATGATCGAAAAAAGTCAGCAACACTTTCTGGCGGAAACAACGGCCTCTGCTTTCTTTGGGGGTGGTGAATTCGAATGTTTCCACTGTAAGCTTGGCCGTAAGCATTGCCACTGTAAGCTGCAGCCCATAAGCTTCGCCCCCCTGGCTACGACCCTGCTGGCTATGCTACTGCAGTGTTCAACATGTCCGAAAACGCAGATTAGGTGCATTTCCTTTGTGGACTAGGGCCAATTGTAACACATTGGTGGAGCAGGAAGGCACTGTAAGAATCTCCCATATAGTATACACTGAGGCGAATTGGAACATCATGTCACAATACAAAATGTGTTCTCCAATTATGTGATTTCCAATCAGTCGGCCAAAGTGAACGGACGTGTCGTCGGCGCGCTCCGCAACCACCGAGACTACGCGACCTTCACTGACCGCCCTTGCCCGGGCCGCTTTCGCCGGGAGTCATATGGGAAGCGGCTTTCTCGCCGTTTCCCACCGACTGCCTTTTCTTCCCGGGACTTTTTTGCCGCTCCCCGCGCCTCTACAGCTCTGAAGCAGTTCCAAGGCGGCTGCCCCTGCCAGGGCCATAGCTGCCTTGGCGTGTTTTCTACACCATGAACCAAGAGCGCCAAGTGACCAGCTCTTCCGAGGCCCATGTTCTAAACGGGCGTGCAAAGGGCCTTCGGCCAATTCACCGCTCTATTTCGATGGAGCATTTATCTACCGCAACGTCATTTTCCAACGAGCAGAAGACTCAGTCGGCGACGCAGAACGCCGCCGCGCGTCCCTCGACAACAACGAAGACACCCGAGGTGGATACCGCGGGCGTGGCCGCCGATCCTATCGTCACCGATTTTTCCTCCCAACAACAAGAGGTGGACACTCCGACCGGGGAAAGGATGGAGGAAGATGCTACCCCGAACATTTACGACGACAAAACTGACGACGACACAGGTGGCTGTTGGAAGACAGTCATACATAAGCGACGCATCCATCAAACGTACGCTAAGACGCAAACCTCCGAGAACATCTTGGGCATTCCGGACGCCTCCCAGCCTACCGTACGCAAGCGCAGTCGGAATCAGAACCTGCCTCAACTTCCTTTGCGCGATGAAAAGATCATTCTGCGGCCTCACGAAGGACTTTGCCTCGATAAGTGGACACGCCCAGAACTCGCCAGTGCTCTATGAAGTGCAGCCGGCTTGACCACCGACGATCGTCAGGACATCATATTCCGACTGCGACCTCGGCCGAACTTGGCAATCATCAGCACACCCCAGTTACACATAGCCGACGCGTTGTACAAAGTGAGGGAGCTGAACCTTAGTCAGCGGGTCTATACCATCACAACATATTTTGCAGCCCCAGACAGCTCATGCAAGGGAATTGTTCCTGGTCTTTTGCCCGGTACACCGTCTTCCAAGCTAGTGGATGAGCTTTTGGCTCCTGGAACTCAAATACTTCAAGCACAAATGATGGGTCAAACCAACGTTGCGTTGGTAACATTTGAAGGACTTAAAGTGCCTCGATACGTGCGTTTCTATGGTGCAGAACTCCGCTGCTACCCCCATCGACCCCGCCAACTGGTTTGCAAAATATGTCACAAGCTCGGTCATTGGGCTGATTACTGTCCTACGCCGCATGTGGTCATTTGCGCGACGTGCGGGACTGACAACCCCACCCCGTCACATCCGTGCACCCCACACTGCAGATCCTGTGACGGGACCCACCCTACAGTGGATCCAAACTGCCCGCGGCGTGCTAGGCAGACACTGAACAAAGCTTGGGTGCGGAAAGCTCTCGAGAAAGAGCAGCGTGAACTTCAATCCTCCAGCGACCCGACCACTACCACAGACACGGCGGAGACCCGAACGTCGCGCACCCCAACGAAGGAGACCAGACAAGTCCGGTCGGAGACCCGTTCGAGATCCCGTCGCAAGTTCCGGACCCGCTCCAAGTCTCTGTCCCAATCCCGCGAGGCATCGGTGCGCCTCCCAGAGAAGCACCCTCCTTCCCCATCTTCCCAACAACCCTACAAGAAGGCCCTGCAGACCAATGCCCCAGCCAAGGTGACCCTGGTCCCTTCAGGGGTGCAGTGGACCCCGGAGAAGAAAACAGCAATGGAGGCTCCTCGGGAGGTAGGTCGGGCGGAGGGTCCCCCACAGCTCGCTCCGCCCCGTAAATGTCTCCCTACCCCTTCCCCTATTACCGATTCATTATCAAATCCCGATCCTCTAATAGAAATAGCCCGCCTACGTCGTGACATGGAGGAGTGCTGTGAGCGCCTGCAAAAACAAATGGACGCGCTGGTGGCAGACATGAGCACTAGTATGCAGGCGGCTCTGGACAGGATAGAACACCAAATGGAGGACCTTCAAATAGGGATTACAGAGCAAGTGAAATCATGTATAGAGTGCACTTTCGCACGCATGCAAGTTCCTGAGCTAAGCGGTAACAACGAAAGCGCACTTTCCTACCAAGGCTCTCGGCTGCAACCTACAAATGTGGGCACCCGGCGCCCGCATCCCTATACACGACCGCCTGCTTTCTCTCGCGATGATGATGGCGCCGCGTAACGCGGAACAACTAGTGGTGTGGCGGTGGAATTGTAGGGGGATTCCGCCGAAAATTAGGTTCCCTACAGCCGTATATCACCACATCCACAAACCCTCCCGATGTCATCCTCTTACAGGAAGTCAATTGCACCCCTTCTTTATCCGGCTACAGCATGCTCTCAGGTGTCTCTCCTCTTGTGGGAACCTTAGTTTCGAAACTTGTTACATGTCGCATGCATATCACTAACGTTGACATTCCTCACCAAATATTGGAAATAATTACGCAAGGTAAACGCAGCGAGAGTCTGTTTATACTCAATGCGTACAGTTCCCCCCGTTCGCGAACGCACTGTTTTCAGCACCTACTAACAGAATTTGGTAGGTTTGGACGGGTTTGTGTGGTAGCCGGCGACTTTAACGCTTCGCATACTGCATGGGGTTATGTTAAATCGCAGGCTAAAGGGACCCGCTTATGGAATGCCATCTGTAACATGAGATACACACAGCTTACCGACCCAGAGCACCCCACTCGGATAGGCAACAGCGCATTTCGTGACACCTGCCCTGACCTTACCTTCGTGCGCAATACTGGCCCAGTCGTTGCGCACGGGCATTTAGAGGAGCACCTTGGTAGTGACCGCCTTGTCATTACGGGGTGCGCGCAGGCCCGAGCGAAATGTGCGTATAACAGATTGGACGAAATTCAGGGAACGTCGCCAGGGCCCACCTGAGTGTCAAGGGTACAAACGCTGGCTTGACTCTCTCGCACAAGATCTAGAGGCCACCACGAGCACACTGTGCACCACAACCGAGACACCAGACATAGACCCGCATTTACTTCATCTTTGGAACGCCCGCAGAGGGTTGACACGGCGATGGAAACGACAACGCCTCAACCGCAACCTTAGGAAACGTATAAACCAAATTACACGGGAATCCCAGGAGTATGCAGAGATCCTTACGAGGAATAACTGGCGAGGATTTTGCGATCGCCTCTCAGGCACATTGAGCACAGCAAAAACGTGGTCGATTCTTCGCTCACTCACAGATCCCACCACAACAAAGGGAAAAACATTTCAACAGCTGCACATCCTAATGCACAAGTACAGGGACGATGTCTCGACACTCCTCAGAGAGCTAGAGAAGCATTTCATACCCACAGGCCTGCCGCCGCAGTACCCTGACTATCCTTATGTAGGCGAGGCGAATGAATTGCTCGATGCAGACATCACATCTGACGAGGTTTGGGTGGTCCTACAAGACCTACGCCGCAACAAGGCACCGGGAGCCGACCACATCCGATTCGCCACCCTTCGTAACTTCAGTGACGCGGATATTAACCACCTCACCCATATCTTCAATGATTGCTGGCGCAAGGGCATGCTTCCCCAAGCATGGCGACACGCCGACATCACACTGATCCCCAAACCAGGCAAGCCTGTTAAGGTTGAAAACTTACGACCCATCTCCCTAACATCCTGCATTGGTAAGCTCATGGAGCATGTACTCTTGCGGCGTCTGCAGCCCTTCCTCAAAGAAAAATCATTCTTTTCTAACTCTCAATTCGGATATCGGGCTCATCTGTATGCCAAAGATGTGCTTTTACAATTGCGGGAGGAAGTCATAGGACCTCCGTCATCCGCCCAGATGAGAGCACTCATCGCCTTAGACCTAAAAGGGGCATTCGATAATGTTGAACATGACCTCATCCTTCGCAATGGTGCATATTCACTATGTGGAATTCGTATGTACAACTATATCCGCACATTTCTTCGAGATCGCGCAGCCACCGTAGGAATGGGACCGCATCAAACCGGTATGATTCGCCTTGTAGGACGTGGGACACCCCAGGGCTCAGTTCTTTCCCCTACTCTATTCAATGTCGCGCTCGCAGGGCTCCCCCGGCTACTCGACCAGATCCCTAATGTCGCCCATGCTATTTATGCGGATGACATTACTATCTGGTCGACACGGGGTTCCGACGGAGCCATCCAGGACCGACTGCAGCAAGCAGTCGATACAGTTTCCGAGTACGCGAGAAAATGCGGCTTAAGATGTGCTCCCGAAAAGTCGGAGCTCATAATCATTTGCCCCCGGAGCCGTTCCTCTACTCCCCCTATCACTGTACAAATGGATGGCACACTGATACCACAGGTTAATCGTGCTCGTATACTCGGCCTACACGTCCAAGTGGATGGCAGGTCAAACTACACTGTTTCCCTTCTATCCAGACCCAGATTGAGCAAATTCTGGCCATGATCTGGAGGGTCTCCAACAGGCGCTCGGGCCTTCGAGAAGAGGACCTGCTGCGCTTGGTGGAGGCATGCGTGATCAGCCGCCTTACATACCAACCTCCTACTCACTCCTACTGGCTGCCATCTTCTCACATGGCTAGGATACTCTGTCCCACCCCTTGAGTCTGTAACCCGTCCAATGATCTTGTCGTCAGCGATACGCCAAGCGCTATCCATTGCCACGTGATATGCACCCCGAGCATGACAAAGGGCGGCGCAAAGCCCGTGTACGATACATTGGCCGCATGCTTGCAAACGTCCCGGAAACACATACTTTATACACGGACACATCACGCGCTCAAGAGGGCTATACCTCGGTAGTTTTGGATGGCACCGAATCCCTGAGAGACTCTGCTGCAATGCGCAGAACAAATGCCGCTTACGGAAAAATTCTCGGTGTTGCTCTTGCAATTCGATGCGCCATCCGTGTTCCTGAGGAAGTGTATATAATGACGGACTCGCAACAGGCATGCCGGGCGTTCCTATCAGGATATGGCATCCCAAGAGCGGCGCACCAAATTCTCAAACAGATCCCGCAAAATACACCAACCACACCTCCCCGCATCCACTTACCCTGGACCTCTGGTCATACGTCGCTGCCGGGTAACGAACGCGCACATGCGGTAGCCCGAGAAATTACCCTCCGGGCGACTCTGCGTGGTGAGGCAACTAGTTCAGAGTGGGGGATCCCTTGCTGCGTTACAAAGACATACTCCGTCATTATACACGCATTCGTCGCACCCACGCCACACCACCGCCGTCCTTCTCGCGGGAGGAAGCAGTGGCATTACGCCAGTTACAAACCGCAACTTTTCCAAATCTTGTCTCTCTCAATAAATTCTACCCACACTGTTATGCAGATTGTTGCCCTGGCTGTGGCAGCTCGCCCACAATCTTCCATGTCACGACTGAGTGCACTGCAAACCTCTTTCCTCCCTTGCCAACTCTCCTTTTACCCCCTACGCAACAAAGAGCTGTGGGAGGATGCCCTCCGCGCCGGACCTCCCGAGGTCCTCCGAGCTGTGATACCAACGGGCTCAAAGCATCGCCGGAATCATCTTAGGGACCCTGGACTGAGGGTTCCTCCCACACTGCTCTCGCCATTCAAATATTATTAATAAAGATGTTTTACTCTCTCTCTCTCACTCTCTCTCTCTCTCCAGTTTTATGCTAAGGAACAGGGCTAGCACAGTAACGAGGAATATTGACGCTGGAACAGTTTGGAAGCTGAAAGTTACCCAGGGCTTTGGTTACAATGAAACCCCTAGATAGTCGCTGTCTAGGTTTTGAGTGCACGTGGTATTACTGCACCTTTCCCTCTCTTTTTTTTTTGAGGGGGGAGTATAGAAAGCTCCGCAAATGCTACAAGTAATAAAAGGAAGCTATTTGTATCTATTATGCGCAGTCACTCATGCTAATGGCTGGCAACGATTTGGCAGTGCTCCAGAATTATTCCTTCCTACCTGGAGCAACTTACTAACCATAGAAGATTCAAATATATATTCTGCTGAGCCATAAAAGCTCGCGTCTCCCTAACACCATTGCTTGCAAAATACTGACTGGCTGTGTCAAGTTTTATAATTTAACGTGGCTCCCTGTACCATATCATATGCTGCAGGGCGTGAGCCTGGCCATCCTGCGAGGCGCGGTGCTGTTCGGCTTGGACCCTATGGTGGTCAACGTGCGCCGGTCGCGGCTGACCTACGGCGTTGGGGTGCTCAACCGCTTCGTGCATGGCGTCCACCCGCCATCCAAGCTGGTCGTCAAGGATGGCATCGAGTGGTGCGCCGATGTGTTCGACGCCTTCGTGCTGGCCGACCAATCCGTGGGACAGGGCGATGCTGTGGTGCGCAGTTACACGCCCGCAAAGAGCGGCCAGACGCGCTCCATCATCCACGTGTACTGCAGCGAGCGCGACGACGTGCGTTTCATCACCGATCAAGGTGTCATTCGCTGCGGCACACTCGTGCTCGATCTCTCGGACACGAGGCACACACCACTGCGGCGGCGCGAGATACAGGCACGCATGGTCTTCGGCGAAACCGAGATCAAGGTCAGCGCCCTGGATGTCGCTACGCAGATGTGTGTCCGGGCAGACATCGACTTCCTTAACCAGTGAAATGCACCGACCCACGCCAGCGGCAGCATCGTGTGCACAGACTGACGGTTCACATCTGCGAAACCAAAGCTGCTGCTTTTACTTCACCAAGAGCCACGATGGCAAAAAAACATGTTTTTGTGTTTCGCCATTGTGGATTAGAACATCGCCAATTCACGACTGCAGGAGCCTGCAATCATGGATGAAGGAAAAATATAGGAGGAAGCATTACGTCACGCAGACAGCCTTGGCAAGCAAATGCTCCGTGAAGCCACAGTGGTGGCCCAACACGTGACCCCTTGTGTCAAGATCATGGAGCAAGAATCGAGATTCGCTGAGACATTCTGTTCCCAGTAGCTGTGCCAGTAGTTTTTATTTGGGGCACATATGTTTGGCTACCCTGCCGTGGCTCTGCCTGCAGAGCAGGAACACTAAAACCGACCGCACAATTTGATGTGCAATCATGTGTTGGGCCACCAGATTGGTGTCACTCGCATTGCGGTATGCTCCCTCCTATCTTCTTCCTTTCTCCATGCCTGCAAAAGCAGACATAAATAGACGGCATTTTCCAGGCAAGGGGCGAGTAGCTGCTTGGTAGGGTGCAACCTCAGTTCCATTCTAGCTCAAGCTAGTTTTTCAACGTGGAAAGTGAGTGTCAGAAGAGCCTAACTTGTTGAGCACTCATGTCCAGCTAGTTTGGGCAGCTCACCAAGAGCAGGAGGCAATTATGAGAGAGCGCATGGTGCAATATCCTGTCACTGGATTTCAGTAAGGTAGCATTCTATTAGTGCACAAGACTGACAAGTAACATGACAAAATGTTAGCATCCAATGCTGCAGGACAAACTTATTTGGCACAATGGTGCAGCTTACTAGACTGAACAATTACTCAACATTTAATATGTGATAAAGAGCAAATTGAGTGCACACGGAAGTTTATTTTTAAGCACCAACACAAAAGTACTAAAAGCATAATCTGGCAAATAATCCGTAGCCTTCCACCAGAAACACAGGAAGTGCCACGTCACATGAGGCAGATCTATGAAAGGTAAATCGTCATCCACCCAAAAGTAACCTGAAGCCCAAAAGAAATTTTTCTCCTGGTCTGCAGATCGGACCCAGCACCTTTCTGACTTATAGGTGGATGACAATTTTTCCATTTGTGAAACTTCAATCTTGCAGGCTCCCATTGAACTTACACAATTATATACATGCCTGCATTGCAGTGAAAACATTCTCGATTGTACAGGGTACAGCCTACATTAATATGAAAATGCCTAGGGGACAATAGTGCTTTGGGATGCAATACAATGAGTGCTCTGTACTCATCGTATTGCTAGCAGTTTGTCAGGTCCCAGTGAAATATGACTTGAGGAAATATCTCTACCATGCAGCTATGATACAGTAAAATACCACCATTTCGTGCTCTCATCTTTACTCTAATGTGCACCTGGTGTACACTTCGACAAAATGGACAATTAATTGCGCTAAGAAAATTTACAGAGAGCAAACTTACTTAGTCCCGTGCTGCAGTGCTTGCTTTGCAGAAGCATATACAAACTGAATGGTAGACAGCAACATTTATTGCCTTTACAGTATGTTTACATTCACAGCTTTTCTTGTCAGAAGCCATAAGTCACATTCTTCATGACACAAATCATCCTCATTTCATGTTTCAACACCCTTAAGAACTGTACATAATGTCCACAAGATAAAAAAAAAAAAACTTCTGTCTTGCCACAGCGGCACACAATAGCGGATGACTACATGGTTCAAGTGTTATGACAAGAAATACACAAAATTTTTGGTCCAGTCAAAACAACGAAAATGAACCTAATCAAAATCTGGGATGTCATCAAATGTATAGCCTGGGTACTTCTTATAAGCATAGTATGCAATGCGTACATGATAAGCACCAGGGATGAACATAAGGGCTCCCAGAACAAGAACTGGCCAGCTGCTGTCATCATACTGAAAAGAAAAAAAGAAACATGTGCAAAAGCAACATGCAATACATTTAAGTACTGTTATAAATTTTCACTGTAAAACACTTGGATCATTTCTCATGATTTTTCTGCATTGAAATGTATGTAAGAATAAATCTTATGCTGCTGAATAATAATCTGTTGTTTCTATGCCTCCATACTTGGCTGTACTAGGCAGCTTTTGTACTTGAAACATGCAAGTAACATGAAATGCATGTAAAGAATGCAATATAATTTCAGCACAAGAGCAAGTAACACAGGTTTTTTGCAATGGAAATAGAAGTGGATATGCTGGTTTTCAAACCCTAAAAAGTGACACCACAAAGGGATACGGTGTAACTTCAAATACTATATTTTTTACAGAGATAAAGCTCATTATTTTTCTGGCATCTCATATTCACCAAGAACTAACTTACTGCAATATTTATAGAATTGCCAAAACTTGTAATGTACAAGAACTAAATGATTTTTCAGTCACATGCATTCACTATGCACATGAAATGATTGGCTCATGTGAATGCACATGCCAGTTGGCTCAGTGCAGTGGCTGAAGGTCACAATAACTACATATCGTAGAGATAATTGTGCACCATTAAATCAGCCCTTCTGTACATACTTCTCCATATTTGACACAGCTTAAGCCTAGTCCTCTACTGTTGCTTCTCTGAGAACACAGGGGATTCTTCACTCTTCTCTTATCCCAACGAATACTCAGTGCACTCAGCTTTTGGCAGCACCTTCATAGTGTTTTTACTTAAAGAAGGGAATTGCGCTAAAAAAAGACACGGACGAGTAAGGACATGGACGGGCGTGTCCTTACTCGTCCGTGTCTTTTTTTAGCGCAATTCCCTTCTTTAAGTATGTACGACCGACTCACCCAACAACGTGCTCTCCCTTCATAGTGTGTCTGCATGTGTCAGAGGTGTGCAGTACTGTGATCACCACCTAGAGGTTCCATGACGAAACAGGCCTCCTGCTTCCTATGCAAAGCCATGTTGCGCTTAGCATGCACTCTGAACAAGTCACATTAAAAGATTAATAACTGTTGCATTCTTGATGAATTGTCGCTTCATATATCGTAACTACCGGGTCGATGCCTATCTAGAGGTGCGAGGGATTGAACAAAAACAGAATTTTGGGAAAAAACAGTTCCTTGACATTTCTTTTTTCAGGTCATAAAGAGAGAGAAAAAAAAAAAGGGTTCTAATTTACCCAGTAATATAGAGTACACCGATCATGCCAAAGTTGGATTAATGTCAGTTTGCAAGTATAAAAATTTAGGCGGCATACTTCATCCAGCTTGTGTAACATTTTTATTGGCGATGTGCTGTAACTTCATTATTTGTTGCTCATAGAGGCAACCTCTGCATGCTTCACTTATCGTGGGACGCAGAATTCAACCTTTTCTGGATAAAAAACAACAGGGAGGAAAGTCCTGATAATGCGATCATTCACACTGATCCATAAAAAATGGCTTTGAAGACTTCTCAGACGCCTTGCCTAGTCTGTCAATAGATGTCTCAGTCGGTACGCAGAAAAGAATTCATAATTTTTATACGAGTAATGACAGACAAGGTTTGTGTTATTTCTTTGTTGGATAGCTGTCAACCCAGGAGCCTTAATTTTTCAAAAATGCAGGACATAGTTATGTTAACTTTATTGCTACCAGTTCGAAGCAGGCACCAAGTGCAGCACAATTTTGGACGCCGAAAAGCAGACCTTTCATGTCACTGAAACCTGATGAGGTGGCTTCGTGGTATTGGACACCACTGAAGCATATGCCCACACTGCCGAAAGACGAGTCTACCAGTACTGGATGGGACAAGAGAGGAAAGTGGGTTCACCTGCGTTTCCAACAGAAGTACAGAATTGGAATGGGAAACCTGGCAGCCTTTGGTGACTTGATCATTGTATAGCCTTCAACCACCACACTTGGCTGACTAGCACGTCATTTAGTTGTTTGTGATACCATGTGACCACCACTTTCAGTGACAAGGATAGTCTCCTTTTTCAAGTGTACATTTTGAACCAGGTCACATAAAATGTTCTGTAATTAATTACTCATGGTGCATTATACTAATTGAAGTTTCGTACCATAGTTCAGCAACTACCTAAAAAGCATCAAGCTTGGGACACAAACATTTTGTATCAGTGCTTCAGTACTGCTTTAACCTCATGTAAAGTGCCCACGAGCCGAGAGGTTGGGAGTACTGTGCATTTTCGAGCAGCATTTTCAAGTACTCCCACCTGTAGTACTTTTCGAAATTATTCTGCCAGTAGCTGTTCTCTGCAACAAAACAGCTTGGTTTGGCTTTTTGCCTTGTTCTAATAAGGAAAGCCTCCGCAGAATTTTCTTCTTTCCATTGGTTCTCAATCTTTCAAGGTGGTGGGCTGTCTGGCTGCACAACTGAAACTGATGCACTTCTAGCACAAGATTTTGAAGGTGTTGCTTGTGACAAATAATTTCTATCACTAGATTTGATGTCAAGAGGGCAGTTCTGACTGAGGGGTACACTACAGAATAAGGGTAAATTAAGCAATACATATTAACATATTATGCTTCACAAATGGCAAAAAGCTCCAGTAGGAAGCTTGGCAAGGCAGAAAATATGCGCAAAAATGAAATCCTGGTAGAAATGCTGCCTGCACAGGCTTGTCAAGACATCATGGCTTTCAACATTTGCATGGACTATATTCAACTGTTCTTCATTGAAGGACTATACTGCAAGCTCAACCTAGACAGTAATAACTTATCTGGCCCCAAAATGACCAAAATGCAAGAAAAAAATTGAAATTTATTATGTAACGCTTACTGACGGCACTAAGGTTTTGACAAGAAACTTGGAAGGAACAAAATGCTTGTTCTCCATTTCTGCAATTATTCACCAACATACTTCGAATTTTAACAGAATGAATAAAAATAATTTTCAATAAATACTTTCCTATATCCTTAACTGGTTCTCAAGTGGGTTGCAAAAGTGAATCTACATACCTTTGACTGCTCGTTTCCCACCATTCTTTATGTATAAAGGCCCCCACATGTTTGACCTAGTTTTTACCATTGCAGGTTATGTAATTGACTTCATGGCAAACACCCTCTGTCCGCAATCTGAAAAACTAAAGTTCCGGGAGTGTGCAGACAGTACACTAACCTCACCTCCCTAAGAAAATAAAGGTGCACAGCTTTAATGGTTGGTAGACGAGAATTCAGAAATCTACCAAGAATCTCCAAATGAATAAAACAGTGGGTTGTTTGTTACAAAATGTCCCTATCTTGCCAAAAACTTTATAAACACGTCTTTGCATGCACCCTCATCTGCTGTTATTTTTACTTTGGTATGTTAAGAAAGGTGAAAATATTTTTCCAGTGTTTCCAAAATTTCTGGAAGAAAACACTGTTTTTCTCATGGCTTCAAAATTTCCAGAAATTTTACATCACTACACTTATTCATTAAAAGGAAGAGATAATATTTTGTGTCAGAAGATCAACAATAAAAGCAAACATTTGTGCATCTGTGAAAAGAAACTATGCATAAGAGAGGTTGCTGTTAAATTTTCAGCTTTATAATCAAGGAATGAAGGTTGTAAAAATAATTTATTCTACATATTCCTTTATGAAAGCCAACAAACTTCCTACAATAATGCTCCAGTTCCTTTAATGCACCTAAAATAAAGAGTTGTCATGTTTGGCATTGAACCATGCATCTGTAGCTATGATGGCATGTTGTCATGGAAGTTCTGCTAACTTCCAAATTTTGGAGGGATGGTAGGTGAGAAAGAACTAGATATAATGAAGAGGCCAGGTGCTTGAGCAAGTACAGGTTTTATCTCGGCCAATATCTGCTGCAGAGTGGTGGTCACATGCACTGAAGCATTATCCTGAGTGCCATGCCACACATGATAATCCCGCTGATGCACTAGACGTCAGTAGGGCATCAGTGGCCAACAACACAGGCAAATAAATTTTCAAGGAAGTAGAAGTAACATTCCAGTAGCCTGTAAACTTAAGCAGGTAATACAAAAAGAGCAGGGACAACCAATTCACAGAAACATTTGTTTTTGTCAAAGGCAGCGGCAGTCATTCTTGGTAAGGTTTAAAGAGGGGCAAGTAGGGCTAGTGTTGGAGGAAGTGTAAATCGTGCTAATGAAAAGACAGGTTCAGAACAGCTCTCCTGTCCTACAGGCTCAAATTCTAGAGCTTCTTCCCTCTTACTATTGTGACTTACATGAATAATAATCTGTCCCTGCTGCAGTATTCTCTCTCAAGGCAGGGAGCCTGAGCTTCAAGAACTCCCAACTTGGCAAGAACGTAATCTAGTCTAAACATCTCTATGGCAAGAAGCATTCCCCAGCCATCTAGTTCACCAGTTCCATCTACACTTTGTCTGAACACCTAACCATGTCGTCCAATCTGGGCCACATCCCCTTGGTTATAAGAGGCTGTTAAAACCCAACCAAAAATGACTGGTACTGCCTTTAACAACCCCAGTACTTCAAACATTGGCACCAGACCGAGGTGTCCTGTTTTCCACTGTTATATATTTCCTGGACACATTTGAGACACAGACATGGTAAGCTGCATCAATGAATAAAATTAGAAGCAGAATTAACTATCATAAGTAAGATATGTGCGAAAACATACAATGAACAAAGAAAAAGACAACGAACAGATGGTTGTGGTATGTTTTAAAGTATTCTTACAAGGTCAGGCATGCACCAACTAGGCCCTTGGTAAGTTCTTTTAAATCAAATTATCATTAAGTATGGAACTCAGTGCATAACACACAAATGTGGAAAAAGATGAACAAAGGCTCAAAGCATGTCAAATGCCAGAAAGGGACCTGTGAAACTGTACCTTTTACAATGCATGCACAGGAAAGTGCTTGCTGCTGAGCAACAAGTAGCATACGCTATACACGTTGAAACAAATCAGTCAGGAATCAAATCTTCAAGTGTACTGCAAGTGTGTAAGAGACTGCTGCTTTTCAATTAACCTAACTTGAAAACTATGAAGCATGGACTTAGTCTGCTTAAGTTACTCGCTCAAAATATTGTGCCCGCTGGCTAACCTTGATGGTCAGTTCAACTGACCACCGGGCACAGGCTTGCCATTGGAGGTCGTAAGTGCCAGTGCCAAAAAGGTACTGCAGAAATGGGGCTGAGACATAAAATTAATCACTAAGCATGCAAGTTGAACCTTAATTAACATTTTGCACGACCTCAAAAATGGCAGCAACCTGGCCACTTTTCTTTTCCATGCCAGAAAAACCCACATGCACCGACAGGAAGTTGGGCTGCAAACAAAGCAGGAGAATGCCTTTGTCAATTGTTCCAAGAGATGTCTGCCTTCCAGTGTCTTGCAGCAAGGTGTTCACTTGCCAGATGAAATGGTGTCTTAATGACTGACTTGGACAGCATGCAAAAAAGTCAGCAATGATGCTTATAATAAAGCACACTTTACTCATGCTACTGGTTGCAGTTGTGACCCATTATTTCAAGACTTAATAATTCCTGGCAACAGAACAGCATGTTAAGCTCTTGAGGCACATGTAATAAATATGCAAAGCATCGGTGAAGCATTGTTTTGCCTGCATAAAACCTAACGTTCATCCCTGACTGCTTGGTTGTACTTGTAGTGTGTGCTTCTTGTTGGCATGTACTTACTGGATTCCTGCAGAGCCATTGTACAGGGCATGTATTCATGGTTTCCTCTCTGTCAATAAACAGTGTAACTGTGTGCCTTTGTGTCCTCTTTCCTGTGCTCATGTGATTTGCAATCAGTCAAATACTAATGATGCTTCACCAACATGCCCAACAAATTCTCTTGACTAAAAATTACTATGCAACCTAAAATTATTGCTCCACATGTTTGCCTAGTTGAGGCTCCTTCTCTGCAACAATACTGCATTTTTCCACTGATCTTTCTCTCAGTGCTCCTGGAATAGTGAGGTACTTCCAGCTAGGTTGTGTTAATGAAGACCACATGAAGCTCATCAAAGTATCCCTGTCAAAAGCAGAGCTACATCCAAGCTGCGCATTGGACCTACCAGAAGTGTATTTATGATCTACATCATTATAGCCTTCCGTTGGACTGTACTGGACACAATGGGCTCTATGTGTAATATAACATGCACCACCTATTTTATGCTGCAGGTCAAACTATCAAAAAAAGAAAGAAAGAGAGCAGGCACATTACATTTATATTCTACCATCATGACAGCTACTATCTATGCTAAAGTCTCAGTTAAAGCAGAAAGTTATTCCTTTTGTAATTTACTTATAAACTTTGTAGTTCCAGTGGAAAGTTTAATCCATCCTTACAACATGTCAAGAAGTCATTTTATAAGTAACATAAATATTCATCTTAAGAAATGCTAAACCCCTCTTCATTGCCCTGAGAAAATCTAGAAAGCAAAGTTGTTCTGCAATACATCATTGACGCATAGTCAATAGTTGTCAGTACAGTCATCATTTTCTCATTAGAAAACCAGAAGCCATTTTTGTCTGCCCATTCAGACAGTCTCCTTATGCTTAGCTGTATCTTGGTTGCGCAAGTGTTAATGTTGGAAGAGCTGCAAGCAATTTGTAGGTCATCTACACATACGGAATGCTCGACAGAACCGGTTATTTGTGACAGAATTCATTTTAACTACAAAGAGGATTGTACTTAAAATAAAACCCTGTGGTACATCATTTTCCTGGATAAAAATATGCGAGAGAGTTGCGCCAATGTGTGCAATGTGTGCAAAATGTGTGCAATTGTGCAAAGCTGCAGTCTGAAAGCCAGGCAAGCAGTTACACATTCTGCCTTTTATTCCCATGTCAATTAAGTTGCATAGAATTCCGAATCTCCAGCGAGTGTCGTAAATCTTTTCTAAAACAAAGAAGGCTAGATACTGTTGTTTATGCATAAATGCCTCTCGTACTGTGTTTTATAGCAGGACTAAATAGTCTAATGTTGACTGTGTCTTTCCAAAACCACACTGGCTGGTATCTAACAGGTTATGGTATTCAAGGATGAACACTGACACTTATAATGCTTTCAAATGACTTTGCGAGACAACCTTTCAGGGCTATTGGACGGTAGCTATTAGGCAGAATATGTGGTTTCCCTGTTTTCAAGAAAAGGAAGACTACAGCCCTCTTCCATGCTTGGGGCACTGTGTCTGTAACCTACACCTTGTTAAAGAACTTGAGTAAAGCATTTGCTGCAGATTAAAATAAGTGTTGAAGCATTGTTATCTATAGTAAGGTACAATGTTAAAAAAAAAGTGCATGCTGTTTTCTTGTGTGTACTAAGTGCGTTCCATAGTTCTATAGTAAATAGGCTGTTATAGACTTCTGTCATTCCTCCTCTAGTAAGTAAATACTGTTATTCTGCTATGCTTTTGCAAAAATAAAGGTGGCATTGTAGTCAAGAAGCTTGACACTTGGGAACAATGTTCCCCTAATATGTATGCCTGATCCTGGAGGGTCGTTTGAATACCAGGAGGAATGAAGAGAGAAAGTGTGTAGGCTGTATAGTTGCCATTCACCCTTCCAACATTTTCTTGATCTATGCTGAACTGTTTATAGAAGAAATGAAATTTTCAGAGGAGGATTTTTCTGCATTTCTACAGATGTAACATGCTTGAACTCGCGCATGTTTGAAGTTTACTAAGTTTACTACTATTCACTATTAGTACTATTAGCACTAATAGTACTATTACTACTATTCATACTATCAATCAGGTGATAGAGAAATGTGCAGAATATAACCAACCCTTATATACAGCTTTCATTGATTACGAGAAAGCGTTTGATTCAGTCAAAACCTCAGCAGTCATGGAGGCATTACAGAATCAGAGTGTAGACGAGCCGTATGTAAAAATACTGAAAGATATCTATAGCGACTCCACAGTCACCGTAGTTCTCCATAAAGAAAGCAACAAAATCCCAATAAGGAAAGGCATCAGGCAGGGAGATACGATCTCTCCAATGCTATTCACAGCGTGTTTACAGGAGGTATTCAGAGACCTGAAGTGGGAGGAATTGGGGATAAGGGTTAATGGAGAATACCTTAGTAACTTGCGATTCGCTGATGATATTGCCTTGCTTAGTAACTCAGGGGACCAATTGCAATGCATGCTCACTGACCTGGAGAGGCAAAGCAGAAGGGTGGGTCTAAAAATTAATCTGCAGAAAACTAAAGTAGTGTTTAACAGTCTCGGAAGAAAACAGCAGTTTACGATAGGTAGCAAGGCACTGCAAGTGGTAAAGGAATACGTCTACTTAGGAGAGGTAGTGACCGCGGATCCGGATCATGAGACTGAAATAATCAGAAGAATAAGAATAGGCTGGGGTGCGTTTGGCAGGCATTCTCATTATCATGAACAGCAGGTTGCAATTATTCCTCAAGAGAAAAGTGTATAACAGCTGCATCTTACCAGTACTCATGTACGGGGCAGAAACCTGGAGGCTTACTAAAAGGGTTCTACTTAAATTGAAGATGACGCAACAAGCTATGGAAAGAAGAATGATAGGTGTAACGTTAAGGGATAAGAAAAGAACAGATTGGGTGAGGGAACAAATGCGAGTTAATGACATCTTAGTTGAAATCAAGAAAAAAGAAATGGGCATGGGCAGTACACGTAATGAGGAGTGAAGATAACCGATGGTCATTAAGGGTTACGAACTGGATTCCAAGGGAAGGGAAGTGTAGCAGGGGACGGCAGAAAGTTAGGTCGGCGGATGAGATTAAGAAGTTTGCAGGAACAACATGGCCACAATTAGTACATGACCGGGGTAGTTGGAGAAGTATGGGAGAGGCCTTTGCCCTGCAGAGGGCGTAACCAGGCTGATGATGATGATTAAGTTTACTACATTGGGTACCTCCTGAAGGTGCCTCAAGCATTTCATTGCTTCTTCTTTTGCTGTACAGCACTCTCCTATCTGCCACGATTTTCAATTTTTTTCAAGCTAACCCTCACATTTGGGGCATTGACATAATGCCACTTGAACAAGACAGATAATATGTCTCGTTAATTTCCTCTATGTTAAGACTTTCTTCATGCTATTCTTTTTTCTAACACAGCATATGTTGTATATAGTGACCAGTTTGCCAGGTACAATTTTAACTGCCATGATTTAGTAGGTGCTGAGATTGCTTGTACGAGATGTATAAGGCATGGCAGACGATCGCTACCGTACAAATTGTCATGCACAGTCGTCATCAATATGAAAGGGAACAGTGAAATTTTTTCAGATGCCCACAGGGGCTAAACACACGTGCCCTCGATAAAATTGTTCAGTTATACTAAAAGTTCTAGAAGAGTTATGTATGAAGTTCCTAGATTTGAACCTAAGCGTCTTGAGCTATCACCATTTAAAGAACAATTTTTGCTGTTCCCTTTCATATTGATGACATTTATATGGACGTCGAAATCTGAAGAACACATAAGTAAATCAATGCAACTCATTTTCCTTGTGCTTGGTGCACAGTACGCTGGATTATTTGTATTGAAAATACAAATGTTATTTGTTAGAATAAGATCTTCCAGTTTACCCTCTAATAGAGTTTGTTGACGTACTTCCCCGGAAGGAACTATGTGCATTAAGATTGCCCACCAACATAAAAGATTCCAGAAGTTGTTAAACGAGCTCCTCCAGGTCTCTGACAAATACCTGTGAATGAGGCAGGAGGTATATGGAGCAGACAGTTACGGTCTTAAACAACACCACACTAACTGAAACTGCTTTGATACATGTATTTAAAAGGATTTTCTTGCACTGTGGTGCCCCAATGCACAACAATTGCAACACCACCTGTGAGACGACCGGTGGTGTCACGGCCTCGGTGAACAACCTTATATTGTTTCAGAAAGTTTTGGAGCCCAGATTTGTCTGTTGAACACATGGAGCTAAAGGAGAGTACAGACTCAAAATGTCTTTTACATCACCTAAATTACGTATTTGTCCACGACAGTTCCAATGAACAATAAAAGCGATCGTTTTTTGCACTTTCTTTTTTTTAAGTGTTAGAAACCTTACTCTTGCTTTCTGATAAGCTAAAATGAGAAATAGGTGACGGTATATTTATATTTTGCTTTTGCATTGCTTGAAAGATACAAATTGAAGGCATATTTAGTTACATTCCCTTCACAGGGGCAGCGACTGGTTGGTGACCTGCTTTCCCTCTGCCAGGGGATAAAGTAGGATGTTTTGGCGCAGATGTCCCCAGTGTACTGGGTGTTGCGTCCATTGCTTGATCAGAAATCTTGGACACTGAAGACACTCATTCAAGCTGGTTGCTTGAAGGCGCCGTATTCTTTCATAGTGCACTGTCCATAGAGAAGCGCACCGCAAGGACAGGAGATGCCGCAGCAGATCCTACAATAGAACCTGCCTGAGGCACCTTGGTTGGCTTTGAGGTCCTTGCTTCGAAAGCAGAGGCCTTTTGAGCAGTCGGTAGCTGCTTGCGGGAGCCAAGAGGCAAGGCCAGATCAGCGAAGCTGTACTAGCAGCCTGTAGACACAAGATGCTACGCTGCCCCCCCCCCCTATACACCTCTCTCCCTCCCCGGCGAGCTGCATCAGCGTAACCTAAGCTGGAAAACATGGCATGTTTTCAGCGTTCTTCTGGAAATGTTAGACTTTGACTTTTCATTGGATTATTGCCTTTTCTTTTTTGGAAGCTTCACAAGATAGCGAATATGCTGCGCAGGGGTCCACTGTGATTGGGGCATTTCATAAATATTTTGCCACGGTTCTCAGATAGGTGGGTGATAACTTTCTGCACATTTCACATAAGTCAATTTTCCTCGGCAGGACTATGAGCCATGCCCGTACCGCTGACATTCAAAGCATCTTCTTGGGGGCACATATTGGGGACATATGCTCTCACGAGAGAACTTACACATGCCACATTTACTCTTTCTGGAAGACTGCTGCGGTTGAACGCGACAACTATGTGCCTGCATTTTACCGCTTCATTTGCTCTTCAGATGGTGATTCTTCAAACAGCACTGGCACCTTGGTTTCGGAGATTTTCTTGATTATCAGCATCTGCATCGTTCATCAATTGTTTTTTCCAAGGCTACCCCTTGTACGCTATTCAGGCTATTTCTTTTTGTTTCTGGAGATCTTCACTCTGTGCTTTTGTTTGTACTTTGACCAAAAGATAACCAGATGCAAGATTCTTTGCCAATTGCCGTTTCTATAGGCTTCACAATCGTGAAGACAGATTTCAATGTTAGAGGTTATTTGTTGTCAGTTGAATGTGTAACTAGGAACTCTGGAAAGGTTTCACAAAATGTTTCTCTACTGAGAACTTTGGTGCAGCGTCTCTTCAGAGGCAGGTCATTTTTCTTTGAGGATAGAAATGCCATACGTCATGTATGAACTGAGGGCTCCAGATATACCAGCTGAGGTTCACCCTCATGCAAGTTCACTCTTGTCAAAAAAGTGAGGCATTCTTATGAATGACTAGAAATTATTGAGCAGAAGCTATCTGCTTCATGCATTCTCTCAGGAATGGGTACTTATATGCATTGTTAGATACGGGACCGTTTCCTGAGCCTCCTTCGAGTTCACCAGACAACATCGAATCACACCACAGCTAATTAAGGAGCGCAGAAGCACGGATACCACATTCCCGAGGCGTGGCACGTGCAAAAAAGTTGGCGGCCCCCACCTCGTGTGCCGCAGGTGGAGCTATTCACTGCTTGACTCTTCCTGAAAGTGAAGCAAGAGCCTGGCACTGTTGCAGGTAAAGTGGGTCCCGAAGCAAGACGGCTGTAATGCACCGTGAAAACCTGGCAGCGTCGCCCCCATCCGCCTATTGTGACGGCGCATTGCAAGTCAGCAAGGCAAGACCGCAGGGAGAAGTAAGCCCTCGGACAATTGGGGACCAAGCAGCGAACCTCTCCGCCGGGTGTGACACCATCGCACGGGCGGGCTCGCCGATTGGCCGAAAATGACGTCACCTGAGCGGGCTCTCCCATGGGCCGAACGTGACGTGTCTTCGAGACATCGAAAGGCTTAAAAGGACACTAAAGGTTACTATTAAGTCAACGTGGACTGTTGAAATACCATCCCAGACACCTCGAAACGCTTGTTTCGTGCCAAGGAGAGACTTATTTTAAGAGAAAATGCGTTCTGAAGCGTCCGCGTTTCTCTAGCGTAGTTCAAATCACCCGCCCTCCGATCGAGGAGTACTGACATCATGGTCTCATAGTGACGTTGCGCCATCGGTGAGTAGAATGGCGTCCGCAGACGGTGCTACGGCTTTTCTGCGCAAAACGCAAACGCGCGGCCCGAAACAGAGCAAAGACAGAGCCGACAGCAGAGCGAAAGTGGGAGTATGGTGGCTAGCGGAAGGAGAAACGCACGACCATAAGCTGGTACTTCATTCTATGACGCAAACTTCGACGCTCGTCGCAATGGACCCTGACGACAGATTGGCTCGCGATGGTGGGCTCAACTTCAGCGATTTGAGCACTGGCGAGCGCGACCTGCTGCTGAGGGCTCGCGCTCCCGGCGTCGTTGCGTACTACGACGGCGGCCTCGACACCGGCTCTCCGGAGCGGGAAAGCAACGAGGGCTTCCCACGGCATCACATGGACGTGGCATTCTCGCTGCTTCTTCCAAATGAAAGCTTCGCGAGCCAGCAGAACCCTCACAGCACGACGTGATAACGAAACTACTGAAACTCCAAAGCCTGAACGGCGCAGAGTCGAGCGTGCAGAGTCGAGCGAAAACGAAACCTTTCGACCACCCATATTACTGAAGGGTAACGTCAAAATGTAATTTTTTCTTAGAATTGAATAGACGTAGACAAGTAGCATTTTTTTCCCGTCTTATAATCGAATGAAATGATATCTTTAAAATGAGTAGTTGAGTATTAGTAACACAAATTATGAGGAGTGCTTTTGTCATCGGGCTAGTACCGGAATGTCGCTGGGGGGTCTCAAATCGTGTCATGCATTTACCTCAATTTCTCGGTTACTAAAGCTCTGTTCGCGATTATATTGACGCCTTAGACGTTCTAGAACATTGCTCTACCACTTTAACGTGAGTTTCTGGTAACCTTTAGTGTCCCTTTAAAAAGACACCAACCGGGAGCGGCAAGAGAGCATTCCTAGAGCATTCCTAGAGCATTCCTTGATTCGTCTCTTTCGAGCTTCTTGCCACGGGCCGCAGCGTCCGAGTTGCTGCCGGCCCGTAATGACTTTAACACTGTTAATTGACTCTCACTGTAAATAATGTAAATAAACCTCCCAAGTTTTTCATCCCGACGTCCTCCTCAACTCTTACAACTGATTGCCAGCGGTGGGATCGCCTCCAAATGCAACATCTGGTGGCAGTGCTACGGATCAACCTTCGTCGAGAGAAATCCTGAGGAACCCGTAACAGCGAAAAAGAGCCTTCGTCCAAAGGAGTCCCGAGGAACTTGGAACAGCGAAGAAGAGAGAGCCTTCGTCCAAAGTAGTCCTGAGGAACTGGGAGTAGTGAAGAAGAGCGAGCCTTCGACCCAGGGAGTCCTGAGGAACCAGGAATAGCGGACCAATGAACCAGATGGCAGGGTGCTGCAACCGTAAGTGAGCGCGTGGTTTTTTTCCTTTTTGATTCGCCAGACTTCAAATGTGTGTTCATTTTGATAGTTCTAGGAATTGGGAATTTGTTGCATTGTGTGTTTGCACAAATTAATTAAGAAAAACAGTTCTAACCACCAGTTGGGACAGCTGCCATGGATCTTAGAAGGTTGACGCGGTTAGACTTGTTGTTGGTGTGCGACGACTTGGGAGTTGAGGCGGACGAACAGATGAAAAAGCCAGCTATCATAAAGGCGATTCAAGATAGTGGCAATGATGATAAAAGCATTGAGCTTGCTTGGGAGGTGATACAAGAACCACGGGAGCATGAGCGTCGTGAACGTAAGAGCGAGCGTAAGCATCAAGAATGCAAGAATGAACGTGAACGTGAGTATCAAGAACGTGAGCGTGAGCAAAAGCACAAGAAAGAGATAGCCGCATTGGAAAAACAGATACAATATTTTCAGCAGTTAAACGAACAAAGGCAACGCTTGTCTGAAAATTCTGTAGGCAGTACAGGGCACAGGAATGAGCAAGTATCTAGCGGATTTTAGCCCAAAGCAGACGAAAGAGGTATTGCCTCTGAGCTTAGCGGCACCTTCATAGGTAAATGGGAAAGGCTAGCTGCTAACGATGCCTTAGTGGCAACAGAGGCTGTTAAAGGCCAGAGTGAGAGCGACGAGTTGCTGTGCCAACAGAGGACTGTAGAGACAGTTAGGCCAGCTGCGAACAAATTGGCACAGTCACCGCACGTGTGCGTCGCATGTAATGTTAGCAAGGTCGTTGGCGAGGTACAGAATACTGCGGACTTGACAGACGCGAGCACCCATGTCGAGCCAGATCTGCGTGACGAAGTGAAGTGCGAGCTGAACGATGCAGTTGAGGGCAGCTCTCAGGATTGCGAGCTGCGTAGCTCAAGAGAGAACAACTGCATTGTTCAGGGATCGGTGCGGCTCTCCGCCAGTCTAGGTAGCCAAGAGAGGGGTGATCTAGTTAATCACTCAGACTGTGCGGGTAAGAGACCGATCCGGGCCGAGGAGATGTGTAACGGCCAGCACGAGGCGCGAGACGACGGCATGAAAGGAAGCACAAAGAAAAGGCGCCACGGAAAAAGGCGCCGTAAAGGTAGGAATGCGGTGACTAATGTAGCGCAGCCAGAGACTGCGACAGTCGCAAAAAGGCCAGGCGCGAGGAAAAGAAAGACGCGGTCGTCGGTGACGATGTTGACGCATCAAACACGTTCGAGCCACCGGTCAAAGGGGGACCGAGAAGCATGTTCTGCACGGATGCGGACAAAGGGCACGGGGCAGTTAAATTCCTCGTCGTTCCGTCGTTCTTTTCGAAGCTCAGCGTGTAGTACAAAGAAGCGCAAGGTGGCAAGACGAGACCAGGTGGGGAGTAGCGACGCGGTTAATCCAGTTTGTGATGAAAGTGGGGCGCCAGGACGCAAATTGACATTAGACTGTAACGTCTTGGAGGAGCTGATAGTGAGTCAGCCCTTTTGTTCTTCCTCGGTAGCCAGAGTAGCTTTCGGACCGCGACCACCTCGGGTACGGCTCAAAGTATGAGTCAGACGTAAGCATTTGGAACGGGAGGCCAAGAGAGCTTCCTTAGAAGTAAAACATTGTTTTGTTTATTTTTTGAGCATCGGATAATTTTCGCGATTTAAGTTTCTTTCAATATGTAAAATTATGAGCTTTGTTTGTGTTTTTGTTCGAGAAGCTCCGAGATTGGAAAGATAAGTTTTATGTAAGCATGTAGTTTCGCGAGATTTTCATTAATAAGTAGATAGGCTTTATTTTTTTGTGTGTGAGTAACCTGAATTTCAAGGTTATCGGTGAGATGCCTATCATAGCGCACGTGTGTTTTAATTAATCTACTTTTTTTTATAAGCGTTTTTTTAATTTTCTAAGGTTAACCGCATAGGTTTTCAGTAAGTGCATCATTTGCACTGAGAAGCGTTCTTAGTTCCATTAGCGCGTGTCCTGTGTGGACGGAAGGAAGCAGATTTATGACTGGGTTGCTCGTGTGTGTTGAGGGCAGCCGTATTCTGACTTCTCTAATAAACATGCGTGGAACGAGTTATTAGGAGACGCATCATTTTAAGGTTTCTGCGGAGTGTGTAAGCCCCGCAAGTTTAATTGCTCGCGTAAGTTACGTGTCCTGTATGGACTAGAGAAAGACACGCGAGTAAGCGTGATGGAACGTTTGCGTGCGACGCAAGTACGGGTTCGGAATAGGGACCACAAGGCTAGCGTGCTTGTGATTACGTACTTATGAAGTTGGCCAGACTGTTCAGTAGCACCAATACGTGCGATAAGTACGCCACTGCGATAGGTTGGAAACATGCTGTTCGTGTAGTTAGGCCACTTAAGTTATGTTCGGCTGTTTTCATTGTTTGTTTGCAACAGCAATGACCCATTGTTTTGCTACAACAATGACACTCTGGTCTTGTCGGCATTCGGGGAGAAATGGATAGCAGTTTGGAGAGGTGGTTGGAACTGCTTTGTCAAAATTGGGGAAATAAAAGATCAGGGTTCATTTTGACTCAGTAATAGCCTGGCGAGTCAGGGGTGAAGAGCCTGCGCTTACACGTGGTGCAGCGCTGTGTTGTTTTGTTTGTTTGACGTACGTTCTCCAGGGCCCAGGATCCCGAAGTTCATCAAATGAGGCTCGACACCTGTACCCTGCAGGTTCTTTCAGCGTTCCTCATAGCCAGCGAATTGATTTCACTGGCCATTCCGAACTTCCGGGGCGAGGACGAGCTGTTAGATACGGGACCGTTTCCTGAGCCTCCTTCGAGTCCACCAGACCACATCGAATTGCACCACAGCTAATTAAGGAGCGCAGAAGCACGGATACCACATTCCAGAGGCGCGGCACGTGCAAACAAGTTGGCAGCCCCCACCTCGTGTGCCGCAGGTGGAGCTATTCACTGCTTGACTCTTCCTGAAAGTGAAGCGAGAGCCTGGCACTGTTGCAGGTAAAGTGGGTCCCGAAGCAAGACGGCTGTAATGCACCGTGAAAACCTGGCAGCGTCGCCCCCATCCGCCTATTGTGACGGCGCATTGCAAGTCAGCAAGGCAAGACCGCAGGGAGAAGTAAGCCTTCGGACAATTGGGGACCAAGCAGCGACCCTCTCCGCCGGGCGTGACACCATCGCACGGGCGCCTACCATTGGCCGAAACTGACGACACCCGGGCGGGCTCGCCGATTGGCCGAAAATGGCATCACCTGAGCGGGCGCTCCCATTGGCCGAACGTGACGTGTCTTCGAGACATCGAAGGGCTTAAAAAGACACAGACCGGGAGCGGCAAGAGAGCATTCCTTGATTCATCTCTTTCGAGCTTCTTACCACGGGCCACAGCGTCCAAGTTGCTGCCGGCCCGTAATGACTTTAAGACTGTTAATTGACTCTCACTGTAAATAATGTAAATAAACCTCCAAGTTTTTCATCCCGACGTCCTCCTCAACTCTTACAGCATCAACAACCATGGCTCTTCTACAGCAGAATCCTTCCCACTTATCTCAGTGTTTCTCCTTCAGGACTCCTGTTACCTTTTATATTTGAAAAGAAAGGAATATTCGACACTTTCTAATAGAGCATTCTTTATCAAATACAAATCATATACTAAAGACCATTTGATTCATATTCCAAATTTTAAATATTCACACAGACCAACATATGATAAACAATAAATTAAAGAACACAGAAGGCACAAAGGGAATCTTTTCTGCCCTGCAGTCATAATTAATGGGATGCAGCCTGAACTTTAGGCAGTTTTAGCAAATTTTGTGATGTCTCACTGCTTTTGAAACAACAAAATACACTGTACCAATTAGTTCAATAAAAAAACAGCAAAACTCTGGTCTTTGCTCAAAGTACAACTTGTGTCAGGGGCTCCAGAAGTTTACTTTAGGTGTAGCGGCAGGATCCAGGTCTCAATTCACCTACACTAACTTTTTTTTAATTGTGAAACCAAGGCTTAATTTACTATATTATAGGGAGTCGGCCCTCAGGGCTGTAGGGGCACTGCCCTCCACCCACACCCTCTACAATGAAACCTGTGGGGGCACTTGCCTCCACTGCCCCCCCCCCCCCCCCGGTTCCTGAGCCCCTAACTTGTGCAGACTTAGCAGTCCATGTTACTTACTTTTGGGTCGAAAAATCCAGCAAAAATGAATGATGCCAAGACAATCAGTGCAGATCCACCAATGAATAGGCAAGTTGCAAGTGCAATGGCTTTCTTGGGAATCCTCGACAGAGTTTTCTGAAACTATTGTTTTGAGATTTGAGTAAAAATGCTTTTTACAATACAGCATGCACTGACAGACCTGGATATCTACGAATCCATCATCAGTCCGCTGCATGCGCTGGTATTTGACATTGCTGAAGTGCTTCTTCTCATTGTCATACATAGCAGCAGCATCCTTGCGACCCATCCTAAAAAGGGAGCAATGGCGAGAATTCAGTGAGACGTTTCGCAAGCAACTTGGCAAGACATTAATTTATAGCATCTCCACCAAACACCTTGGAAAGCTTGACACAACGAAAGCATACCTCTCAAGGCACAGTACGGTCTTTTATTTTTGTGCATTAAATCTTTGATACATCCCCACCCCCAAGAAAAAAAATAAGCAACATGCGTCTGGTCCCATTGGTGTTATACTGTTGAAGTCACTTCATTCACTGCAGGGCACTGGGGATTTTTACGCATAGATACTTTTTTTGAAAGAGCTCACATTTTTGTCTCATAATTTTCTAAAGAACGTAGCAAGATCAGAAAGAGACAAATTGTGGACAAAAACTGACCCATGCAGACTCGGCGTTGGCACGAAGGCGAGTGATATGCACGTCAGATAGCGATGTGACAGCCAGCAGAACGGCGTTGGCATGCAAGAAAACAAGTGCGCCGCGTAGCTATGTTCAGCGCAGGTGTTCACTGTCTGGGCCGGCCTAGGAAGTAGCTTAACATTGCCACGAGAACAAACAAAGGGAAAACGCACTTACGCCATCGAAAACATGAGCTCTGTTTATTTCGTATTTGTGCTCAACAAATGACAGCAGCACATGTTCATGCAAACGAAACTGAAGCATGACAAAATTTACAAGAATGTATTACCTAATTGCTCCTACGGCGGCACAAGTTCCTCACATAGATTTAGGTCTGGTGGAGTTTGTATGAATATTAAGGAGAAAGATGGTCTGCTAAAAGCACCACGGATACCACTTTTCAATTCATTAACACTCTTTGATTGACTAACCACTGCAAGCTACAAATTGCAGCTGTAGCTGCTGGCTAAATATGGCTACTTGAGGCTACGGCTGAACTAGAGTCTAGCCCACGACCTACTGGAACTCCAGACCTGCACAGATATCCGCATAGAGCATAGAGTTTCCTACAAATTTTGTAGGAAACTCTATGGCATAGAGTTTTGATTAAACTCATACAAAACTCTATGGATATCCGGCTTCTATGGGAGCAGCTTGCGCCCACTTTTGTTCAACCGACGGCCGTAGGTGGCGCTTTTATAACCTGTTCGTCTGCTACGCGGTGGGCGGCTGTGCGGCGTTGTAATTAGTACGGCAGCTGTTGTGACGAACTGCTTGTCTAGTTGATGATTTTTGCTAACACAGTGACAGTGATGCCACAAGGCTTTGATCGGTCACTTGGCTCGAAAAGTTGACTGCCCGAACCTAAAAAATGTCGGAGCGTGTAGTCCGCTGCTCTCTAAAATAGCGTTAAATAGCCGCTCCTATTGCCTTTTTCAAGCAGATTATTATAAATCACATTGTATATAGAGTTCGCAACGTACACAACAGTTTCATTGTACACGTTGTAAAATTCGCTTTTGCGCTCTTTAGAAACTTGAAACCACCGTAATGTTCGACGACAGAACGATTACCACTCATTTTAACTCTTAAAAGTTGTCCGTGAATGCGTCGTGAGCTCAAAAAGTGAATTACGCACACCGCTTCACTGCGTATGTATCTTAAGCACCACCGTTATGCTGCCGCCGTACCACGCAGAAAAGATAGCTTTACAGTTTGAAAAGAGTTCCGTGACACGATTTAAGGCCTGCAGTGCAGCACGTTTTAAATCATTGGGATCGCTTAATTTTTTGCAAGCTTGATACTGAGCTAGACATAGAACGATATTAAAAACAAGATATGCTCACCTTCCCTTGAAACAGAATCGATCAGCCTATTGCACATATCGAGCGGAGGATCCTTACTCGTGAATACTTTTACTATGCTTTTACCAGATCATCTGCCTTTCAATACGGCACACAGCAGTAAATCCTAATGTCATCTACGATATTAGGCTATCTGTAATCAACTAAAAAAGCTAGATTATCCTATGAATCTTTTTAAACAATTTTTCCAGTCTCTTACGGAGGCTATAGGAAAGGGAAATTTATGCCGTCGATCTAGCATTGCAGCTGCCACCTATGCTCGTTGTTTACATTTCTTGCACCGCTCCTCCTCTTCTAGTTTCAAAATTCAAACGCAAAGCATTCACAAATATGTTTTCTTTTGTATATTTGTGAATTTACTCAATTACCGCCAATACAAGCGCTTTGTGCCTGCCGAAGTGGCAAGACAAGCGCTGAACAGATCGCAGAAGCAGACGACAGCGAGCAGGTTATAACTAGCGCCACTTTGCTCGTATGTTCTTACCCTAGCGGCAAAAGGGGCGAACTAGACCGGGCGTGCTGGAGGAGGGAGATCTGTGCAGATCTGGAGTTCAGTAGGTCGTGTGGTCTAGCCCACCGTGGTCTTATGTGGCTACACGGCCGCCTCGATCACGCGCGAACGGCGGCGCTTGCAAGCCCCGCCGTGCACGCGTGATCGAGGCGGCCGTGGTGGCTAGAAGTCGATTCATGCCGCCACCACAGTGCCATGGTGGCGCTGCGGTCAGCATTGCGATGCATTGGAGGTATTGGCGGCGAGGAGTTACGGAGTCGCCATCTAGCGGAAGCGCCTCGCTGGCGTAGTATGAGGGATCACGCGGCGAGCTCCTCATAGGTTTTGATTTCAGCGCTCACTGAAAACACCACGCGCGACCTCTACCGGACATTTCTGTAAGTACTTTCGAAACGAGAGAGGTTTTTTACTGTCTAAATAATAATCTTGGGCAAACTGAAAGCACACAATCGTTTAGAGACGCTATCTCTTTACCGAATACGTACAGTGAACGCCACTGTGCGCGGTCGCCGCGATGGAGTCTCCCGAACCGGCTTCTTGCGTGAAAGGTAGGTAAACGCTGAGAGCAAGCTATGTGAAATATGTTCTTATAGTGTTTCTATAACTAAATGGAGCGTAATAGAACGAAGCCTCAATGCAGCGATCGCGTAGATTCCCAGCGACCGACGCGTCTTGATGCTTGTCCGCGCACTGTTTCGCTTTCTCCGCGCGCGCGTTTTCGCACCGTGCCATGAATATGGCACGGTGCGAAAACCCAAAGAGTGTAAAATTTTCTAAGAGTGCACACTCTTAGAAAAATTTACACCCTTTGGGGCGTATCTTGTCCCACAACAATAATCGTCATCTGTCTTGCCCGCGTTTCCTTTCTTTAACGCTGCGAGCCCGGTACTTCCCAGTCACGAACGGCATGCGCGTTATCAGTGTGACGCAGCATTCTCGACAGGAAAGTAGCCAGAGCCGAGTTTTCAAGAAAGGAAACGCCAGCAAGGCAGATGACGATTATTGTTGTGGGACAAATACACAAAGGGTGCAACCGTTTTAAGAGTGTACACCCTTTGAGTCTTATCTTGTTACACAACGATAAACGTCATCTGTCTTGTCCGCATTTCCTCTCTTTAACGCTGCGAGCCCGGTACTTCCCCATCACGAACGGCATGCGCGTTATCAGTGTGACGCAGCATTCTCGACAGGAAAGTAGCGAGCGCCGAGTTTTCCAGAAAGGAGACGCAAGCAAGGCAGATGACGATTATCGTTGTGGGACAAATATACACCCCAAAGGGTGCAACCGTTTTAAAGGGACACTAAAGGTTACTATTAAGTGAACGTGGACTGTTGAAATACCATCCCAGAAACCTCGAAACGCTTGTTTCGTGCCAAGGAGAGACTTATTTTAAGAGAAAATGTGTTCTGAAGCGTCCGCGTACCTCTAGCGCAGTTCAAATCGTCCGCCCTCCGATCGAGGAGTAGTGACATCATGGTCTCATAGTGACGTTGCGCCATCGGTGAGTAGAACGGCGTCCGCAGACGGCGCTACGGCTTTTCCGCGCAAAACGCAAACGCGCGGCCAAGAACAGAGCCAAGACAGAGCCGACAGCAGAGCGAAAGTGGGAGTATGGTGGCTAGCGGAAGGAGAAACGCGCGACCATAAGCCGGTACTTTATTTTATGACGCAAACTTCGACGCTCGTCACAATTAACCCTGACAACGACAGATTGGCTCGCGATGCTGGGCTCAACTTCAGCGATTTGAGCACTGACGAGCGCGACCTGCTGCTGAGGGCTCGCACTGCCGGCGTCGTTGCGTACTACGACGGCGGCCTCGACACCGGCTCTCCGGAGCGGGAAAGCAACGAGGGCTTCCCACGACATCACAAGGACGTGGCATTCTCACTGCTTGTTCGAAATGAAAGTTTCGCGAGCCAGCAGAACCCGCGCAGCACGACGCGATAACGAAACTACTGAAACTCCAAAGTGTGCGCGGCGCAGAGTCGAGCGAAAACGAAACCTTTCGACCACCCATACTACAGAAGGGTAACGTCAAAATGTTATTTTTTCTTAGAATCGAATAGACGTAGACAAGTAGCATTTCCTTCCGTCTTATAATCGAATGAAATGATATTTTCAATACGAGTAGTTGAGTATTAGTAACACAAATTATGAGGAGGGCTTTCGTCATCGGGCTAGTACCGATATGTCACTAGGCGGTCTCAAATCGTGTCATGCATTTACCTCAATTTCTCGGTTACTAAAGCTCTGTTCGCGATTATATTGACACTTTAGACGTTCTAGAACATTGCTCTACCACTTTAACTTGACTTTCTGGTAACCTTTAGTGTCCCTTTAAGAGTGTACGCTCTTCAAACTTGTTTTGGCTGCGGCGTGCTCGCGGGCGGGTCGCTGTCGTCTGCTCGACGCAGTGTCGTTCTTTCTTTCTCTTTCTCTATTTTCTTTACAACACGTCGGTGCGGTATAAAATCACTGTTTCTGCCACTCAGATCGGGTCGCAAAGCTAAATGCAGCAGAATCCGAGCCTAGCCTTTAAGATCTGCATTTTATATCCAGAGGACGCCACCCTATGGGATGTGGATTTGGACGCCACCTATTGGTCGGGTGGGTAACTCTAGTTGGCTGGTGGGGCAAGTGCCAAGTCAAGTCGGAGCCTATCGTTCATCATGGTGCCTCTGGAGATAATGTGGCGGTTACTGTGCTTATTCCTTTTTGGAATACTATTTGAAGTGAAAACAAATTTGTTTGCCGCAGCGGAATGGAACACGAAAGACTACATGAAGAAAGAACATTCACTGGTAAAACCTTACCAAGGTATGCATTGCTGCATGACTACATGCTCCTACGCAGTTGGCAGCGTTGCTGGAAGGCTCACGAACTTTTTTACCCGGCGGATACGCCGGACTTTTGGAGGCCTGGCGATTGGCACGCTTCGCTGCTGGTTGACTCGTAAATATGTTGCTTCCTGATGGAAGTTTGCAAACGCAGGGAACGTTTATGTGATCACAGCGCTGAGGTCCTCCACATAGGAACTTTTTTTTTTTTTCTTGAGATAGCCGGTCAATGACATAGGGGTGGAGCCGAATTCGCTGTATATCTCCCGAGCTTTCGCAATATTTCAACTTACTAGGACCGATGTCCTGAAAATGGTGACCATAGTGGTGATTTCCTTAACTTGATGCCTTTGAAACAGTAATGTCATTTAAGGAAACGCCGCAGACAAAGCTCCCGTGCTACTTTCGTAGCACAGGTGCTTTGCCGGTAAACGTCGAAAGTTGTTTGAAATTCTGTCGCGTGCTACACATGTGGCTCTGTAAATGACGTGTTCAGTTCTGCTTCAGTGAGTGCAATTTAATATTTTTTCCACCGATTTGATCAGTTTACTTTTATTCAACTTGCTTAAGTCGCTTTTGATAAGGAGCAAATGGTCGCTCTTCTTTGAGAAACTACGGGAGAAGAACGGCGCTGCAGTGTTTTTCACGCAAGCTTTCTCTCATTGCTTCCTTGTGCTGCGCGTGCGTCGTCCACCAATACGTGTATTTTTCAGGAGACTGGACGGTATCAGAATCTACGGCACCCGTTCCAGGCTGTAGCGGGCGCGACATCGCGGCTTTTAATGTGATCCAAATTACATGCGCTACGTGATACGTGTTGTAAACGTTTGTACACACGTCAGCGTGCGCGACTTGTGCGTGTTGAAAACACCTGCGTTAGGAGCGAGCTGCGGCGGCCTTCGATTGCTGAATAGGCAGTTGTCACAGAAGCATACAGTGTGTTCACTTTGGCAAAGCTTTTCGATCCTTTTTATTGTGAAGAGCGCGTCTTAGGATCAGAAATTTTAAAGAACGCTTGTTCCGACCAGTAAATCATTTGGATGCATGGTCGCCTATTGTTAACGGCTACATCTCTGAACACAGCTTGCTAAAGTGCGGCGTTGCGAATTCACCTTTCGATTCCATCGCCGAGTGAACGTGTTTACTTTGTGTGAAGTCTGGCTGATATGGTATATTAAATATATGAAAAGTGGTTCAAATAATGGCTGCTATGCACACATGTTGAATTTTTCTGTGATGCATTTTGCGTATTGGCACGACATATATCGATGTGAGCAAGTATATGTATAATAACGAAAACCGCAGCAAGTGGCTGCACGAGAGCAGAATGGCACCTTGTTTTGTGCAAAAATTGAAGCACTGTAGCTTGCAGTTTTATGTTATAGTAAAGATTATGATCTGCAATTATAAATCCCATGCACAATCTGCTTTTGTTCTGCTCATTCTCATGTGCCCATAGTAGCACCCATGTACTGGTTGTGTTGTTCTGTTAAAACACTCCTGCTCTGCCACTCTGTAAGCTACATTTTCAGGATTAGTTCGAGTCTACTTAAATGCTGTATCATGCACTATTCAGTGGCAAAAGAAATACATGTGTGCAGTGGGAGCTGACTGTTTTAAGGCCAACTCCTGCACTTTTTTCATCATGTCAGAGAAATGGTTGCTTTAGATTTCTGTGTCTCCTGTCACATGTAAAATGATGTACAAAAATGCAGAAATAAGTGCCATATCAAAGCCAAAACTGAATTGAAGAAACCAAGCGGCTTGTCGTCAGGTTGCATTACAAAGGCAACATTGCTGCCGAAACCTTTTTGCCAGCAGATAATCTGAATGCAGTTGCTCATGACAATATGAGTTCTACAAATAATGATTAAATACAGGTTCCCAAGATGTCGGCCCCATTGTTGCTGCTGCTGTGCTAATATCATGAGCAGCAAGCACAGGGTGGCTATCAAAACCATCTAAGAGCACAAACTGCAAGTATGCACACGATTATCTGAAATTAATTGCAAATATTACCATTTGGTACACACGACCAAAGTCTCCAGGAAAATTATACAAATTTTATTCAGATTCTTTCGCCAATCAAAATTGCCCGAGTTGCCCTTTAAAAAGTCGCTCGCCATGCTCTATCCTCCGTGATGCTCCAAATACAGCTGCGACAAATATTTGCTGACGGCCGGCGAAGTGGTTGGCAACAAGCCGTTGCAGGAAGTTTGCCGTCAACATTTTTTCATCAGTAGACCTCATCAGTAACGCAAGCATGATATCGCATGCACAGGCTTGACTGATGGCCATAGTAACGGAGTTTGGATGTGTGTGCAGCCCTGTCCATGTTGGAAAAATCGGTTCACAACTGTGCTCACCAGCTGCAACCCCGAATGGCACATTATTGTCGCTTATGTGCATTTTGCCAGCAGCTTGGCTTGGACTGCGGGTGGCAAGCCAATGGGCTGGTCATGTGTGATGACACCGATTGCATGGTTGCCTATTGGCAACGATTAAAAGTGCATTTGACTAATTTAGCATTGTTCCCATGCCATGCAACAGCATGGCAAGCCACTGATGGGCAATCAAAATCCACAGGAGACCTTTCACTGACCTGTCGAAGACATTAGGCTTGCTTATTTTTCACATAGACCTGATCGTGAATTTATTTCACTGATATCAGTGTGTATGCATATAATGAATGTCAGCTATTATAAAGGTATCTTCATGTCGTATGCAACTTTAAGTTGTTATAGCAAGGTTCGGCTTAATATTATGTGCTATTGGAGCAAGCTTGCCATGGTGGCCAACTGGCTGTGACGTGCTGCTGAGCACAAGGTGGTGATCGGATTCCTAGCCACGGCAGCCGCATTCAATTGGAGATGGAATGCTTGTGTGCTGTGCTTTGGGTGCACGATAAAGAACCCTAAGTAGTCAGCCTTAATCTGTAGCCTTTCACTGCAGTGACCCTCATAATCCAATGTGGAGGTTAAACCCCACAATTTTATTGTTGAATTTAATTGCATAATCTTGGGGCGCTATAACGTAAAGCTATTCCAGTTCTGCAATCAGCCCTCCACGATTGGTCACAAACTTTTTTGGACTGCCCCCACTTCGTCTATCTTTCATGCGGCATCACGAAAACTGTGATAGCTCCCCATCTGATATGACGTGTACGCGCTGATTATGCATGATTGGACCGAACAAAATGAAAATAGTTATTTTTGATTCGACGCCTTTTCGCCAGTAGACCTCGGCTATTGGTCAAAAGTTTTAGGGGTGCACCCACTTCACCTGTCTGTCATGCGACGTCACAAAAACTCACCATGTCATAATGACGTGTACGTGTTAAAGGTGCATTAATATGCCAAACGAAACTGATTTTTTTTCCTGTATAGCCGCAGGCTGGTTCGGAAAGGAATAAAAGATGGCTGCCGCCGATCGCTCAGGCGCTGGCTACTTGCACCTGTCAGAGAGAATGGGTTTATTTGCATACAATAAAACTTTTCGCGTGGCCATGTACCATTTTTGAGCACTTTCGGCATGTTTACGACCTTGCTCTGCCAACTCTTCTTCGCTGAGTATCCATTTTAGCAGCATTCTTAACCTTCTGTTGCATGCCGCCACGATTTTCGACCAGATGCCGGCACCACACTCTTCATCCGGTTATTGATTTTTGGCTCGGCCCCATCGAATCCCTCTCCACTTGAGCGTGCTCCTCGCCTCTTGTGAGCCAATTAGATAACACAAGCCGCTCAGTGTAGGCAATGTTATTCGTTTTTAAAGCCTACAAAAGTGACCTCCTCTAAATGAGGAGAGCGTTTGATTGGTCTCTTCAGACAACTCTGCGGGTTACCGCCGGGTGCTTGCGTCGGTGGTTACGCAAATTTGACGTCAGGAGATTGGAATGTTGAAATAGTTTCATGTTATAGGGCCCTTGGTGAAGCAGCAAGGTTGTTAGGCTAATTTTCTTATTAGCATTCTTTAAGCAGTACCTAAGCAGATGACGGGTGCACCTTGTGGTTAGTGGATATGGCATAAATTCCAGCATGTTGCCTCCAATATTTATCAGCGAACTGCAGAAAGTCACAGGCACCGCCTAATATGGAGGTCATGCTGAGCAACCGCGTTGGCCCTCACAAAGTTACAGTTTATGCATCACTTCTGAAGAAAGGTGGTAGTGGCGTTTTTTTTTTTCCTCCAGTTTTGGTAACAATATGTCTACTTTTGCAAGTTTTAATACTGCATTCACTTGTACTTCAAACAAAGTTTTACACAGAGGCTGCTCTATACCTAGACTATCTGAAACTAGGCTTTTTATGAGGTCTAAAATTTCGTTGCTGAAGGAATTTGGTTTCTCAAGGGCTTCCTTTTTTCATTGATAATTAATGGGGTTTTATGGTGCAAGGGCCATGGATGGCCAAAGAGGGCCAAATGTTTTTTAATTGATAAATCAACAGGATTTATGGCACCTGAGGCAGCAATAGGCCTATAATAGCCCCCAGCATGCATCACATCATAACGCCCACCAGTACTCAACCCCAAGGACTGGCTGCCCTGCCCCAGATTTCCACTTTGATCCTCATCTCTCCTTGATGACACAACTGTACCACATATTTTCAAAATGTTCTTGCTGTGCTTGTGTCTAAGCATGGTTGGCAGGCATGATGACAGCATTTTTGTTCTTTCCTTGCAGGGGCAGGTATGACTATTCCAAATTGGGATTTTTTAGGTCACACAATGGTGACCAGTTCATATATTCGACTAACACCCGATCAGCAAAGTGCAAAGGGTGCAATATGGAACAACTTGGTGGGTGGCACCTGCTTTTTCTGTCTGGTTTACCATTCATATATGACAATACATGGATACCATGTAGATTTTGAAATATAAGGATAGTGACTTTGGCAGCAACTTTTTCCAAGACGTTAATGACAGTGTTATATGAACAGACTTGCATATGAAAAATTCTGCAAAAGTTTGCAAACATAATGTCAAGAAGTTCATAGAAATCTGGCTAGAAGTGCAAAGTGTGGAGCTGATAAATTAACGTTATTTAATTGAAGTGTTGCCTATGATGGGTAGTTACTGCAGTGGCTATGGTGTTGTTGCCCTGCCAAGAATTTAAGTCACGGTTTTGATTTAGGAAGGTGAAATACTCATGTGCTCCAATTCTGTGAACATTCAAGAAACCTAGGTGGTTAAAATGAATCTGGACTCTTCAACTTCCCCATAGCCCAGGCTTCACCTCTACTGAAGATAGTGAATAGCAGTGCCACATCCTGACAGAAGGGGTCACTGCGCTTTATTGACACTCCACGGTAATTCTTGAGAAATATACTCCCGTATTCTCAAACCATCCTTAATTCGAAGTCCTCCACCCCTCAAAAAGAAAAGATAATGCTGCGTTTCTCAAGGAACGCCTGTGAGGTGTAGTGACTACTTCTGTCGAGGAGCGGCGCTTCCATCAACATTCTTGAGTCGAGGTGGAGGGATGATGTTGAATACGGGGGTAGTTTCTTCTCCAATCAAAGGGTGGCACTGTGCTCAGATCGGTGGAGTGGAGGAAGGGCTTCGAGTCGAGGATAGTTTTATAGCATGATGCAAACATAACTCTCTTGCATACCTTTTTATCCTTACTCCTCTTTTCATGTTTTAGGTCTAATTACATCAAATTAATTCTTTTCAAGGCATAAAGTGGGCATATTGTCATGAGAGAGCAGAGAGTTAATACAGTGGACTCGCATTAATTCGACCCTCATGGGAGCACAACATTTGATCGAATTATCCAAAAGGTCAAATTAACAAACGGTGGCAAAATGAACAAGTTCAAACCTTTTTTATTGCTTGATGTAGTTTGTAGTTGCTGACAGACTACTTCAATGCACTATTACAGTAATTGTATGTGTAATCGTCGATCAGCAGCCTACAGTCCCTCAACACTGTCATTGGTGCCGACAAAATCCTAAAAGAAGACATTGTCTAGGGCACAGTGCAAAACGTCATCACTGCAGGAAGGGTTGCTGCTTTCACTGTCATTGCCTGGTGAGGCAGTAGCGCTGTCTGCTGAATTTCTTGTTTTCAAGCTTTTAGTGAGTGCTAAGAGCCAAATGTGGCGAGAGGGAAGGTTGAAATAACTATTTTGCATTCGAATTAAATGACTTTTTCTTCAGTAGCAATGTTTGGTTTCTTGCTGGGACTTTTCAGTGCATTTGAATCAAGCAAAATGTCTTTAAGTCAGGTCGAATTAATGGGAACCAACTGTACCAATAATTCGTCACTGCTCATGCTCAGCTTTAAGTACATGGCTGAAAGCTATTGAAGCTTGCACAGCTTGCTCTGACTTTTGTTACACATTCTTTTCTAGCCATGCAAGTCCAAAAATTGGGAAATGCATGTACACTTCAGAGTCCATGGCACTGGAAAGGAGCTGTATGGTGATGGTTTTGCCGTGTGGTATGCAAAAGAAGCTTTGGAATTGGGTAAGTGCACTGTTTGGGAAAAAATATCAGCATTCTTAATTTTCAAGCTAATCCCACTGCACAGCTTGACAGACTTCTCAGTGGCTACAAATATGTACTTCAAGATAAAACTAAGTCTTGGTGACAGGTTCCTCGCATGCACATGCAAATCCGTGCACGACAGTCCGTCAAGCAAGCAATTAGTTGATGTTGCCTGAGCAGTCAGATCGATTAGCACACTCGGATATCTAGAATAAAACCTACTTGCAACAATTCCTAAGTAATTAGTACTTACCATAAGATCCTGCATTTAATACAGATCTTTTCAATTATTAGCATCCCTAATTTCTGCCTTGAACTATATGCGGATCCAAATAATCTGGCTTGAAGGTTTGGTTTCATTATTTCTGCATGGCTACCATCATCCTCAAAGGCTGAAGCGGGCATTGCCAGCCATGTTGTGTAAATGGATTGCAGATGCATAGGTGAGCATCAAGGAGAACCTTGTGTGTCGCACTTTTAAGAAGTGCAGTATTTCGAATGCGCTCAACGACACAGAAGATTACTATCTCTGGGAAGAGTTCTTGGACAAGAAACTGTCCAAAGACAGTGCAACCGAAGATGACGATTGAAGTGAGAAGTCCAATGTCAGTGTTTTTGCCAAGTTTGCCTCACTCGTAATACATGAATGAAACTTCTTTTTTCGCCTTTTTGCTATCCTCAAATCTCTCCTCGTATTATATGTGGCCTTATATGTGGCATTTACGGTACTATTGTAAATATTTTGCCATGAAAAATATGTATACTGATGTGCAACTAAGTGCATAGTATTGACCTTATGACAAGCATTTAGATGATTAGGCACTGTTTGCATTGCACATTGGGTGACAGTAGATTAAGTAATAAAATTTAAGATGTAAGTTTTTTTAGTTGTAATTGATTTTTATTGCTTATTTCATTTAGGCGCGTTTAGGTTGGCATTTTTTGTGTTGAACACTCTTTTGCTCATAATGGTTAAGTCCACAGCACTGCACACTGTGTGTCGCACTGTGAATACATTAATTTTAATAGTTCTAAGGATCACAGACTGTAAACAAACAAATTAACCTCTAAGTAGTTTGCTCAGAGTGCATTGTCATTTAAAGGTTTACAGCAGCAAAGACGCTTGCACATCCTTTTGCATTCAAGTAGAAATAAGACTGATTGCAGCTCCTTGCACTTGTTCAATAAGAGTTGTGCAAAAACTGGTGAGAAATAACTTGCCTGTATTCCCAAGGTTCACAATGGTACTATAGCCATTGACAGGTCAAGAATGCGGCAGCAAATGTCCTCCTCCAAGGGAACAGATACACCGACATATTCTAGTGAATTACCTTGTCTTATTTTTCCTCCTCCTCCCGGCTGCCTTAGTCCCATCTTTTGCCATGCTCAAGACCTGGCTCATTGTGAATGCCTTGATGCCAATGGGGTTGAAGTTTAAAAGAAAATATAGCCATGCAACTTTTGACATATTTCTATCTCTCTACCACTATTGTGTGTTTTCCTATTTCATATCTACTTGCTTTCAATTGCTTTCAATTGCAAGTGCTTTCAATTCTTTTCAGTTCTGTGTCACCTTTGACTAAGTGGATTCTTGTTTTATTTCAGGACCGGTATTTGGTAGCAAAGATCAGTTTTCTGGTTTGGGAATATTTTTTGACACATATGCCAACCAAAATGGCCCACATAATGTAAGCATTCTTCTGTCGCTACTTGTGAGAGTGCACTTCGTGAGGCTGTATTTGGAGCTGGAAATTGAATTAGACCTCACTAATACGTTGTTGATATGCATGATAGAAATTTGGAATGAGGCTTTTCCTGAATGTTTTATAACTTTCATGGAAGTGACTTCATCAGACATGACTGAAGATGTGCTTTAATTCTTACAGCTGTGCCTGTTTTGAGCAGTTTAATAGCATTCTGAAGTCAGAGCTATGAATGTTGCTTGCCGGAAATTGTGCTTGGTACAACTTTGTTACACGACATCTGTTAATTGGAGTCATACAGTTGATTACTTTTCTGAAGGTCTGCTTGTGCATCATTTTCTTCAATTTGGTTTATTGGTTCGAGGTAGCTTTGCAAGTGCCACTTGCACCATGGCCTTGATTTTAGGTCAGTAGCATTTGTTCAAAGAATCATCTCATGCAGGATGTGCAGTGTTCAATTTTTAGAGCTTGTGCATCTAAATGAATACAGCTGAATAACTTTGAAGGCTAGTGATTAACCAAGTTATTTCACCTCATGTTAAGGTATGGCACCATCTTCTGAAAGTCTTCCTGTTTCCTGAAAAAAAAAATTATTTTAATTTATTAGTATTACTTTTTAACATTTTAAGCTTCCCCAGACATTCAAGAACGCGCTGCAGAAGGAATTGTTTCTGCCTAGTTTCAAATGCTGGTGAATGCCTAGGTGTATGGTGTTTGAAAAACTTTTTTCTCAAAACCTAATTTTTAGAAATTCTTACGCAAACACAACAATATTATTGTAAAACATATTTCAAGGAAACTTCATTTGCTTCTTTGTTTCACATTAGGTCATGCCATGAACTAGAATAAGTGAAAACTGTAGTCTTTAATGTTATGATGCTTCATTGGAAACATTACCATATAAATTGGTGGTTTAGTTTTTTAGGGTGTAACATGATGCCGGCACACTGATCATGATAGCATATATCCTAGTTCATTGCAGAGATCGCCCATTTCACTACATTAGTATGAAGTATATTTCTGTTTCTGTGCTGCATTTGTGAATTATGACTGTTGACGAGACATATTTCAGTACAATTTATCTTAAAATCAAAAATTTGCAACCCTGTCTTTGTTTAGCACACTTGAAGGACCTTTGAATCTGTCTTTCAGAGAACACTGATAGGAAGTAGTAGTTTTAAGTCAAAATTAGGATGCAGTAGTGGCATAACTTAGCGTGTTAGTACTGAAAGCATAAACAAGTCTTGAATTTAAATTCTGATATGATATTGGTAATTCTGATATGATATTCGTTTTTTTGGGGCAATAATGTTTTTGTCTTTTCTGTGTGGCAGTCTGACATGTGATTATTTCTCACTTCTTCTGCAGCATGGTCACCCCTACATTTCTGCAATGGTCAACAATGGATCGTTGTCATACGACCATGACCGGGATGGCACCCACACTGAACTAGCTGGATGCGAGGCCAAATTTAGAAATGTTGATCATGATACTCATGTTGTCATCCGCTATGAAAATGACATTCTGACAGTAAGTGCCTCCTTCTGCAATGCATTACTGCTGCGTGTAAACTGCCTAGACGGTGTCACGTAGATGAGTGTTGTACAGTTGAGAAAAGCTAAACAGAGTGAAAGCAGTAGGGGTGTGTGAATGTTCGAAACCTTCGAATCGAATAGTCACTGCTCGTAAATGTGAATATTTTTTCAAATATTTTTCGAATATTTCAAAATGTCAACTGTGCCCAAATAAACATGAAATTGAAGCAAACATATGGGATATTTTCACTCCCACTGGCATAGTATATACATAAAGCATCAAAGCTTGCGCAGTGAAGCAGGCTATGTCACTTATGTAGGGTATCCATACTTTACAGGCTTTAGAGCGATAATTCTTGTTCTCTGGAGAGCTCTGTGATTGCGAAGAAACTGGTTTCCACTAATGCTCCATTTGTGCTTTCAATAAACAACGCTTCATAATGTGCTATGTAACGGCAGGAACTTGCTAGCTTTAAGGATACTTAGATGTGAACATTGTTTATATTAATTGTGATAATGGCTATTCATTATTTGAAAACTATTTGAGAAATATTTGATTTGATCTGCTTTTGGCGCTATACGATTCGTATTTACATGGTCTCAAAATCACTATCAACACACCCCTAGAAAGCAGTGATGAGGATCTTGATCACACTTCTGATTGGATTCTCACATCTGCTTTGCTGTGCATATCAGTCTTGCAAGACTATGTAATGTTCACTTTTGAGCATAGGCAGGGACCACAGAATTGAATTCTCATAACCTATATGAATACAATATTCGAATGCATCCTTTAATTTGATCCTCAGATAATGCGAACAAATGCTGTATGTGCTGTGTTGGGCTTAACCCTTTGAGGGTCGATTTTTTTCACCATATGCGACTGCCCAGTGTCGATTTTTTTTTATTGGAGATGCCAATTCTTCTGAAGGACCTATGTCGAAAAAAATTTACCGTAATTTTTCTAGGGTGACCATAAAGTAGGAAAAAAATATTTTGCGTTGGTATATATGTACTGTTTATTCCTGAATAACAACAATAAAGAAAGGAAACAAACTTATAAGAAATAAGAATTTGATGCATTGTTATACACATAAGGCTTAGAAAATGCACACACTAGAATATTTCGCAAGTGTCAAAGGTTTCTGCTCTTACACTAATATTTACGTCCATAGCGTAATCAAACTGCGTAGGTGAGCGCACTCAAGAAAAACTGTAGTTGTGTGCCCATCAAGGAAGCAAAACGTGTGACAAACTTCCGCTAATCTTCATCTTATCGCCAACCAGAGGCAGTTAGTTTTTGCGAGTCGCCAAAAAAAGAAAAAAGAAAACGCATGCACAGCGGCATCCTTCCTGTTCACACCCCTGTGAGCACTAAACGAGCGAGAAAGAGGCGGTCGCCCTTTGAGCGATTAGTATCAAGATAGCCGCCAGTTTTGTCTGCACAAGAAGCCGAAACCGCCCGCGGAACAAAACCCAAACCGCCGCCCGCCTGCACTCGCGTCAATGCGCGAGCGGTAGTATATAGATGCGCTGGAGCAAACTAGCTCTAAAAGAAACCGTACAACGAAAACCGAGAAAGGGCGGCACAAGAAAAAAATATCCCTGTATTCCCACATAGTGGCAGTACATGCCAGAAAAGAATGTTAGGAAATTGGCGAACATTTTAAACGTACAGACGGCGCCGTAAATATATGGCATCGACCATTTTGGAAGGGCGACTTCAATGCCAAGGTAGGCAAGAAGCAGGCTGGAGGCAAGGCAGTGGGAGAATATGGCATAGACACTAGGAATAGCAGGGGAGAGTTATTAGTAGAGTTTGCGGAACAGAATAATATGCGGATAATGAATACCTTCTTCCGCAAGCGGGATAGCCGAAAGTGGACGTGGAGGAGCCCGAACGGCGAGACTAGAAATGAAATAGACTTCATACTCTGAACTAACCCTGGCATCATACAAGATGTGGACGTGCACAGCAAGGTGCGCTGCAGTAACCATAGGATGGTAACAACTCGAATTAGCCTAGACCTGAGGACGGAACGGAAGAAACTGGTACATAAGAAGCCGATCAATGAGTTAGCGGTAAGAAGGAAAATAGAGGAATTCCAGATCAGGCTACAGAACAGGTATTTGGCTTTAACTCAGGAAAGGGACCTTAGTGTTAAAGCAATGAACGACAATCTTGTGGGCATCATTAAATAGTATGCAATAGAAGACGGTCGTAACTCCGTTAGACAGGATACCAGTAAGCTATTGCAGTAGATGAAAGATCTGATCAAGAAATGCCAATGTGTGAAAGCCTCTAACCCTACAGCTAGAATAGAACTGGCAGAACTTTCGAAGTTAATCAACAAGCGTGAGACAGCTGACATAAGGAAGTATAATATGGATAGAATTGAACATGCTCTCAGGAACGGAAGAAGCCTAAAAGCAGTGAAGAAGAAACTAGGAATTGGCAAGAATCAGATGTATGTGTTACTAGGAATTGGCAAGAATCAGATGTATGTGTTAAGAGACAAAGCCGGCAATATCATTACTGATATGGATGAGATAGTTCAAGTGGCTGAGGAGTTCTATGGAGATTTATGCAGTACCAGTGGCACCCACGACGATAATGGAAAAGAGAATAGTCTAGAGGAATTCGAAATCCCACAGGTAACGCCGGAAGAAGTAAAGAAAGCCTTGGGAGCTATGCAAAGGGGGAGGGCAGCTGGGGAGGATCAGGTAACGGCAGATTTGTTGAAGGATGGTGGGCAGATGGTTCTAGAGAAACTGGCCAATCTGTATACGCAATGCCTCATGACTTCAAGCGTACCGAAATCTTGGAAAAACGCTAACATAATCCTAATCCATAAGAAAGGGGACACCAAAGACTTCAAAAATTATAGACCGATCAGCTTACTGTCCATTGCCCACAAAGTATTTACTAAGGTAAACACAAATAGAATCGGGAACACCTTAGACTTCTGTGAACCAAAGGACCAGGCAGGATTCCATAAAGGCTACTCAACAATAGACCATATTCACACTATCAATCAGGTGATAGAAAAATGTGTGGAATATAACCAACCCTTATATATAGCTTTCATTGATTACGAGAAAGCGTTTGATTCAGTCGAAACCTCAGCAGTCATGGAGGCATTGCGAAATCAGGGTGTAGACAAGCCGTATGTAAAAATACTGAAAGATATCTATAGCGGCTCCTCAGCCACCGTAGTCCTCCATAAAGAAAGCAACAAAATCCCAATAAAGAAAGGAGTCAGGCAGGGTGATACGATCTCTCCAATGCTATTCACAGCGTGTTTACAGGAGGTATTCAGAGACCTGGATTGGGAAGAATTGGGGGGTAAGAGTTAATGGAGAATACCTTAGTAACTTGCGATTCGCTGATATTGCCTTGCTTAGTAACTCAGGGGACCAACTGCAATGCATGCTCACTGACCTGGAGAGGCAAAGCCGAAGGGTGGGTCTAAAAATTAATCTGCAGAAAACTAATGTTTAACAGTCTCTGAAGAGAACAGCAGTTTACAATAGGTAGTGAGGCACTGGAAGTGATAAGGGAATACATCTACTTAGGACAGGTAGTGACTGCGGATCTGGATCATGAGACTGAAATAATCAGAAGAATAAGAATGGGCTGGGGTGCATTTGGCAGGCATTCTCAGATCATGAACAGCAGGTTGCTATCATCCCTCAAGAGAAAAGTTTATAACCAGCTGTGTCTTACCAGTACTCATGTACGGGGCAGAAACCTGGAGGCTTACGAAAAGGGTTCTACTTAAATTGAGGACAACGCAATGAGCTATGGAAAGAAGAATGATAGGTGTAACGTTAAGGGATAAGAAAAGAGCAGATTGGGTGAGGGAACAAACGTGAGTTAATGATGTCTTAGTTGAAATCAAGAAAAAGAAATGGGGGGGGGGGGGGCATGGGCAGGACACGTAATGAGGAGGGAAGATAACCGATGGTCATTAAGAGTTACGGAATGGATTCCAAGGGAAGGGAAGCGTAGCAGAGGGCGGCAGAAAGTTAGGTGGGCGGATGAGATGAAGAGATTTGCAGGGACAACATGGCCACATTTAGTACATGACCGGGGTAGTTGGAGAAGTATGGGAGAGGCCTCTGCCCTGCAGTGGGCGTAACCAGGCTGATGATGATGATGATGATGATTTTGAACTTGTTCGCGGCGTCATATATTTACGTCATTGACCCTCAAAGGGTTAAAGTATGGCGACACTAGCGAAAAAAATGAATGGAAAGCTACCCTTGTCAGATGACTACAAATGACGTCGCACACATTGGGTAGCCCAAAAGCTTGAGGCAGAAAGCAAACTGAACAGCTTCTTCACATCATCCAGGAAATAGACAAGCTGTTGTAATCAAACTTTAATGCGAACCTGCTGACAAGGCAATTACTTCTTTTCACACTGTGCATTAAATACTTGAACGAGCATTGCAGGTTTTGTTGTATGCTCTAAATCTGATTTGTCCATGCAAGTCTTCCTCAAGTTTAGGGTTTGAGTAGCTACTAATACTGTCAAGATAATCACTGAGAAGTCTTTGTATGCAAACAAGGGCTCAGCATTCATTGACCTTTTCAAATGCATGCTATTTGTCAGTTCTGTGTTTGCGGACATCTTTTATTACCTTTGTTGTGCAAACCTAAGTCAGGCAAGCTATAGCATTTTCAAAGGAAGGGAGATTTTATTTTAAATTGGCAAAGGCTTCTTTCGTCAACTTGGAGGTCTCTTCAACTTTGGCATATTATCGCTGTTCCTTTGAAGCGGTGCTATGAATTGGTCTGGGTATCGCTTATGTTTTTAGCTGCATCCACTGATGACCTTCAAAGGTTTTGTGTGCTGTTGTGCTTGACGTAGCTTTGTGCTGTGTGAATTCTCATACGCATTGATGTGATGAATACATATTTATTCTAAGTGTGGTCAGAGCAGCATCTGCAAGTCCTTATTAATACCACGTGAGGGCTGATTTTCTTTTATGTTTTGCCATGCCCCTATTATACTAGTGTTTAAAGTGGGCCTCCACAATGGCACAAGCAGTTGGCGTGTAAGCATAGTGGCTCATGTACAAAAGGAGCACGGCATGGCTTTCTCAAGTCTGTACACTTGAAGAAAGGTTAATCCTAACTGTTTTTGTGTTTGCTCACCATTGTAATGTTTTGCAACCATGAAACCTGCTATGTGTTTCTTGGGTTAGTTCCCTATTTTTAATCAATTTTCTTTTGTATGCTGCTACAGGTGGCAACAGACATAGAAGGGAAAAATGCTTGGAAGGAATGCTTCACTGTGAAGGGTGTTCAGCTGCCAACCCATTATTATTTTGGGGCATCTGCAGTCACTGGAGATCTTTCAGGTGACATTTTCTTAATTGGTGTATAGTAACATTCATATACAGAAAGTGTATTTTCCTTTATGATTTGTCCTTGTTCATAAATGAAGTGTCTACAGCACTTGTGTATGCAAAAATTAAACATGGGACAAAATAGCTAATTATATTTAAAAGGGATTGCTTACTTTTAAAATGTTTCTGTTGTGAGCTTTGTTGCAAAATATATTGCGAGTCACCTCTCGAGAAAGAAAAAAATCGGGTAGCCTGTATCAGGGACGCAGGTGCCGGGAGTATGCCTTGTGTGTGCTGCAGAGGGTGTACAGGCACTAGGGTAGAAATTATGTAACCAAATACACAAGTTGCATTTATTTGGGGATTAGAAAGCTTGCATGCCTAATTTATGTTACAGCTAGTGGAGGTCTTGCGGTCTAATTTTGCAATCATGCTCACTCCCTATTTGTAGTAGGCCCATTTGCATTTCAGAGGGTATTTGGGCACTACCTAGTGCCCAAATACCCACAAATAGGGTGCCCAAATGATCCTCCTATAGTGGTGGTGCCCGAAACTTCCCTACACCACTCGAGCCCGCTGCCATTGTAGCTAGTTGGGGCTCCTCTGCTTGCCCCAATCTCCTGTGCTTGCGCTCCCTATGGAGACGGACACATTTCACCATGGTCAAAGGGGCTGAATGTCTTGCTGCCCGAGTCTCTTCATGCTATTTCTGGACCCTACGTGTCAAACGCAGGGGTACATAGCCAAGGAAGGTTGAAATGTCTGCAACAAATTGAACACGTGTATACCTTATAGCTCCTGATGAGCACAGGTTTGAGGTAGAAGAATTATACCTACCGTGGCTGAGTGATCTCTCTCAAATGTGACCACTCCCACTTGGATCAACAAACGTACTGCTGAGCAATGCCTCTCTGAATGCCAATTGAGAGGCTAAATTTATCTCCGATTATGTCATGCATGGTGTGACAATGCCATCTGTGTATGCGACAAATGCATGATTGAGTAATTGCTTAAGCTTCATATACCATTAAAGCAGCCCTGCAACATTTTTTGACACCTTAACTGCCATTACAAATTTTGACAAAATTTTTAACAGTGGAGAATTTTATTTAGTCCTGCATATTTTGTGCCAATTTTTTATAAGTATGATGCCGCGAATGCCTACTATTGTATTTTTACTAGTCTTATTAAAAAAAGAATACCAAAAGTCATTGCGTATCATTTATATTTGTCAAAATCACAAGAAACTGCATGTATACACATGTGCAAAAATTGCGGAATGTTCACGAGTTAACTCATCATCGGCATCAGAGGACGCTCGCAATAAGTTACCTCGTCATAGGTAGTTAAGGGTTCTAACATGGTAAATGAACCTGCTCATTTACTAGACAACACTGCCATAACATCCGAGACCAACGTTGCTGTACTTGCTGTAGGAAGCTTGCAGTTTCACTAAAAGAAATTGGCAGTTTCGCTTCAAGGGCAAAGCATTAGTAACAGTGATAACAAGGTTTAGCGTTGTGCTCGAGCTGCTTGGACGGTGTTTGAACTATACGTGGACGTGACATACACTGGTGCGTCAAAATTGCTGGTATCCTTCAACATGCCCTGTTGGGAATGTAATGGCATCATCGCACAGGCACCACTGCATTGCCCATAAAGAGTGGCACTAGTGGAATTGCATCACTTTCAGGTTGTGACTACTAATATTGGTTCACAATTTTTAATAGTCTGAGAAGATTTAAGATAAAAGGCATACACTGTGAATGAAATATTTCATTACTTTCGTTTGCACGCTGCAGGTCTAAAAAAGTCTGAGGAAACGTTCAGTCAAGAACATAAGACTGGTCTTAGCAACTTTGGCGTTTGAATAGAATAGTGTGTACCTTGTATATAGGGCATAGGTGAACATATAGCATACATATACATGAATATATACGGAGCATCACTGTGACGGTGAAAATTTGCATAGAGTGTCCATACAATTAATAAATTGCCTGCTCTTACCTTCAGCTTCCTGAAAGACCTGCAACTTTCGGTGTATGTTTCTATGTACTTGCCATTGGCTAAATTTATGTAGACATGACCAATTAGTGTCTTTCACAGTAGTAGTAGAGAAATGTCATCTTTCACAATAAGGTGGTAGTACCATCAGGTGGAGCAAAATGGTACTATTGGGGCAATACTGTGGCTTTCTAGACAGGTGCACAATGAAGAGCCATGTGATACAAAGTATAGAACGTAGATTTTACGCACTTTACAGCGACTATTTTTAGGCCACTTTACAGCCAAATCACATCTTTCATAATAAATCGTTAACGCTACCATTTGTCATGGCGCTCTTTGGCCAAACCTGGCCCTTGCGCCACAAAATAACACACATCATCAATCTTGAGGTAATGTTTGAGTAGAACACGTTGTGGGGCTAGTTGGTTCATAGCTTTCAAAAGATGGAGCGCCAACAGAGACAGCACACCAATGGAGAAATATAAATGACAGGACAAAGCGCTTTGTCCTGTCATCGATGTTTCTTCATTGGTGTGCTGTCTCTGTTGGTGCTTCATCTTTTGAAAGTCATGTTGGCACAAAAACTCAGTGCAATGACGGATAGAGCACGCAGGTTTGTGCGTGGGCTGGACTGCATGGGTTCGAGCACATTTTGACTGCCAAAAAGGAGGGAAAGAGCACAAGGGTGTTGCAGTAGCATTTGATTGCTGATCCAAGCACATTCAAAAGCTATTTATTGAAAGATGGCTCCTAATAGCAGATATATAGACACAGCTTTCATAATAAATTTCATAAATGGTGATAAAAAATTCATTACTAGCATTTAAAAAAAAACATTGGGGGCAGCTGTTAGTGGGCTGAAGAGTAATTTTTCAGTGTGTCATTTCTTTTTGCTGTAGTGCCAGAGTAACTCTTTCATTCATGTCCTTGACAGTACATTTCTAAATTTGGTCGCATAGATACTACGTAAACAGCAAACATAATGGTGATGCACTTGCACATTTTCTTCAAAATTTCATATTGTGTTCAGTTTTCATAAGACATGCAGAACGGTATTGCAAGCTTCAAGTCATCGTTTCAGTGCACAAATAAAGTATTCATCACTGACTGCAAAACCTTTGTGACCTTTGCAGATAACCACGATATTATTTCCATGAAGCTGTACGAGATTGATGTTGCGAGTGAGGTGTGTATCCATTTCCACCTATGAATCAGCTGTAACATTGTGTTGCACTGGTTTCAAACTACAGCCTTATTTAATTTGCCCTTCATGCAGAAACAGGGTGACGCTGATGCTGAAGACAGGTCAAAGATTGTGCCTGCTGCATCATTTTTTGCACCACCAAGAGGTATGGTGGACAAATAATTTCTGTGTTGCAATTTTTCAGCCACGATATGGCATACAAGGCAGTGGTACACATTAGGTCCACTCAATTCACCCTGCATGTCAGGAACTACTTTACTGCAGTTCAGTGCCAAATTCAAGTGTTTGTAAAACCAGCCCAGCCCCTCTTGAACGAGCCCTATACCACCTCTCCCGTTAGTCCACGAAATGCTGTGAACTTGTTCTTCACTGTGTGAAACGAGTGGCGCTTTATGTGGATGAAATTAAGATATGTTGGTGATTATTGTATCACTGGCTTCTTTGCAAATAATAAGTTGTTTAGTGATCAAGAAATAATAACACGAGGCGACGTGAAAAAATTTCTGGTAATAAAGAACATTTCACAAATGTTATTAAACAGTCAATGTAAAAGAAAGCCCATTCTGCAATTTAGACACAAATCAATCATGTCAATTGAATGACATAAGGTTTTGTAAAACGCACAAGGATATGTTAAGTGTAAATGTGCAATTACAATGCCACTTACCGAGATGGTGGGTCAGAGAGTCTATGTCGCAGCCAGCACCAGCAGAAATGAAAAACTACGGATGTGGTAAACCTTATGTACAAAAAACAGTAAGGTGCAGCACCTAACAAGTCGGTTTTGGAAGCACAGGCAAATGGCGGACCTATTACTTTCGAATTAATTGAGGCAGCTTCTTCAAAGTGTTTTCTTCCTAGAAATGGAAACTGTAAAGATTGAATAAAGTGCACACAGATAACGTACACAGATTCCTACTATACAAAACAGTAGTCTCTGTTGTATTTTGGCCTTACACCTATGCTGCATACAAGCTTCTCTTGTTTCAGATTCTTCCTGCCAGCTGCTAGAGCCTCCACTTTAACCACTGTTGTCAAATTACATTTTCATTAACTGTGTATATATGAACATTGCATTTAGGAATGGTGGTGGTGTGTTTATTAATGTAGTGGCAGGAAGAGCAGCATGGTGCTGCCACTAAATGTTGGGTTGATGTCGAGTTTTGCTACTTTCATTTCAAATTGTTTGTCTAACAAAAACGCTAGTGAAAGTGCCATGATAAACAGATCCAACTGCATTTGTACAATACGAGATCCCAATTGCATTTTGTATGATATGACAGCGAGCTCGTGCCAGTTGTGAAATATTCTAAGGTCATAATTGAATGCTACAACCATGTTTACATTTTTTGTGAATGTTTTCTATCACTCAGTGTGACTGCTTAGTCATAGCAGCTGCATTTTGGAAATAGGTGCAGATAATAATGGGAGGTTACCGTTTGCACCTGATCACTGCACTAGCAATGCACATTTCCTTTGCGGACATGTAGACGGAGTGTGTATGTATGGCCTTTAGCTTCAGTTAAGCCCTTATGCTTTGTGGCAGAATTTGTAGTGTGAACGCCAGAACAGAGTAGACCAACCAGAATCAACATAGAAAATACTGTATTTCATACAACCTAGTTCGAGTGTGCAGTAAGACTTGCAAATTCTCAAGGCTTTAAAAAAAATTTTGCGACTGATGCATTCGTATCTGTATGCAGACCACGTGGACGACCCACCACCTGCCCTGTCTGGAACCAAGCTCTTCCTCATCGTGCTGTGCGCTATCCTCGGGCTTGTCTTGTGTGTCATAGTGGGCTTTGTGCTCTTCCAGAAGCAACAGGAAACTTCCAGAAAGAGGTTCTACTGATCACAAGGTCGCTGCCAATATGAAATTCATTGGGGGAAAGGGTCATCATTAGTCGGAGTATAGAGGCCTCACCATTCATTTTTTTTCCATAGTGGCATCCATTTTCTTATTACTTTTACACATCATGATGCCAACGTTGAGGATGTCTTCATTGCTATCATGAGTGGTTGCAAGACTATGGGTGTGAATGGGAAAATGTAGTGTTACTGCCGCTATCTATAAAAGTGGCTGTGATTCACAGAATGCATTGGTATTCAGCTATACCAAGCTGGGTTTCATTCATCACATGGGACTGCTGCATCTTGCTACGCAAGAACATATGGGCATTCATTGTTATGGGCATGATCCGTGTTTTTCACGAAGATGAAATGTGAATAAAATCTGGAACTTTTATTTTCTTGGCTCTGTAGTTTTCATCAGCACTGCATCTGGTGAAGTTTTTCCTTAACAACTTCGATGTGCTGGGCGCTGGAAAAGAGGGGGGGAGTGAATATGTGCCCATGTGGTGCACACTGCCATGACCATACCACTTTTGTATTGCATCCGCCCTGCAATGAAAAAAAGAAATTTGGCACTGCCGAAAACTTCATTGGTAGCAACATCGGAAGAAATGTGCATCAGTGTGGTGTTTTGTATTACGCCTCTTAACTGCTGCACTCTAAAGAGGGTCACGACAGTGGTCTAACAAGTGGTCTTGCCCTGCCTGACAAAGTCCCCTTTTCGAAATGTTGGCTGTGCCTTGAGACACCCTTTGTTCGACCATTCTTGATGGCTGTTGCACTGTCACAGTATCAGCAAGCGTTAAAAAAAATTTTACTCACTGAAGTTGCAAGTTGGTGACGAGGTTTTGCATTTTGCACAGGTTCTGGAAAAAAAAAAAAAATTTGGCGAGTTGCGTGCGCAACAGGCAAGACACACAGCTTACCACTTCGGAGTTGTGCAAAGCGTGCTCTTGTAATGCGAAGTTTCTCGCAGTATGCATCAGTGTCTGGAAAAAAAAAAAAAAATTCGCTACCTTGCATGCACATCGAAAGTGAAGCATCTTACCTCGCTGCTTTTAGATCCTTTGACTACCTGCCTCGCTAGTGACCCAACGCTGTTCACATTCACTTGTATGCGATCACAAAGGCGCTCCTTCGACTCCACGAAGAGGCCACGAGCACTCGATGCAGAACTGGTCATTCTTCTGGTGGTGGTAGCGAAAATATCTTTCGGGCACCCACGTTAGCGCAGCGGTGTTGTTATACCTAGGCGATAATTATTTTAAGCTATTGCATTTGACTACCAAACCACCACACTAGCAGACGGAGATGACGATGATTTAAAGACAATAGAAGAAAAGCAGGCAAAAAGAGTGACTACAATTAAACATCTTGAACCCCTCGCTAACAACTGTTCCAGAGCACGGTGGAAGAATAGAGATGCTAGAGTGTACTAGTGATGCTCTGACGGCGCTGCTCCATGGCTCTCCCGCGCTGAGGCAACGCCTCCTTTAAAAAGATGCCTGCCGCGTGCGCCGAAAACCTGCTGCCCTTACCTTTCCCCTTTTCCTCCTTTTTACTCGAGGCGGTAGCTAGCGATCGTTGCGGTGGTCGCTTGCAACATATGCGCACATCACCGCATGGCAGCGCGGCCAGCGCGGCCGCCGCTACCGCCGCGACACCACACCGCCTCAGTCCCCTTGGCGGGGGATAGGGACGTAAGTGGCGCCATCTCTTGACAACTGATCGCAACTCAAGGCGCGACGGTTACAATGGGTTAAAACCCCTGCATCTACGCGCCACCGCCGCTTTCTTAAGTAGCGACAACCTTTGTTGTGCGACGCCTTTTCCCCTCACACCAAATCCGGTTCCGGTATTTCCGGTTCCGGCATTTCCGATTTAAAAATTTCCGGTTCCGGCGTTTCCGCTTCCTGTAGTTGCGCTGCGGGAATTTCTGCTTTGACTGCTGTTAGACGATGGTGAGACGCCCGCGCGTGCTTAGCAGAGCTGTGGCATCACCATAAGAAGAATGCAAAGGGGACAAGCTGTTGTATTCCGCTGAAGTAGTAGTTCGAGGTCGCTGTTGTCCAAATGCACGAAAAACGGCAGTGGTCTCCAAGCGCCCAGGCACTACATTCCGCTGTACGTTGTCGCGCGTGCCACAACCCGTCGCAGGTTGACGCGAAGCAGCGAACACGAGCAGATCGCTGGTTACAGTAGGCGATGGTTCTTGGATGCTCTCGCATTCAGTTTCAACCGCAGCTCGTGCAATTAAAGCCTCTCCAGCGGCGCGAAAGTAAACAACGCTAAAAAACAAAGTGTCACTTCCACTCGGAACAGGAAGCTGCAGCTACGTAAGTTCCGCTTGACGCCGGAAGCTAAGGGGGAGAGGGGCGTGGAGGAGGAGGGCAGGTTGGCGGTACTTGGGTAAGCCATAGAGTTTCCTACAAAAATTACTAGAGGGAACTCTGGCGCTGCAGTCGTTGTCCTACCATGGGAATGATGGGAAGTACAGGGATTTGTCTGATATTCGTGCTTGCGGATTCAGACGTTCTTGTGGCTTTGTATACTACGCTATATAAATCTTATTGTCGTATATTTCAGCGCAATCTATATTCTTCGAAGTGTAGAAGACGCCGGGGAACGCGTACAATTGCTATTAATTGCAATGATTGAGCTTGTTTATGTGCCCAAATCGAAACGCACCAAGCGTCTCAAAGCACTGGCATGCCCGCGATAAATTCATAAGTGCGTTTCATTCGCTTGTCGATACATGCATCCGTGGCTTAATGGTTTCAATATCAGACTTCTGTACTAGAGTCCCTGTGTTCGAATCCTGTAGTCGGGCAATTTTAATGATGTTTATTTAATTATTTATTACGCAATAAACTGTTGAAAATGACGAGTTTACAAAGTCACAAAGCCGTTTGAAGCCAAAAAAACAACGTTTAGGCAAATCCATGTACTTCCCATAATTCCCATGCTGGGACAACCGCTCCCATTGTAGCTCACGTAGACACTAGCGCCAGAGTTCCCTCTAGTAATCTTGTAGGAAACTCTATGGGGTAAGCGAGCGACGCCGCAGACATCTTTCTAGAGGAGGTGTTGGCTTAGGCATAGAGTTTCTCACTATGGGGAACCAGCGCTGGATAGGCGGCGCGTCGAAAAGAGTGCGTTGCACGCCGCCCTGGCGACGAAACGCGGCATATTCCAGCCACACAACCAGACGACACACGCATACGCAGCCGTATTATAGTTCGTATGTTTCCGTTTTCGCGCCGCTTCAAGTGGAGTTTTTGTAAAGAAGCTAGCGCCATCAAGTGAAGAAATGACGAAAGAAGCTTTTTAAGCTTTATACATTTTTCACAGTGCGTCGCGGCGAGCACGTGTGTTTCTTTAACGCTTGCGTCGTGTATCGATGCCATGCTTGTGTGGCTGCCTGCCTCGCAAATCTAGCAGTTATGGCTCCGGTGGTGCTGCGCTATGGTTTCGGAAGTATTAGTTGGCCTGAAGATATTCCATATTTCTCTGGCTAGACACAAAAAATTCTGATGTTACTTCGCCACAGCAGTCAATGGAGAAGAAAGCTTTATCGCATCAGCTGACTCGCGCAAGCAAAGGTTTGAGTGCTCGGCTGCTTGATCCGTAACAATTCTGGCTACATTTAGCACTAATTACATTAATTTGCCGGATGCATCTCAGCGCCGAGTCCTCATCCGCATGCGCATATTTATAAACACATAGGTGGCTTAGTCGCGCGTGCGCCGGCACTATGCGCATACAACTCGTATTACAAGGCAGCTTCCCTCCTACATAATTCTTGGCAATGAATGGATAATTTTTACCTTTCGTATCGTTCACTTGGTGCGGTGGCGTTGGAAGGGGCTTGGCGGTGGCATTGCGAAGGAAAAATGGTACATATGCCGGATGGTGCATGCTATTGCTCATTTTGTTTCCGACGAAATACCGACAGCAGATTCTGCTGTTTGGTACTGTCTGCCATGGCTGACCGTCTTCACTATCGAATAAACCAAGGATACACGCAAAATTTGATTTAGAAACCAGCCCGACACCGCTTGACAGGGCGACAAGACGGGAGCTTACTCCGCTCGCCTGACTGCTTGGATCCAACGCCGCCTCCGTTCTTGTTCGTAGGGTTTAGATGGAAAGACGCAGAAGGATACATCCTCCCTCATCCCGACTTAGTTGTGGCACTTGTATACGCAACAGTATCGTCGGCGCCCTTTTGTTTTCCTTCGACTTTAAGGGCACGCAACGCAATTTTCGTCCGCGGGGGAGGCTGCATTGTGCACGTTCTGACCGCCAGGGCGGCGCTGCAGGCGCCGTGAAAACTCCAGCGCTGGTTCCCCATAGTGAGAAACTCTATGCTCTCTATGGAAAAGAGAGCGACGTTCCAGGCATATAGTTATAGGGGGTGTTGTACAGTTTTACCGCAGCAAACCCCCCAGATTTTCTCTCGTAGCACTGAAACGACTGGCGATTCCTCAAATGAACGTCTCATGCAGCAAACACGCTTTCTGTTTAGGTAGCGCCATCTGTCGGGCCCGCAGGTAAGTTCCATGCGCTGCCGCTTATTTGCCATTATTTTCGTACCACTGTGGCAGGTACAGTTTCCCTTCTCTAAAGTTGGTTCTTTATGCTATGACCATAGTGGCTCTGACGGTGGCGGCGTTTGGCGGCCGTTACGGACAACCACGGTGCAGCTTACAGCGAACGGGCCAACATGACCCAAGAACGTTTGTAACCGCAACAAGCGAACAGCCGAACGTCAGTGCTGGCAGCGAATGTGCTAACTGTGCTGCCAATAACGTTACCTTGCTTATAGAGTAGAGCAACTTACGGTGGCGGTGCAGTTACATCTGAAGGACAGTCCTATTAGACCTTCTACCAAGTAATGCAGAAACGATTAGATTGCTAAAGTGTGACAATGAAGGGCTTCCTTGTTTTCGACACCTTAAACGACGTTGTTTTCAAGCAAATGGACCATGATCTTTTGAAACACATGATAGAGGTTTCTGCACGGAACGGCCTACTCACCGAGGGAGCTGCTGGGCATGTACGCGCATACAGTGAAAAAGTGCCGTGTGAATTTGCAATCTTCTTATTCACAATCATCAGCCGTCGAGCCGCGAGACAGCCAGTGTTAGCGGGCCCTTCAAACGGCATGCTGAAAGCTAGTGGTAACCGAATTATTACAGTTTGGCGTCATTTGCAGTAACCTGCATCTTTGGCTGCAAAAATGTTTTTACGTCTGGTGTTCTTTGCCGTGAAAGTAACGTTGCTTTACGTGGGCCTGCGTCGTTTCGTTTTAACCATGAAGTCTGCTTAAAGCGTGTTTGTTTGGCTACATGATTTTTACCACAGCAGCCAGTCTCCACAATGAACTGAAATAAACTTTAAACTGCGAGAAAGAAAAGAAAAAAAAATGTCTGGCGACCATTCGCTAATAATTACAATTTTTCTATGTTACGTATGTATGTGTTCTGTTTGTGATCCGTCTTTCCCGCACTAAAGTTATATTTTAGGCTGTTAGTGCCAGAGATGGCCGCTTTTATCTTCAAAAAGCTGTTCATGTCTTTTTTTTGTCAGGTTGCTGGTTCATCAGAAGTGATTACCAATGACGTTCTTGTCCAGTTGTTCTCCCCGCTGGTGACATCCCACCGAGTCATGAAAGAACGAATGCATAATGCATACAGTAGCATATACTGTAAAGACCAAACGCTTTGTATATTCACAGAGGTGAGTGATATTTGCTGAAGTGATGTACCTCTTTAGGGCTCTTCTACATGGAGGTTAATTCTTGGTTGGGCCCCTGTACCACCCATTGGGTGCAGGTTAAAAACATCAGGTGGGCGAAATTAATCCGGAGTCCCCCACTACAGCATGTCTCATAATCATATCATGGTTTTTGGCACGTAAAACCCCTGAATTTAATTGTTTATTACGGTTCTTGGTTGGGCATCTGCACTTTCTTGCTCTTTCCTTGGAAGTACTCTTGCTCACTTCTGAAATTTGATGTGTGCTGTTATACCATTGCAATTTTGTAGGTCAGCCTGCATTCTAGATGCTTTTATTTTTCTATTGTGAGAGTTTATTATTTAGCAGAGCTTGTAGCCTATCACAAGCTGACCTGTCTTTTTGGTAAAGGATTAAAATGCTTGTTTCACTGTTCTGATTATGTGTTCGCATCAATGCTGTTTTCGCTACTGGCTAAGGTAATAGCAGTGCTCTCACAGTTTGCTGTTGTCTCTTGCTTCAACTTGGTAGGCACCAAGCTGAACATTTTTCCAGCTGAGCATTCTTTTCTCACTTATGTGTACTTACAACCCAGTTTCTCGCTAATGTGCCTCTCTACGACACACTATTTGTTTAACCCAAATGTTAATTGCCGAAGACACTGCAGTAAATATATGCCAAACATTGTATATTCAGGAACATAGTATTTGTATCAACAGATGTCGGAAATTGTGTTAAACACAGCTGATCAATTCTCAAACTAAAATTTATTAGCCTTAAAATAATGACTTTTTAGCTTGTATTACCACTGCGAATTGGAGCCAATCAGTGCTCCTGGCATGTCTGCTTAGTGGGAATCGCAAGCACCACCATATTTGAAATATTTGTCCTAAATGCAGTGGTGCTTCATATAATTCTGTCTATATTGTGTAAGAGAAATTCTAGGAAAATAATGTGGAATAATGATGCAGTTAATGCAAGTTTCAGTGCAAGTTTCAGGGCAAATATGTTAAAGCTTGTGTTAGTCTCTGTGTACCCAAGTGGACATTCTTTGGGCACTGGCTAGCTTTAATTCCACAATTGCAACGTGTCCCATAAGTTACCCAAAATCTTAATTTATACATTATTATACGTTATATATGAGCACATTTTTGTATGCTTGTGTGATGTCTTAATTGAAAGCAATATACACTGTATATAAACACATGCATGCTGCAAGGCCATTCAAATCAAACTCGTGCTGCATTTCAATTTGTTGCCTGTGTTGAACAGTGGAAACACCCCCTTGCAAATCCTATACAAAATACAACGGTTGTGGTCTTGTATTTATCTCTATTTGCTGGCATTGATTGTCTGATGGCATATTATGCCCACATGAATTGCACTTTCCCTAAACGATTCCATTGTGCTGTGTTAAGGCTGCCACCAGTTGGTACGGGGTTCCAGCGACCTTCAATTGCGTTTGCTCGGAGCTTGAACCGACAGGGAAGATGAGATGATGTAGAAATAAATATCAGAAGTTAAGAGTAAGCGGTGCGCTCCAAGACAAAACGTACAGAAACGTTCAGCATGCATGCTCCTGCACGCAAGGGCAGAGAAGATCTGTCCCTGGTGTCTCGCTGGCCTTCTTGTACCTTACACCATCCAGGCAACCTCATTTTTCTTTTGCTCCCTTGTAGAGGGCCTTGTCAGCACACTGGTCAACCCACACAGGGGAATAGAGAGAGAAACCACACCCTGGCATTGAGGTGGCGAGCGTAGGTCATGTCGGGCCAGCTCACACAGAGGAATTCAAAGAGAAACCATTCCCTGGCGTAGATACGGTGAACAGAGGACAGAGGAGGGTAGGATTTGCGCTGGTGCATAATCCCATCGCACACACCCGACGGACAAGTCTTTTGATGTTGATGAGTACGTTTGACGTCATGTTGACGAGCATGTTGACGATTAGGCACGTTGTGTCTCAGGTGTCTGGCATCCGTTCCATTCATGCCGCACAAAGTGAACCATAACGGCTGGCATTTCTCAAAGTAACTGCGGGCGCCATTTTGTAGCGATGCCTTTTTGGGTGCTAACGTCTTTTCATGTTTGTGAGTGGTCAGAGTGATGCCGCTCTGATCACTCATTAATGCAAAAAGGCGTTAGCATCCGAAAAGGCGTCAATACAAAATCATGGCCCTCATTCGCTTCTCGTTGCAAGAGGCTTGATTCAGAAGCCCTTACCACTCCACAGCCAGTCTAGCAGGCCTTAAGAGGATTTTCACTTATGTCATGTAGGATGACCAGCTGCAGCATCTTTGCTTACAAAATGGCACATTTTTCCCAGTTTGCTTCTGTTTGAATGACCCCTTTGTTGAGCTATGACCCACCAATGGATGCAATGGAAGCACTGCATGATTAGTCGAGTTGGGAGTTTTCAACACTATAGATTGCTGGTGTATGTGGTGCAAGCATTGCGTGTTGTGTGCATAAAAGGTCCTTCTAAATGAATCTCTGAGTGAACTATGATAGTGTTGGTGTGACTTGTGCTGCCACTGTACCTGGTATATCTACAATCTCTGTACCTATAATCCTGTAATCTACAATATTCAAAAATGTGCTGTCGGGCTAGTTGGTCTGACATAGTGCTACTTTCTAGTGCAAGAAGGCAACAACCACAGAAACAAGGCAAAACAGGGTGCTGGCTGTCAACGCATGCTTATTTTTCAATAAACGTGAGTTTATAGTCGGTGCTCTGTCTTGTCTATGTGGTTGTGCTGTTCTTGCGCTGAAAATAGCACAACAATAGTCACTTCGATATGTACTTAATTTTATGTGCTGCTGGTTGGTTTCGCAGTATTATGACTGGACTATCTTGGGTATCAACTCGGAGAAAGAAGACTCTGAAGCAGTGTGTCGCAAGCGGCTCAAAGTTTTTCTTGCTCTTGTGCAGAGGCTATATGGCCCAGCTGTGCAGGAGTGAGTATGGCTCTATCTCTTTTCCTGCAGAAAGGACTTCTGTGAGTTCAGAAAAAGAAAAAAAGAAAAATCTGCGCTTTTCTTTCAGGCTAAAATTCCAGAGCACAAGTGGAAACAAAAGATCACAACTTCTGGGCAGTGTGATAGAAACCTACTGTGCACTGAAGAAGCAGAACCAAGTCTTCTTGTTTGAGGTATAAATATTCTCCTTTTTATTGCAGAGATTTATGCAATGCAGTTTAATGAGTTGAGTGTAATTCTGTAACTAATAGCGGTGTCATGAATTTGAGAAGGTGATGATCGCTGGTGTGAGGATTTCTGGTGTACACAGCAAGACCAACACTGCCTCTAAATTTAAACCTTTGAAGATTTTTTAAGGACTAGTTGGGTGCTAGAAAGTGGAAACGAAAAACAAAAAAAGCGGTGCTGCCCATAATCTCACCATAGTAGCAGTTGGAGAATGAGACCACTATCATGTGGCTTCGTTTTGGTGACCAAACTACTGTGAGGTATGGGCAACACATTACTCATTTCACCCACGACAACATGTGTTTTATTTATTAGATGGTTAAAATGACATTTGTTGCAGGAGGTCTTGTAGTGCCCCTGTAGTGATAAGTATTTCTGCTTTCGTAATGTGCCTGGCTGTCTTGTGCTTTAGTGAATAGCCCTTAGGCAATCCATCTGCTGCAATAACCTGTGCTTTAACAGTTTAATGCAGAAATATCACCAAAAGAGCCTTTCATAAGAGTTGACAGCATTTGTTTTGTCTAAGGCACATCAATAAAGTAATTGAGAAGTTATTTTTGAAAAGTTGTTACATGGAAAGTGGGCATGTATTTGATTCGGGGACATGTTAGAATTGGGGGAAAATACTGCCAAATGAATCAGTGGTGTGTTTTAGTGTTTATTCTGCATGTTTAATTCAACCCTGATAATTAGATCAATTTCGTTGGTCCTGTCAGGGTCAAATAAACTGAAGTCGTATGTATCGAGGCTAGACTCGGGGAACTCCGCACATGTTAGGGAGATAGGGAAATACTTTGGGTATAACATGCATAACCTTTCCTTTTAATATGGAGGGCGTCAGTCACCTCACGGCCCAGTTGATGACTGTGACGGGATAAACTAGTCTTGTCACAAAAAACAGGGGTGCTCCCGCACATTTGGCGAGATGCGAAGGGTTCGAAGCAGAGAGTGAACGCCTGTGTGCTTGCAATCTGATGTTCACACATTATTTATGTTGGCCTATGTATGTTTTACGCATGTTAATGGCAATTGATAGACAATGTCATTTTTACATGTAACAAATTTTGATATGCATGTCCTGTTCATACCTTCTTCAGTGTACCAGTAGCACTGTTGCCATACAATGAATGTGTGTCTGACCCTTTCTTGTCCTATTAGTTGCACTGTTTCATGTCAAGTTAACTACAGTATCTGCTTCAGTGCATGTGGTACATTTGTCCCCCTCTGCTTTTACATGTTTTTCACCTGATTTATGCTTGCTGTCTTGTGAAATGCTCAGTGTAACTCAGTTGACTGAGTCAGTACTACATTCTGTTTTCCATCGATTTTTTTTTCTTGTTGCTGGCCTGTGTCTGTGCTGCGCCCTTTGCGATCTGCTAGAAGCAGATCCTTATTAGGCTAAATTTGTAGTTAATTCAAGTAGCTTTTATTATGAATATGCTCCTGACTTCAGAACTTCTCTCTCACCTTTTTTAGGCTCTTGAGCAAGTAGCAGTCAACAGTGACATCACATCATCATGCATGAAGTTATTGCAAGAAATGTTGGAAATATTCCAGCGCTGTGCTCATAAAGGAGAAATGCCATGTCACAGCTTCCTGCTTTTCAACTACAAACTTGTGTCATCGTTCTCAAGGTAGTTTTTGTGTTGCTTTTTGCTGTCCTTCTATTTGAGAAAATTGGTTGTGGTTTGGTATACGTATGTGTATCAGGGTGTCTACCAACCGGGAAAACCGGGAATTCTCAGGGATTTTGAGTAGTCTGGAAAAACTCAGGGAAAACTCAGGGAATTTGTGCCTCTATCAGGGAAAATTAGCTGTAATTTTATTCAAAGGGTCGAAAGTCGTGGTAATGCTGGCTGGAGTAACAGACAGGAATCTTAACAAATCGTCTTTGGCGCCCTGTCGTCGGCTGGAGGAGTTGCCAGTGTCAGTCAACGACCGGCTTTCCGTAATCCCGATAATTTTGACGGCTTTGCGGCACCACCACGTATCCCATAGAGTCAATGTATCAGATGTCTTAAATTTTGGATGCAAGAAGTCTTCGCCGTCCGATTTTCCGGACGTTTTGCCGTGACCGCAGGTCCGAAACGGCATTAACAAAAGCCACCACCGCTGCCATATTGATTACCTCGCCGCCTCGAACCGGCACTCTCGCGCACAGATCCCCTGGCAGTCGTAGCCACCACTGCAGCAACGCTAGGTCTAGCTGCTTCGACGTTTGCTTTTAAGCTTCTTGCCGTTCGATTCCGTGTTTCTTGATTTCTCCGCTATCAGCAATAATTTTGGCTTCGAAGCTCGGAAAGCACGGCGCATTGCATAATGCTTGTTCCTGAAAGTTAGTTTTGCCTCAATACAGTTGTGTGATACGGTGAAGCATTAGCAAAGTATTGCGTTGAAGCTTAACAAGCGTAGGAAGGGTCGGGACACAGTATGTATTCCTTAATTTTACATGCCTGCACCCGCCCTCTCCTGTCACAGTAGGAGCACCAGTATGCCTAATAGGTATACTGGCAGGCATTCAGATCTTTTTCAGATGTGCCCTTGTCGATTTGAGCCCTAAGGGCAGTAAAAGACGTGTGTTTATTTTTTTGGACTGCCTGATTTTTCCCAAGTTTTCACGGCCCCTAGGGAGTTCGAAAAATCGGACGTGGACTGTGCAACTGACCAAGAAGATGCTTCAAGTGGTCTTTCTGTGGTGAAGAACAGAAAGGACCTACGCATTGAGGAATGAACGGGAAAGGAAGCGTGCTGCCGCCGTTTTGAAGGAGCTTGCGCTCAAGAAACAGTGTTGGCTGATGCCGAGGTGCAGGTGTCCCTCATCCAAACCAAACTAAACTCTTTAATGCAGTGAAACACAACACTGAGGCATCGTGCGCGGGCTGAGAGTATGTGAGGACAGTTGAGCTTGACTTACGAGCTGTTGACAGAGAATCTCAATTGTGAAAAAGTTCGGGTTTCGTACCACTGGAGCTTGCTATTAGTTGATAGAAATAGCTCATATTTGAAAATATTTGCTTCTGTATGCATCCCCGTTTTATTTCTATTTGAGAATGTCCGACTCGATTTGCAATTTTTTTCGAAGACATTTTATTTGCTGTGCATTTTACTAACCCCTCCCTTCTACTCTTCTTTTTTCAAAAACATAAACACTACTCCTTTGTATTCAAATTGGATTAAGTCGTTTTTTTTTTAAATTTTTTTCATATGTTTACTAGAGAGTGACAGCGTCGGGCGATATGGTTTCAGCCCGTCTTGACATAAAACACAGTTCTGCTTCACTCAGGGAATTTTGCGAAGGCACTCAGGGAAAACCTGGAAAACTTGGGGAATTTGGAAATGTCAACTTGGTAGACACCCTGGTGTTCTAAAGTGCCTTATTGCCAATTGATTATGAATTATGAATTACCAATTACCTTCATTGATTTTTCCTTTTGCATGATCCTATTTTAGGCGAAACTCTACACGTCTTTCACATGGGGACATGCTGCTCCTTTTCCTGATTTTACAAAGCTTGCACAATGAAACTGATGGTACAGGGGTAAGTGGTCTGAGCAACTTTGATTAATGATAGTGGTTGCTAGGCTTTTCTTTTTACACACAGGCTGTTCTTTTAGTGGTTGCAGGTTGCAAGCATAAAAATAGAAACATCTTGTGTAGTAATCTTTCCAATGTCATTTGTTTGACATGATGTACTGTGCACGTGCTGCACAGAGAGTGTCCGAAAAGTGAGAAAACTTTGAAACACAATGCAAAATGTAGAATGCAAAGTGCTTTCTTGCATACAAATGATGCTGGTAGTATCCACCTGGCAAAATTTTTTATGCACAAGATGCTGTTGTGTCATTGCAGACTTTTACATTGGCTCAAGAAAGATTGCAAAACCATTAAATGCACTGCACTGTGCAAATGCACAATATTTTGCTGCTATGCCTGCAATGTCTTGTTTTTGCCAATGCTGTGCCAAGCTGAGTGATATGTCATACCAAAAACATCCGCAAGCCATATACAAAAGAGCTGCAGCTATTGAGGTGTACCTGGGGAGCTGATGTGCTAAAATTCTGTGTGATACATCTAAATGTCATCTTAATGTCATCATAGCTCTGTAAGCTGACATTCACAAACCTACACTAGCTAAATGGTTCAATGTGTATGGTTGAATCATTGTACTCGTAAATATGCAAATTAAAATTCAAAACTAAGTATTCGTGTGCCTCTAGTTTTCTATACTTTGTAATTCAGATGCAGAACAAAAACTTGGGCTTCATCCTTGTGTTATGTGGATTCTTCATTTCTTTATGTAATTAAAAGAAACAGAGCAGTCAGTCACAATTCTTGCCTCATGTGCACGTCAAGCCCATTATGTATAAACTTGGGGTTAGTTGCATTGTCATCATTGTTACTTTAATGGTTAGCTCCATCACCTGACGCTGCCAAGGGAGAAATGTGTAGGCGGTGTGTAGTGCTAATTTGTAAAGCTGAACCAACAAAAAGAAAAAGGCTTTTGTATGTGGGCATGCTAGTTAGTGTCAGCCAAGCTCTGTGGCAAGCAATACTTTGCGGAAAACTGTTCTAACCAGAACTATTTACATGCCACACAACCTCACATCAGTATACTGTTACACGCAAAAGTGTGTAGATCATGGCAACAGTGAAATATATAAATTTGTTCTTGGTGTGGCCGTGCAGCCTGGTATTAGAAGATGCACTGCATTGGTCAAACACGTATACATGCATAATTTGATTGATTTCAGGCTGTATGTCTAGACTGCAAAATTAAGTTTTACAGGGTAAGCTGTTATGGGCTCATTCCAATAGCTGTTTCGAGATTAAGTATGCATACGGGAAGCGCAGACGCAAGCCTCCTCTTCCAAAAAAGTAGCGGTCAGCAGCAACTGAAGTAGACAAACCGAGGACCGTGTTGCTATCCAGTCACGCCAGTGTGTTGTCAGAAGCCAACCTGTGCTCGGAATCGATGCCCGGCAGTGAATCTGAAGACCCGGCGCCGTAAACTAGTCACATCGTAGCGGTGCAGCTCCGATGCGGGAGAAGTTCCGTTTTCAAGGCGGCGGGTGATAATGTGGTGCCAGCTCTTCAGGATGATGGCGAACGTTTGCCTAACCGCAATCGCATCATCCAGCAACACCTGCACGCGGAATCTATGCCCGGCAGTGAATCAGAAGACCTGGCGCTGCCAACTGGCCGTGGCATCGTAGTGCAGTTCCGACGTGGGCAAAGTTGCGTTTTTGCGATGGCAAGTGGCGATGCAGTGCCAGCTATTCAGAACGACAGCAAACTTTTGCCTAAGTGGAAGTGCACCATTCAGGTGCACCTGGAACCTCATTTTGTGTCCTTGGACGCAGCCGAGAAGCAAGCATGCAGCGTCCGCGATACACTTCACGTGGTCGCGGACAGCGGAGCGCAAGTTGGGGTTCGCACAGTGGACACAGGAATAATTGGCCCCAAAAGAGGATCAGTTCTCAGTAATACAAGCTGGTGCAATGAATTCACCAATAGGGCCTGCACTCTGCCCAAATTGTCTTCAAAACATTTTGTCAGTGCAGCATGAGACAACATTAGCCCTGCAGTAAAATTAGTGCTTCTGTGGGCTGCTTGTGGTCCTATTGATTCACATTGGTCATCAAAAAGAAGGACTGAAGGAAGGGCTGTTGAGGGGAATACAAAAGCTATGCAAGCTATCAGGACCATCGGAAAAGGGCCCGCTGCCCTGAATGACTTCTGGGCTACAATGAATGTCTCGCTTCGTGGGCTGCATAAAAAAATGTATCAGCAACATAAAAAAAAGCTTGCGCAAACAAGCAACGCGCACAAAAAAATAAAATATATAAAATAACAATTTTAAAAATTCATCGAAAAGACTATAATGCTTTTGCATTTCTTCGGATTCCCACATGTAGGCAGTCTTAAGTGTGTCTGCCGAAGTTTTATTATTATTATTATTATTATTATTATTATTATTATTATTATTATTATTATTATTAACTTCTGATGACCGGGACTTTGCAACAAAGCATTTGGTCCGTTTGAGAAAGCCTTCGTTACCTTGCTGTGACCTCTATTTTCATATGATTTTAAAATTTTCTTCTCATTCACTACCATTCAAAACGTTTTCTTTTGGTTTCTCCAGGTTCAAACCTGGAGCAGAGGAAGCTGCACAAAACATTTTTGCAGATGCTGTACTTGCAGTAAAAGATGTCTACAGCAAGATGCAGCCATCCAGCCCAAATAACATCACAGTTTATGATGGCACCTGGCTTACATGAGGTCACAGCTCTCACATTGGTGTAGGCTGCACTATTGAATTTTATACTGGGCTTGTGCTGGATTGCATCGTACTTTCTAACTTCTGTCTAGGGTGCTGTCTGCGACCAGCAGAAAGTGACCCTAGCTTTGACACTTAGATTAAGCAGCATCATTGCCAGAAAAAATACAGACGTTGGCTCAGGACAATTGGAGGTAGAAGCTGCACTGGTGCTTTTCAGGCACTCTTTCAGCAGCTATAGCCTTCGCTACACAATTATCATATGCGATGGCGACAGCCGAACATACCTTGCATTCTGCGAAGATGAGGTAATGGCTTTATACCCCTGAATAATGAGGACTGCATAAATCATGTGCAGAAGAGAATGGGCACTGCTCTCCGCATATTGGTGACAAGAGCAAAGAAAGGGAAGCCATTGGGTGGGAAAGGCGAACTCGCATAGGACCTACTAAAAAAACTGACCAGCTACTATGGTTTAACCTTGCACAGAAACACAGATGTCAGTGATGCAAAGGGCCGTGATGGCCAAATTTTATCACGTGGCTTCTACAGATGAAAAGCCTCATCATGAGCTGTGCCCACCTGGCCCTGATAGTTGGTGTAGGCATCGGTCAGCACAGGCCAAAATGGAGCCACCACCGCCTCATAAATACAAGTTGTCGAGACGAGTAGCAGAGGCATTGCTGCCTGTCTATCAACACCTGTCTGACCCTCCACTGCTGGAGCAGTGCAAGGGCAACAAGACGCAGAATGCGAAAGAAAGCCTGCATTCAGTCCATCTGGTCAATGACTTCAAAGGATCAGCATGCTGCATTGTTTGCAGTGGAGACTGCAGTACATGAAGCAGTTGCACGCTACAACTTTGGGAACTTGTGTGCTTACACTGAAATATGCAAGTCTGTGGGCATCAAACCTGGTAGCCTTGCCCTTTAAAGAGCTGAGGAAAAGGACCAACAAAGAAAAAGAAAAACACACAGTGCAGAAAAAATGAAAAAGCAAGGACATAAGAAGACCCCTGCAAGCAAAGACACTAAATATTACAACCACGGCGCATTTTTAGGAACATGTAGTGAATGTGCAACTTTAGTGCCACTTTTCTCAGAAGTGTGTTTTGAGCTGACTGTCCTGCTTGCAGAAAGTGTAGCACGACTATGGCTTGATGGAATTTCATGAAATATGTTGCATTGTATTCCTTTGTAAATTCTCTACATGTCGACATTCCTATGTTTTTGAATTACTAAAATTTTTTTACTCTTTAGCTAATTTGACATGACAATAACGACTGCGTTATACAAATATGGATATAATGCTCTGTGTAAAAAAAAAAAAAATCAGGGTGATAAAAATATTCGGAGAATGTCACTGCATGAATCATTCCTATGGCTAAAATACAAGAGCAGCTGTAGGCTTCTACCATGTTTTTTGGTTACTCCAGGCTTTCTGCAAGTTTGGTACAACAATGATGCAAATAAAAATTTGTCTAAACTACTGGAGGTACCTTAATGAAACTTTGTAATTAGTCATTCAGCGCACTTCCCAATAAGCATTCCGAATTGCATTGCTCTACTACAAAAAATAAAGCCTCTGATTCCTACCTCCCCCCTTACATGGCACTGGGATACATAAAAATGGTAGTGCGAATAAATTTTTTTTAAATGTTAAAATTTTGGCATCTAGGTTATGCGCTATATTTCATCAGAATTATTGGAGCACGTCGGAACATGTGTGCTGTTTTACTGCCCTTGTTGGCCTATAGCCACTTAACATTAAGTTGTATGATTTCCTATGCAGTAATAGGTGCACACTAGTGATAAGAAAAAGACGAATTTTCTTGACTTATTTTTTGTGCTTTGAACAGGATCATGGACAACAGGGGAATGAGAAGACTCGTAGCCTGCTGCTCTTTTTTGCTACTGCTCTTCACTCGTCTATACCATACATTGTTCACTCTGTAGTAATCACAAGCAGCATCCTGCTGGTTGTAATAAGCGAGGTATGGGATTTCCTTTTCCTTTCTTTTTTTCATCTTAACAAACATGTGCAGCCTAAATATGGTTTTCTTTTAGGCTATGGAAAATAAAAGAATTTCCTATGAGACTGCACAGTCCTTGAGTTGGATTATTTGAAGATGCGGACATTACTTCTACAAGAAATCAGAATGCATAATCGAATAATTAACACAATTACACTAATTAAGTATTTTAATATTTAATTTACAGCCCATATTGAAATTTACCAATTTTAGCCGGCGAGTCTGCAAGACATTGACTTGGAATGAATTCTGAGGATGGCACCAGTATCGAGATATGTGCCATCAAACTTGCTATAAAAATGTAGTTTTTGCACTTACTTTTTTAACACAGCATTGTTTTATCCATTGAAGCACAAAAGTAACTGGACTGTCAATGTGTTTCATTGCCAATTTTAGGAATGAATATCTTGAAACTGGTGTCATCCTGTGAATTCGTTCCAAATGACCTTGAGATCTCGCCAGCTATGATTCGTAAATCGCAATTATGCTGTCAAGTAATTAAAAAAATTACAAATTTTTGATAATTCGTTGATTATGCATTGTGATTCTTCATGCGCATCTACCTCTTCGTATAATCCATGTGTTCAAGAACTAGAAGTGTGCCACCTGCCACAGGCGATTAAAAAAATTCTGTTTAGTATAAGAAAAAACACCGGTACATTTAATTGTACCGTGGAGCAAACTAGCGAGCTGGCCAATTGATTTGTCATATTGAGCAATGCTTTGTTCTGCAAGGTCTGCAAGTAAGTGCATTGTTGTGAATAACCTTCAGGAACTGTAATTGCCACTTTGGGTCTTCAGTAAAATTCAGATATTTACATAGTATGCCCGTCTTGCTAATACTTCAGGATTCTTGGGGTAGTGCACTTGTGTCAGATTAGCAATGTTTATGTTTCTTTGACACTTTGTGGCGTCACATTGCCTGAAGTGTGTGTGTATTAAAGCCAGTGAGATTTTGTTATAGTAAATTAATTCAATAGAGTTTGCCTGCTTACTCCAACACAGGTTATCTTATGTGTAGAGGAGCAATCCTGAGCATAGTTACGTCAACACCTTGTACTGAAAAGTATGTAGCAAAGTTGCAACATGCTTTCACTGCTCAGAGGCTCACTACTTAAATGTGCCTGAGCACAACATAGCAACGCCTAATAGTATTTGAGACACTTTGTCTGATTTCACAGTGCCAAAAACAAAACAAAAGATGAGTGCTTGTTTCTGTTCCTTTTCCTTGTTGTTTTTTGTACTTGTTACGCTTTAAGTCTAATAAGATGGACCACAAGCTATTCGAAGCCCTGCTGCCATATTTGAGGACCCCTTTCCTTTTTGGTTATCTTGTGGTGATTGGCTTAAAAGTAAAGAAGTCACACTATTTATAGAAAGCAGAATTAGCTTGCTGCCTTTGTCTTTAAAGGTTGTCATTTTGAAAACTGTTGTTATTTAGAACAGCAGGTTTTTGTGCACTTTGTTTACAAGGAAATTTAGGGCTTACATTACTGTACTAACTAATAATGAAATGATGGCATGTCTTCTTTGTGTTTCTTTTCGACAGGTAAACAGCAAAGTGTTGTTGGCAGATAGCCTCTTCAGCCTGCTCAAGCAACTACACTCAATTCAGGAGAAGCCAGAAGATGGTCGTTGTCGTATGACGGTTGATGTTTTGGAGAGTGCAATCACACGTCTTTCTGACACTTGCCGAAGAGCCGAGGTTTGTAGTTTATTTTCTGCCTATCACTTGAAAATTGCCCTTGCACACAATTCAGTGGAGATCCTTTAACCCTTTGAGGGTCGAATTATTTTGAAAAAAACTTTCCCAGGTGGTCAAATTACTTTATTGCGGATCTTGAATGTACAAAATGTATAAAGTCGGGAATAAATAGTAAAAAATAATTAGGAACAGTATTTTGGTGTCGGCATCACTCAGAACTGCAAAATGTTCAATAGTATCTCCGAGCGTGGTACTCCTTGAAACACGGTTCTACGCACAGCGCCTTATCGCAATCTGCACACCTAAAATGCATGTCTGTTCTCTTGGAGCGAGGAGTTGTGTTGGCGCACACGACATCTCTGCGTGCGCCTGTCTTGGGCAGAGGTCTGAGGCACCCTCTCACGTAAGCGCGTTGCCGCAGAGAGCGAGAATACCTCGTGAGCGGTGGTGATAAACACGCTAAGAGCAGTGCCAATCAAGATAGAAATCAACTTCTGCCGCCCCTGCGAGTGCGTGCCGACAAAGAGAAAAACCACGTTTTGCGCGCTTACGTTGCGATCACGCGGCGGAACCGAAACCGCGAAAGCGCGTTGCCACTGAGAGCGAGAATACCTCGCGAACGGCGCTGATAAACACTCTAAAAGCAGCGACAATCAAGATAGAAATCAACTTCCGCCACCCTGCAAGAGAGTGCCGACAAAGAAAAAATTGACGTTTCGCGTGCCTCCGTTGCGATCACACGCGGCGAAACCGAAACCGCCAAAGGGGCGTTGCCGCAGTCTGAGCGCCGCGCCGAAGCTAGCAATCAGCTCTGTTTATCTCCCCAAGAAGGTAGCACCAATTTCAAACGCATCTTGTAAGTTCTAAGAGGTGGCAGCACCTCCCGGTGAGCACGCATCGTCATTAGGGCGCGAAATTTCAAACGGAGGGTCGGAACTGTACCCGTACGGCAAAGACCTTGCGGGACAGAAAACCGCCGCCGTACATGTACGGCGAAAACCTTCAAAGGGTTAAAGGGCCCCTCACCAGAACCCTCAGCAAATTTTAGTTATACGCTGGAAATTGTTACATGTCTTCTAGGGAGCGTTCTGCCGCAAACATTTTTCAAATCGGCTCATCAATAGCCGAGGTACATGTATTCAGCAGGCAGGCTCCACTGCCAAGCAAGACGCTCTCGCCGCTCGCCCCGTCTAGCCTCTGCAAGCGAAATTCCTTCCCTACGTTCTCCCATACCGGACCTCGAGGATCACATGATGTGTACGTCACAGGCCCCTCCTTCCTTTTTTTTTTTCTCCTTGCTTTTTTTTCTTCGGCGCTACGCACTCCCTTCTTTATTCCATGCACTACCGCTGACGGTGTCGCGCACGAGCTGTTGTCTTGTTCCCGCAGGGCACGATTTTGCGCACTGTGCACAAGGACACACGACTAGCGGTATATGTAATTTAGTGCTACACAAATTCTGAGGCAGAACAAGCGGATCGCAGAGCGTGATCACGTGCTGGAACATGGTAGAAAACGGCATAGTTTCGGTACTTGTGCACGTCACCGCACGACCGTGGGAACAAACAGAAGAAGCAGAAGTACATCTCTCGCTTTGGTGCGAAGTAAAAGAAAAAACACGCAGACATTCCGTTTGTGTGTTTTATTATTTCTCTGACTTCAATTTGTCAATTCAAGCAACAGATCACACAGATAACAGATGTCTTGAATAATTCTTGAAGTCACGTGTCACTGCGAGCGACGTCTTACTGCGGACACCAGTACGTAGGCACAGGTACACGAGTACGTCATCCTCCGGCTTGGAGCGCGGCGGCTGCGAGGAGAAGGGAAAATGGCGTTCGGTTTGAAATTCCAGATCCTTCCGCGGCGCGTAGCGATGTAATACTTTGCAGGCACAATCATTATCACACAATGTATGCTCTGCGCTTGTCAGCTCAAAGTGGCCATACCTGGTGCGGGGCCCTTTAAGGGGAGAGACCCTGCTCTTTGGAGGCAGAAATTTGCCCAGATATCTTTTTGTGTACCACTGCTCCATATTGGAGTAAAGCATTTTTTCTTGCTTGGTTGGATCACTGTATTTGTATCCTTGATTGATTTAGCCTTTATCATAATCACCATAAACACGTTGTGAAATGTTTTTCCTCATTTTTTTTTCTTTTCAGAACAGCATTTTCTGGTTGTGTCACAGTTTTGGAGTGACGATATCTCTGGTTCTACTTACCCTAATGCAATAATTTTTCTATCAAAAAGGTAGACAAATGGTGATGGCAGTAGGCATATGGCATAGACAAATATTGTGACAGATATTTCTAAAAAGTAATCCAGTTAACTCTCACTTGAGTGAACTTCAAGGGACCCAAGGAAATAGTTCACTTAACTGAAAATTCATTAAACTGAATATTCACTAGAACATGGAACAGCATAGGGCACAGCAGACATAGTCAAAAGTGGGTAATGCAATTTATGGAGTTATGTACATCAGCATATACGAAGTGCATAACAGTTGTGTTGCTGTCTATTTCATTAAAAAAAAAATATATAATTTTCATTTGCACTGGTGCTCTTAAAGTGCAAGAAGTAAGAAAGCTGTCCAAGGAATCTGTCTTTGTGCATTTCCTCTGGCACAGCTTGTTGCTGCGACATGAAGTCTCGCAACTTTCTAAGGCATCCTACAGCCTCGGCTAGAATTACAGGATATGAATCTGCCTCTGAAATTGCATCTTCCTTGCTGCACTCTTTTTCGGGACGAACACTGAAAACAATTTTCAGATCTGGTAGTTCAGCACAGGTAAAAAACTCACTGTTACACTGCACATAGCCGCCGCTGGACTGGCGATTTGGGGACAGCGGGCATTGGCTACGCCAGCGCTGCAGAGCGCAAAACTGATTGAAAAAATGAGCCCCAGGTCCACTGATCAAATTCATTCAACTGAAATATTCGCTATTCAGAAATTCGTTTAACTGAAAGATTTTTGCATAGAATGCATAGGAAAATCACCGGGGATTTTCGAACTGTTTGTTATTCTGAAATATTCGTTAAACTGACATTCGTACAACTGAGAGTTTACTGTAATTTGTCCTAGATGTTACTATGGGACCATACCTTAAACTTTGACATGCTGTAAGTTTTGTTCAAATCACTCTAGAGCATTCATTCTTGTAAGAATGCATACTCTGATCGCACAAGATCATTCTTATATGTCTATATTTATTACACCCTATATGGTTGCTTAGACAGCCCACCTCCTAGGAAGTTTTTTTTTTTTAATTTCGAAGAATATATTTACTATGTAAGAAAACTGAATGTATACCTTAAGTTAGCATATAGAACATAATTGGAACATTACAAAATTATATAATTGGAACAACACATGGGACATCATGTGCACATAGCACATAAACTCTGCATGTTTCAGCAAAACCTACCAAGAAATATGCTTTCAGAATTCCAACATCATGCAAGTGCTAATTTTGGTCCTGGCATAAGTATGCCACTAAAAATTTAGCCATTCACTGGGTAGGGGAAGTTTTTATGCAAGTTTCACTTTCTGAAAATTGTGTGGGCAGATGTACGGACTCTTCATAACTTCAGTGGGTATCATCTCTGCAGCATCGGGCCAGTCCAACTTTCACTGTGCTGAGACTGACCCACTAAATATTGTTGAGTAATTATACCTCTTGCTGCCATCACTTGCTAAGTAAACAGGCCTACTTGAATCTTTGTCACAGGGTCACATAGTTCTACTTATTTTGGAGTGTTTGTAGTCCTCTGAGACATTGCGAGTTGGTCAAGAATCGATGTCTTCAGCAGGAGACAGCACATTTGCAATGGCATCAGCACCTCGATTGATAGGTACACATAAATTGATAGGCTTGTTATATCTTGTCCCCTTTGCCTGCATTCTGTGTGCAGGAATCATAAACCTGGCCTTAATAGGTTTGCCTGGCCCTACCTGAACTACAAGTACAGAAAAGAAATGCTGCAGCTGGTGCAGATGTGCTGTCTCCACACTGTTTCAGCATTTGGCAAGAATTGCACAAGCTCCTTCTGCCTTTACTTCCTTTTGCCTTTACTGTTATTTGCCCATTGAGAATAAATGGAAGGTCAGATTTTAGTGGGTGACCTCTCTTCCCTGCCATTGTACTTATTATCTTCTAGAAATATTATTATGACTAGAAAGTCATGTGCTACAGCTGCTCACTGTAGTGTAACTTCTCACTGTCAGAAGTGGAACAGAAGCACAAATGTGTGTCCGTCCGTCAGCCTGGGTTTAAAGTATTAAAAGCGTGTCTTTTATTCTGGTTCAGGTAAGCCTGCCTCTATTTTTAATGTGAAGCATTCTTTGGCTCATACGAGGCACTTAGCAGTAGGCTCCCGACTCTCATCGTTTCGGGCCTCTTCAATAAAAAAAGAATTCAAGTGTCTGATGGTGGAATCAGACCTTCGTCTCCCAGCACATACTGTGGTCTCCCTATGCTCTAACCATGAGAACGCAATCACATGCTTACTTTTCTCATGCCATTGCCAACTAGCTCTTTGAGATTATTGGCATGTGCAGCATGTCGCATAGTGCGAGCAAGAGCAATTGTGTGCGTGCCAGTTTCCATTTGGTTACAGACTCATGAATGAAATGCAAAAATAATAGTCAATCTTACCATTGTCTTTTGCGTGCGTCATGCCACATAGGAACAAGTTGCTTATGAAAGCGAGAGCATGCCAGCCTGCTTATCCCATTCTGTGGCAGTTAGCACTTCAAGATGCTGTGTTAAGAGGAAGCTTTATCTTGGGCCCAAATCCGATGCGGCCTATTCAAATACATGTAAAATGCAAAAACGCTTTTCTAAGATAACCCCTGGACCAATTTTAATGAAGTTTGTTGCATTTGAGAGAGAAAGTTAAATTCTAGTGACTGTTGGAAGCAGAATTTCAATTTAGGGCCTGAATTTCGCTGAAAGAATTCTAAAAAATTCGAAAGTTTGAAAAAGATAGAAGCATGAAGTTTACAAGTTGATAGCTCTGCAACAAAAACAGAAATCTCGGTTCTGTAAACGGCATCCGTTAAATCATTGAAAGCGGACGAATTCGGTATGTCAACTTACATATTACATGAATTAGTTACGTTGTATACAAGGGTTCTGTACAAGCTGTATTTCCATATTAACAACTTTTTTTCTATTCATGTGTAACATATCAATTTTATCCGCTTTAGATGCACTATCAGATGCAATTCACAGAGTTGTGATATCATTTTTCCTTGCTGAGTTAGAGAGTTGTAAACTTGATAGTTTCGCTTTCTGAAAATTTTTTATTTTTGCCAATTTTTAATAAGAAAATTGACAATCTAAATAAAAAATTAGAAACCAACAGTCAGTAGATTTTAAGTTTTTCTTTTGAATGCAACAAACCTTGTCAAATTTGAGTGGTTGCCGAGAAAAACGAATTCTCCTTTTACATGTATTTAGATAGGAGCACCCGAGCTAAAGCTTCCACTTAAGGTACACCCACCTTCAGGATCAGCCCACATTCCCTAGTCCTCTTGTCGTAGCAGTTAGCACAGTGTAGATGCTGTACAACATTGTACCGCCTTCAAGAATGAACCAGGTTGTAATGGAGCAGATTGTAACATTTCTTCACTGTAGTACCACAAATCAGTTGTAATGCCATCGCCGTCATTCATCTTGTAGCACTTAGCAGAACCCCAAATGATGCTATATAGCCAGGTAACTGCAAATCCTTTGCATAACATTGATGCAGTGCATGTGATCTGCATAATTATCACCTTTTTGTTTCTTTTTTTTTTTTTTTTTTACAGCTGGAAAAGGATGAAGCAACATGCATCAGCCTAATCACAAAAAAATGGGCACATCTTAAGATGTCTGGCTTTGTTGAATACCTCTCGGGCTTGGATAACACTGAACTGGCTGCCAGGTGTGTCTGAATTGCATCGCTACGTGTGTATACACTGCTGTTAGAGGCCTTGTTTTAATCTTGCATCATCTTGTTGGCATGGGAACTGCATCCTCAGTGTCGTCCTCATCTCATTGCAAGGTCTGAAGAAGCACTTCTACTGCTTAAAAAAAATGTGCAGACAGCATTCAGAGAGCTGGTCTTGAATCCTGAACTTGCTCGTGAGGTGGAACCACGACCAATGTTAGCAGACTCGGAGGAGTTGATCCGTACAGCTGTCAAGAAGAAGCTTGAGAGCTACATGGACTTTCTGCTTGTTAAGGCAGGCGAAGGCCTGCACATCAGCTCGTATCCTTTGTTGAAAAGTGTGACGCATGCTAGCCTGATTTTTTATTGTGCACCTTATGTGCGGCGCCCACAGCGTCTCCGTTTTGTGCCACTTTATCCTGCCTCCTGTGCAGCCACCATTTTTATCAAGCTCAGGTTATTAATACAGCACCTTGGCATTACAAAGGAATTCTTCTTCAACAGGATTACTGCAAGGCAGGAGAAGCAAGTTCATTACTGTGATAATGTACAGTTATGTGACAGCAGGCACATCTTCCTTGCACATTTTTTAAAGGGGCACCTGCACTTTACCACATCTTTATGAACGTTTTAGACCAAAGTAGAAGTTCAGGAAAGAAGTAATGCAAAAAGTAAAATGTGTCTGTGTGCAGTAATAAAATGCAGCAAAGTGTGAGAGAGGGGGGCACGAGCAATGCGAGGGATGCAATGGGTTTCACTGCTAGTTACTGTGGAATCTGACCAGCTTTTAAAATACGAAAAGCATCCTGCAGCCTCTTGCCCATCTGCCACAAGGACTTTGAAGAAGTGTTGCACAATCCCATTGCAATGGCCTACTGATTGAGCATGTGCTTCATACATGGGAAGCTGTGATCCTAACTCCCATTGGCGAGGAACACGCTAGTTTTCCAAACGATTAATGCTGGGGAATTAAGGTTTAAGGCCTGGGGAGCCATGAAAAAAGTGAATTTTCTAGAATCCTACATGTGCAGCTTGGGATTGAGAGACCTAGAACGCTGTGGTCTGACCATTGCAAAGCACTTGCCAATCAGTTTTTTGTGCTCTTGATTTCCACAGAGGGAAAAGGCTAGGGAAAGGTGTCGCACAGTCTTTGGGGCCAGTTGTAATTAAGAGTTGAGTTTTCCGAGTATACAATCAACAGGATAATCTTATTGTTCACAGTGAATGCCTGGTAGGAGAGCATCTGCCACTTGTGCAGAGGCACCGGATTCATTTCAACGTTGCCATGTAAAAGAATCGAAATGTGCGTGGGTTGGCATTTGTTCATAAAAATGCTGCACATGAAGCACAGACAAAAAGAGATGAAGGAGCAGGTGCTCACTCTCAACGAAAATTTTGCTACACAATCACACAAATATATACACGAGTGCCACAGCACACCCCTTAAACAGTGAAAAAAAAACAAATAATCATAAAACGTGAAAATGTGACAAAGAGATTCTGTATTCGAAGGGTTAATTCTGTCTCCTCAGCATTACTTGTAGGAATGCTGTGGTGCTGTTGTGCCTCAGTTGAGAGTCGGCACTTGGACCCTGTTCTTTCCATACTCAGTGTTTCGTGCATGCTGTTTCAGTATGTATAAGCCCAAAGCACTGGAAGCAATCTACTAGTTTTTCTTATTGGTGCTAGAGGCCCAGTGCTTGTGAATGTCATCTGCTGTCCCTTGTAGTTAGCGCTGTCCACATTTTTGTAGAGACAACAGTCAGACTGTTTTGTAAGGAACTTATGGCAGTCAGTTTAGTTCTTACATCCCTGTCAAGTTATCTAATGTAATGATTACTAACTATGTAATGACGTAGGCAGGAAGTGTGCCTGCCAATGGTATTCTTTTCGCTACATTTGGTTTGCTTTCTTCAGCCAGCTAGCTCATATTGAAAATAATTCTCACGAGACTTGTTGCTAGAATATACACCTTTTTTGTGTATTCTATTTGTAATGGGACGCTTGTACAGATTTTTACATATTAATGACAGCACGTTATATTACTGGCAGCTTCTAATTGTGTTTGTAGTAGTGTTACAGGGTGATTTTTTAAGCATTGCATTTTTTTTCTTTGCTTATGCTTAGCACAAATATCTTGCTTTAATATTGAATAAATAAAGAAAACGAACATATTGCACAAAGGATAGTGGGATTAACGTGTCATCAACTACACATGAGCCTTGTTTACAATAGAATGTGAAATCAATAAACAGTCGCTTAAGTACAACGCATGATGTGACATAGACATATGGCATACACTGATGTGAAGCAGCAGTGTATGCTAGGTGCCAGGGTCACATCATGCTTCTTACATAAGTGACTACTTTATCATTTTTACCTTTTGTGCAAGTGCAAATTATATGCGAGTTGTTTGCCTTGAGTGTATTCAAACAGATTCTCTGCACAGTTTCCTGGCTTGCTCCACTTTGTTTACATAAATCGAACAGCCAACCGGATGCTAGCAACAATCATCGATACTGCAGAGCTTCATGCCCGGGTAATGTGTCCGTCTGTAGAGCCAAGCCCCATATACAATGAGCACGTTTGTACTGCAGATGTTATTTGGCATAAAGGGGTTGGTTATAGTTTAAGTTGCCCTCATAGCTACCCACAAAGTATGGCTCTTCTCAGAATCTGTGTTAACCAGAACAAGCAGCTCCTTATTTGAACTTTCCTTGGCCTTGAGGAACATTTGGAGTTGAGCAAAGCACTTAAAGGGCCACTAGAAGGGAATGTTAAAGGGCACTCAAACACTTTCAAGCCACCATCTTTCTGTTGCAGGTTGCATAGACTGATGATTGGAGATGCTTTCAGCATAGGTCAAAGCGCCAGTAATGAAAAATTTAATATTTGAATCATGTAAAGAAATCACTACATCGCTGCTAACCTAATCATCCCCCAGTGGCGCTCACCAAAAGCATCATCGACGTCACCTCTTGCTCCTCCGAGATTGATTAAGAACAGTCGCAGATAACCACTGCATTGCAGCAAAAACGTGATACATTAAAATTGCATTTTATTGTTGTTTGCTGTACTTTTTATATAATGCAAACACAGTGATTAAAAACAAAAAACAAAAAACACTATGACCACAAAGCATGGTAGGCCCCGCTGACTATTTTTTTGCCTCTGAGCACAAAAGCTCCTCTTCTCGCTTGTGTACACTCCTGAGCAGCCTTTTCGCCTCACTGACTCGTTTCGCACGTGCGTGTTGTTGACGTGGCACAGTTTTCTCACTGCGGTGCATCATTGTGGCTGCACTCTTCTTGTTTGCGGTGCTGCGCTGAAGAAAAGAGGCGTTGTGCAGTCCCAGGTTGCTACCCAGTAGTGACAAGCATGAATGTACTAGAATGTGCAAAGGTACTTTTTTACCATGGTAATAGCATTAACAGCATACCGAAGTAACCGAAGTATGTGAACAGAACATGTAGGGCAACCATGGAGTGCTAACTTCCGCTGTGTAGGCACTGAGGGCCCTTACCATTGGTACTGAGGGGTTACGTCACCGGGTGACAGTAGTGGGAACATTAGACTGAAAAATCTGAGTTGAGTGCATGATTTTTTCTTTTTTTTTTTAATTTCTCGGCGGAATAACTTTGGCCTGTGTACCTCTGTCGCTGCCATTCTTGTTGAATTTATCTCTCCAACCGTCGATCTTCGCAACCCATGACCAAAAAACAGTGGCTTGAAAAGTGTTCAAGGGCTCCTTTAAGTTAAGCTGTATTGGTAAGTTATACTTGTGGAGTACTCAAAACATGTGGTACTAGAGGCAGCGAAGACACAAAAATGAAAGATGGCTTTGATATTCCCGTCCTAGCTCCTTGTAATGTCATCAGATTTGGAGAGTGTCTGCTCGGGACTAATTAATGGTTTTATCAAAAAACAAGGATTACATTGCATTGTAAAGGAACCTAATTATAAAATTGTCTTGACCAAAAACAGCCCAAACATGCAAAAATGCCTTGAAATCTGTGACATTTTAATGTACTGGCATGGAATTCAGACAAGGAAACTACCTTTCACATTCTTTGTTGTTAAAGAGCCTTTTTCCACATTAATGCAAATCAAATGTTAAAGAAATACGTACTTCACCAGACCAACTGTTAGTCTTAAGGGTCCCTTTTTAGACCTTTGCAATAGGGACACTTTCAGGTCTGTTGTACATGTACTTCACTTCTATGGTTGCAGTCTGCCAGTGTACATTATAATGCCATCCCTGCACACAATGTTGTCACTGACACCAGCATTTGACTGTTCATGCCATACGAATATCCTCTCATCAGCCATCATTGGCTTTATTCTCTGCCCTGCAAAGCCAATTAACCGAAAGCCCCTTTTTAGTTAAGTGGCTCCAAAATTTGAAAACATTGTGGGCTGTGGCAGCCAAAATAAAAATGGCCCCAGCCTAATAAAGAGCAAGCAAAAAAAACTGCTCTTTTACCCTCATCTCCCAGAAGAAAAAAAATGCGAAGTCGTTTATGCGCTGAGGAGCTTGTTTCTGTTCATACATGTTGCCTCAGCAGGCTTTTCGCAAGCTGTAGACAAAGCCAGCTGGAAAATGCTCCTGTGAGTGAAGCGCACTTTCCCGCGAAGCCACCTCGGTCACCTGCATTTGGTGAAGTGTACTCTCAGCAGAGCTAGAGCGGCGCACTCCAGCTCTGTAGCAGACAATGCAAACCATTTCCCCTAGGACCCTGTGCACTTGTGCCGCTTTGCTTCGATGTGCAGCCGCGCCGGATGCACTGGCGCTCTGCTGAGCAATTCCACGCTGAGCCGTCTTCACCCTAAGAGTGGACGACCCTTTACGTTTCCCACGACCACAGTGACTGGGACAGCATTGTTATCCTGTGTGACTTTCGCCTATAATTTGTCTCATCACGAGACCGCTGGCTTTTCACCCTTTTACCTTCTGTTCAGCCGTCACCTTTCTTTGCCCTTTGACACACTGCTTCCTTCCTTGACGAACACATCCACTGAATAAGCTCAAGACGTCTTTGCCCGGGCTCACACGGCATGCCAGATTGCCAACTCCCGGCACACTGAGCCTCTGGCCATACAGAAGGTCCGGTACGACAGCCAACATCGGGACGTTTGATTTCCTCCTGGATCTGTTGTCCTCCTGTGGACACCATGTCGCTGCGTCGGCTTTTCTGAAAAGCTGCTGCCGCGCTACAAAGGGCCCTACTTAATATTGCGTCAGCTTGGCGATGTCAACTAAGATCACTCAGCTGGAGTTGCGTGTCCCCACGGATGCTGTGCATGTATCCCGGCTGAAGCCTTACTTTACCACGAGTTCACCTCCTTTATACTAGTTAGCGCTCAGACGACGCCTTTACAGGCGAGGGTTATGTTACGGTGCAACCAAGAGTGTTGCCAGTCAGAAAAAGACAATTTGATGTGTAGAGGTGGAATCCTACAGGAGTGTAAGGTGGAATGTTTATGCATCGTTGTATGCATATTGCATATTGTAAATACATCTTTATATGTGACTTCTGCAACATAACAATATTGAGGTTTTCTTGGATTGACTGAAATTTTGAATTATTGTGAGTCAGCTGTACAGCCTGTCGCAAAGAAGTGCAGGCCAGAGGCTATTCCTAGTAACAGCTGGCTGGCCTTTGCTTCTTTTGCGAGTACATTGCTGGGTATCCTGCTGGTTGTTTCTACAACAACTGTCTCCAAGTGTCAAAGCTATGGGATTATACAAAAATTGTTGCAATTGTGGAATTGACACAGGTTATAGAAATACTGAGGCTAGCACAAGTTTTGATGCAAAATTGTGGCAAAATGCTTTGATATTCCAATTATTTTCTCACAGAGCAGTCCTTACATACAGGGGTACAAAGCAATGTTAAATATTAAAGTATCCGGGGCAGATTTCAGGATAAATATCTTGAAACGTCTGACAGTTTCCGGATTCCCACTAACTGTACCATAAGCACTGACCGTCATTAATTCTGCAATTGCAGTGTATGTGTTCCAAGTTGTTAAATACAAAGTTTATTAGTAAAGCTTAGTTAAGGATAGTATTGCCAATTCTTGCACAATGTTTACACAATGTTTAATGTCCCACCACTGCTATAAATAATGGCTGGCAAAAATTATTTAATTTTGATCACTTTGTTAATAATTGGAGATAGTTGTTACTGAAACATCCCACATTTTGGTTGTGAGCTGTAAATTGTTTTTTTAGCAGGAACCATCTCTTCCCGATGTAAAAGTAGATTTTAATACACACTGCAGTCCACTCGTAATGACACCACATATAACAATGCATTGCTTGTAACAGTTCAATACTTTCGTGTCATCAGCTTTTGTATTAGTTCTGTGAAATTAACTGAGTATAATGATACTTTCATCTCAGTATGCCAGGTATACTGATTAAGCTCTGGTTTTCAGAGAGATATGTGCACTGCTTCAGCGACATTCCTTGTTCTACTGCACTGTAGTACTACTCTGCAATAATTAATGATGAAGTGTTGTCATCAACAATGCATGGCCTCAAAGATGACCTGACATGGACTTCTGGAGCACATGGTTTACTTCACACTGTGCTAAGATTGGAGAACATCATTAGACAAATGTATGGCCTTTATTTAAGCAAGTTGGGAAGTATATTTATGTCAGTCTGAATATACAGTAGAGCCTTGTTCATATGTTTTGAAAGAAAAAAATCGCGAGAAAAAACATACTAACTGGGAAAGCGTACGAACCAAATAACTAAAAAAATTTGACAGATTCAACCATTGCCGACATCTACGTAATGCGAAGCGTCATGCGGATTGCTGCGGCCTGAGACAGTGACACTCGTCGAGCTGGTGCTGCTCTGGCGGCCCGAGACGCATTTCATTGTTTTCCGATTGCGTGGTGGGCGCGACGGGAAACCGAGACGAAATCGAGCTGGTGGGCTACGCCGCATGCCGAAGCGAAACGTGGTGCTTGCATCGTGCCACCTGCAGCAGTGAACGGTGCGTTCAGATTATCACCTACTAAATGCGTGCAATACGCTACCAATGGCACTACGCACCACGCACTGTAGACTAGGTAGGTGAACATGCTTATAGCAATAGGTGTGGCGGCGATAGCTGTGAATGCAGAGTGCGACGACCCGAGCAGAGATTTTCTGGTACCGCAATAAGAAACTGTGCGCGCCGTTGTTTTTACGTGAGACGGGTGGCTATATACTGTTCTCAATCATGCGCATCTCGCCCATTTTCTTGTTTACATGGGATCTAGTGGCTGGAAAACATATCATACGATCACAGTTTGGTGACGTACTGAACGTTGGCACCAAAAAATCGTGTTTTCCGGGAACGTATGAACCGGTAAAAGAAAGTTACTCTACTGGGTCATTTTTTGTGTTCTTGATTGCGAACGTTGGCGCTGGGAAAACGTATGTAAGCAGCAACATATCAATGAGGTTCTACTGTAATAAATGGGTATAGTGATGAATTTTCTAGCTTGTCAGTATCATAAGTGGACTGAACTGCTTAAATTCATGAAGTTTCTTTGAGAATTCAAGACTACATGCCCTTTCAGCTTTGCTTGCATTGTGCAAGTGATACCTTGTGCTTTTTTTTTACTATTGTGCTAGTGCCATAATTTGGCTGGACTTTTCAACTGTTCTGTACATTGGCTGCCATGCAAATGTCCTCAGCTCTCCCCAAAGTTCTCATTGAAAGGTGCACATATACTTTTATAGTTACAAGTGAAAATTGAATGCCATTTGGCCTCCAGGAGCCATTTCTCATACTATAAGCGCTTTGAGCTTTCTACCATTGCTTGCTGCTGTTATTGAAGATGATGACCACTGGTAGTTGGCTCCCTTTGAAATATAACAATAGTTGTAACCTTGTTCTCGAACATGGGTATGCTGGAAGTTCTGGATGGAGCACCACCACATCTCGTGGCATAGCATACACAGAAAAAAAAAATTATTGGGTAGACTCTATCACAGGGACACAGCCACAGTGGAATATGTGAAACGTATTGTGCATGCTGCTTAGGGTGCATGGGCACTAGTGTACAGAAATGACATGAGTGAATACACATGTGACATTTGTTCACACGTTACAAAGTTTCCATGCTTAACTTTTGATACAGCTAGTAACGGTCCTACAGTCTAACCCTTTGAGGGTCGATTTCCTTTGCCATGTGCGACTGCCCAGGGTATATTTTTTTTATTGCAGATTCCAATTCTTCTTGGGGGGGGACCTATTTTGAAAAAAATTTGCCGCAATTTTTCTAGCGTGGCGGTAAAGTAAGAAAAAAATATTTTGCGTTGGTGTATATGTACTCTTCATTCATGAATAACAACAGTAAAAAAGGAAATAAACTTACAAAAAGAAAATTTGATGCATTCTTATACACATAGTTCAAGGCCTTGCAAATGCGCACACGAAAACCTTTCGCAAGACTTAAATGTTCCTGCTCTTACGCTAATATCAAATGTATACATCCATAGCGAAATCGAACTGCGTGGGTGCGCACACTCAAGAAAACTGTCTGGTTGTGTGCCCGTCAAAAAGGCACAACGTGTGACAAACTTACACTAATCCGCATCTTATCGCCAACCAGAGGCAATTAGTTTTCGCGACTGTAAAAAAAAAAAAAGCAAAGGAAATGCATGCATGGTGGCATCCTTCATATGTGCACCCCTGTGAGAACTAAACCAGTGAGAAACAAGCTGTCTCCCTTTTAGCGATTAGTAACGAGATAGTCATCAGTTTTGCAAGCGCAAGAAGCCGAAACCATCCGCGGAACAAAACCCAAACCGCCGTCTGCCCGCCAGCGCGCCAATGCACGAGCGGTAGTATATAGACGTACCGGATAAAACTAGCGCTAAAACAAACCATGAAACGAGTACCAAGAGAGGGAGGCACAAAAAAAAAAAATTGCCTTTATTCCCACAGAGTGGCAGCACACGACAGAAAAGAAAGAGTTAGGAAATTGGCGCGCTTTCTGAACGTATAGACGGCGCCATAAATATACGGCATCGACCATTTTTGGACTGGTTCGTGGCGCGGTATACTGACTCTCAAAGGGCTAATCTTGCAATCATGCTCACTCCCTTATTCGTTGTGAGCTTGCCGTGGTCAAAGGTAGTGGGCGAGAATTGTCAACCCTCTGTCTTGCTGCGCGAGTCTCCTCCCACCATTCCTGGACCTTCTGTGTCGAATGTGAGGGAGTCATAGCCGAGCAACCATCAAATTTCTGCAACAAATTGCACACTTGTATGCCTTATAACTCCTGATAAGCACAGGTTTGAGTTTGATGGATTTTACCTACTATGGCAGAGTGAGCGCTCTCAAATGCAACCACTCACACTCAGATCAACAAACGTACTGCCAAGCTATGCTTCTCTGAATGCCGAGCAAGCAAATAAATTTAGCTCAGATTTCATTGTGTGTGACAATGGCGCCATCTGTGCACGTAATACATGCATGATCGAGTAATGGCTTCTTTCATTGACACAACGATACTAAAGTAAAGCACATGGGCAGTGCGGTTGCAAAGATATAAGCGATAATAGCTCAGAATTTTTTACATGTTTTCGTTAAATGTAGTTTTAGCAAGCGACCCCCTATGCTGACCAAACTGAGGGATGTTTCAAGTAAAAGGGGAGAAGGGGGAACATTGTCAGTGGTACCACGTTTCACCCTGAGCACTGTGCATTGAAAGTAGGGATGAAGATTCACTGCACCTATCTGGTCGCTTTCCTTGTAATTTGTGTCTCTTGTGTTCCTCAGGAAGAAAGTAGGAATTTAGTCTATGGATGAAAGTTTTCAAGGTCTGCAGAGTTTTGTAAGGCCATCAACTTGCAGAGCTGCAGAAAAAGTCGGTACTAGCTGCACTCGTGGTAGCTGTCAAAGATTGGTGCTTCACCAAGCTAGCTTGCCAATTGCGTGAAAAACTTCCACTAGTATAAGTGAGATCTGTGCTTTTCTGTTATGCCTTGCAGGTGTGGAAAGGCTGGGAGTTTGCCCAGCGTTACAGCCATGAGGGATCCTTCACTGCCATGTGGGTGGATGGGGACCTGCACTTCTCATACACTCTGTGGTTTGAGAATCATGCAGTAAGTTTGCACGCATCCCCTTGGATAGGGTTAAGCACTTCCTGCACTTTTTTCGTGCCATTTTGGTGTGCTGGCCTGCTGCTGCTTCTATTAGTGCACTGCTGACAAATAGAAAGCAAATTGTGTTTGTTACGCACACGCACTATGATCCCTTATATGGGACATTTTAATATTTAACAGAACATTTATATATTGCCTGTAGCAGATGGCACATTTGTACTCTTTGAGCTGGATTACTTGAAGAGGCATGCACTATCTGCATGAGAAATCGTAATGCCTAACCTTTTCAGGGTAGATTTTTTTCACCATGTGCGACCGCCCAGGGTCAATTTTTTAATTGCAGATTCCAATTCTTATTAGGGACCTATTTCGAAAAAAAATTTACTGTAATTTTTGTAGGGTGACTGTAAAGTGAGAAAAAAATATTTTGTGTTGGTATGTATGTACTCTTCATTCATGAATAACAACAATAAAAAAGGAAATAAACTTACAAAAATAAAAAAATTTGATGCATTCTTATACACATAGTTCGAGGCCTTGAAAATGTGCACACGAGAATGTAATGAGAAGCATATGTAAATGCAAAAAGTCGCAATTTTGCCCAAAAGGCGAAGCATCAATTGCAATAGCAAATTATTAGACAGCTATACGAAGTAAGGATAGCAGTTTTATCGGCTGTATAAACATGTAAATATTCGCTTACTAAATAAATTGACAAGCATGGCCTCAAGCAAACACCTTTCCCTGTGTGTTCTGTGTACTATGCAGATAAACAGCAGTGGTGCACTCAAGGTAACATTTAACATCAACTCACCACTCTCGTGTTAGCCCGAACGTTGAAGAAATTAAGCTTTAGCGGTCAACATCACTGCAAATTATCACCAATCAAAGCATCCAGCACGGAAAGCTTCGCTTACACCGATTCCCACAGTGCATCGGATTTGCATAATTTTTTTTTCCACTTTCAATTCCCTTTACCTTATCACTTCTAAGCCTCAATTAAAATCACAAATAATTTCATCTATGAATTCCTTGGCTTCACTATCTGTTAGCTTCATATGGTCTTTCTTATGTCTGCCTTTTGGTTTTAATACTTTTCGTTTATTGTTTTGTCATCAATATTTGGGTGCCTCAGGCATAGCTGATTTTTTTAGTTGTGTGGATCACTTCTGTTAAGACAAACTGCAGATGACATTATGCATGTACAATACTTTGGAAGTACTCTGTGTACAATGCTATACATTTACTTGCCTGCTAAGACAGACACTCAGTCACACAATTCATAATGCTAGCTGTTCATCTGGGGGAGCAAGCACCCTGCTACTTCTCCCATGCCCTCTACACATGTATAAGCAGAGCACAGTGAAGACACCTAACACCCCGTAAACATGGCAACGTGAAAGCGTCGCCCGTAGCTGCACCTGTCAAAGATGCTGCTGCAAAGTGTGAGAGCAAATCCCAAAGTCATTGCAATGCCTATGCATGGGCCAATTTCACACCAGTCCTACCCACGGCAAGTTTTCTTTTTTTTTTTTTTTGCTTAATTAAGATGGTAGTGTCGATGTGCATAAACCACTTTGTGATGCTTTAGTGTGCATTTCAACTGTTTATAGCTTCTTTCTGGGCGTCTTTGGTACTGAAGCAGGCTCTCTTATGTAAATTGCATGCACCAATCCCAGAGTCGGTGCAACTCATGTTGTATATCAACTTGCTCCATGATCCTCCCATGAGCGTCACCTGCATTGATCCTGCCAAAGAAATTAACTCGAAGACCAATATTATTATGAGCACTTCATGCTGCTCTTCTACTACTCTGGTATCATATAAATGCAGTGCTGTCTTATGATCTGCTTCCCAGGGCAAACCTGTGAAGCCCAAGTGTGCTGTGAACCCTGCCAGCCTACAGCAAATGTCATACCCAGGAGTGGTTTCCAGTAGCTTTTATGGGTAAGTGTTAATTGCTTCCCTTTGACCAGGTGAGTGGCTCAGTTGGTCTAAAAGGGGGCACTAAGGAGGAGCATTTTGCTGGAATGTTCTGGAATACCTGAGTACCCCGAACGGCGTTGTGGTAAGCCAGGAAACCCATATTACCTTCATAATGGTAACAGTGCGAGCAAAACGACAATGGAGTGAGAGGACACAGGACGAGCACTGACTCGCAACTAAATTTACTGAAACATACATCAGGAATACAAGCGACATAGGCGATCACATAGTCAATTGAGGAACGCACAACCAGGCCACGTGGATACAGGACGTGTGTTACTGTATCGAGCTATCTAGGCAAATTCCTGCTGAGAAAGCGCGATTGAAGACTGGCTAATGCACCATGTGCCATTTCGCTCAATGTGGGCTGCTTCCATGACTAATCTGGTGGATACATCAGTATGCTTAAACGAAATTATTGTCTCTTTGAGCAGAGGTTTACAATTGCATTGCCAGCAATGGGCAGACACATATACATAATCATTCTTGTCCAAGGACAATTCATGCTCCCGAAGTCTTGCATTGATGCACTGGCTTGTTTGCCCTATGTACACTCACCCACACTTGAGCGGGAAAGAGTAGACCACATTGGTAGTGCAGCCTACATACTTATTAACATGATTCATTTTGAACCTTACATTAGAATTACGTTCTGTTCCACTTGCTTGCCTTTAGACCGCTGGACAAATAGCGCTCATTTTCCAGGAGCCGAAAAGACAACCTGTACCCCATAACGACCTGCAATGTTCTTCAGGCCATGGGACAAGTGGTGTGCATAGGGTATGACTACCACGTTCTTCCTGCTTTTTCCTTCGGCCTCCTGCCTCATTGAGTTTTTTACCCATTTAATCAACTTCTCACCGCTACCCCTTATTAAGCTGCTCGGGTACCCAGCTTCCTTCAGCCTGACTACCTGACGTGCGAAGGCATCAGCCAATGCATGCCCACATGTTTTTACCAGGGCGGCCCATAGTACCGAGATGCAAATGGCATTTTTTTACAACTTTGGAATGACCTGAGGTGAAATTCAACAGGGGCTTGGTAGAACGGGGGAAATATTGCCAACAGAATGGTCGTCTAAAAAACATAGTCTAAGTTCAAGGTATTGTAGTTCACCCTCATTTGGTTGCTCCGAGATGAACCTCAAACCCTGACCAAGGTCACTGAAAACACCCATTATTTCTTACAACTTCTTGGTAGAGTCATCTGTGTCAATTAGAACCCCCAAAAAATCAACATATCTGAATGTCTTGATGGCTATCCCAGAAAGAAGGCATTCTAATGCCACATCCACCTGCGCCAGAAAAAAGCTATTTAGGACAGTAGCCACTCTGGATGTGATACAGATACCAGCCTTCTGTATGAAAAGCAAGTCATTCCATCCAACTATTGTCGCCTTCAGGTAGCATGACAAACGTTCAAGGAAACTTTTCAACAGTAACACCACATTTTTGGACAAAGCATTTCATCATTCTGCTCCGTAATGCATGCCTTGACCCTGCACATTAATGACACTGCACCTTAGACTATGTTTTTTAGATGACCATGTGTGTTGGGAATCTTTCCCCCATTCTACCAACTTTGAACTTCACCTCAGGTCATTCCAAAGTCGTAAAAAATGCCATTTGCGTCTCCGTACTTTGCGTCTCCACCATGGTAAAAACATGTGGGCATGCATTGGCTGATGCCTTTGCACATGAGGCAGTCAGGCTGAAGGAAGCTGGGTACCGGGGCAGCTTAATAACGGGTAGCTGTGAGAAGTTGAGTAAATGGGTAAAGAACTCGAGGAAGCAGGAGGCCGAAGGAAAAAGCAGGAAGAAGAATGCGGTAGTTGCACCCTATGCACACCACTTGTCCCATGGCCTGAAGAACGTTGCAAGTCGTTATGGGGTGCAGGTTGTCTTTTCGGCTCCTGGAAAATTGAGCGCTATTTGTCCAGCAGTTGAAAGGCGAGCAAGTGGAGCAGAGCGTAATTCTAATGTAAGGTGCAAAGTTGATCATGTTAGTAAGTATGTAGGCTGCACTACCAATGTGGTGTACTCTTTCCCGCTCAAGTGTGAGTGAGTGTACATAGGGCAAACCAACCGGTGCATCAATGTAAGACTTAGGGAGCATGAATTGTCCTTGGACAAGAATGATTATGCACATGTGTCTGGCCATTGCCGGCAAATGTAATGTGCTTCTTCCTATGTTACTGTGTATATTGTTACGGAAGGATAAAAGAAGAGGCAGAAGAAGATTGCGAGACGCTGGCTGTTGCATGTTGTTGCTGGTCAGTCATTTTTAAGTACACTGACTCTGCTTGTGTATATATTGTAAATACAGTATTTCTATACTCCCAACATCCCCGTAACACTATTTATTGATGAAGTTCAATAAACAGGCGAAAGTAAGCGAAAATGTGCTTTTGAATTTTGATTATAATTACATAGTTCTGGAAGAAGCCAACTATCATCTGCTCACGCTCGGCCGCGGCTGCCCGCATAGGAATTAAACTGTGGCCACCCTGCTTATCGGTGTTATAGCCGGCGGGTCTTGCTAATTTTGACTAGTTCTGAATGCTCAACTAGCCTCGAACCGCTTGAAACTTAAGGTCAGACCACACACACGCTTGCCAGTGCGTGCTCACTCCTGGCCGCTCCTCCTTGGACGCCTTGGTAGACTAATTGATAGTGCTTCAAAAATGCTCAAGTTGGATGTGGCTACTATCCGACAGTCAAGCTGGTGAAAAACAAAGCCAGTCCGCACCACGTAGTATGGTCAATGTAGCATATGAGTGCGAGCGAGCATGCTCTCAAGCCCTGTCGTGCATAAAATAAACACTGCACATACACGCTACAGTTGCATGAAGCTGCAGGCTGCTATGCAGCATAGATACCGCGACCGCCGCGGGGTGCCATGACGAGTCCACTTGCTAAGCGCACTGTGGCTCGCTGAGGACAACCGCATTTGGCTTACGTTTGGTGTGTCGTAGGTTCCAAAATCGGAAGTAGTGGTGTCTACGTTAACATCCAAAATGAAATTTGAACTGCATGCCATGGTGACGTTTAGAAGGCGGAGTGTTGTGGGCACACCCCACTTCACCATAGACTTCACAGTGCAAGGCATTGAAGAATGAGCGGAAGCACTGCAAAGGCCGTGTTTGATTGCCAATAACTCTGAATGTATTGAAGTACATTTTGCGGCAAAGTATTTTTGAAATAACTTATTTTAATTTCAAATGCATTTATCCTCTTCAATAAAAGGTGGTTCAGGGCCCCTTTAATGTCTGCTAGGCACAGCTCGCATGTTTTTTGCCTGCAATATGAAGTTAATTTTTATGTTAGCTTTCAATATGTGGTGCATTACTTTTTTTGGCTGCAAGTTTAGTGTGAAATGTCCCTTCCACAGTGTTTCCTGCTAAGTATGGAACTGAGTATACAGCTGTGTTGTTGAACGAGTTGTACATGTGCATTACCATGTTGAGCACATAGAAAGCAGGCAAGGGGCATGTTCCCCGAGCATTGCGGTTGCAGCCCCATTTGTGTAACTGTGGTCTGCCTTCTTATGTGCTACTAGTTAGTCTTTTAGCTAACATGTAATAGGTCCATCTAATGAGGCCCCCATCATGCTTTACCATTGTTGAAAAGATTGTTGAAAAAGCAGTTAATCCCATTGGCTTCATATTATGCTGTCAGCTGAGGACAAAATTGATGAAATGGCAAACTTCTGCTTCTGTAGAACTTTCTCTCGGTCATGCTCCACTGGTTGAAACTAAGCACGCACTGAATTTAGGGGACATGGACCACACATTTTGTAGCCTGAAAGAGCACCTAAAATGAATGGTCATCTGCTCCAGTTTGAGCTACAGTAGTGATAGGCACTCAAAGCTTGATTTTGTGGTACCATGAATTTTATTGCTGCATAATAGCTTCAAGCAAAATTGGCAAAAATTCTTTCTACATTGAAATCATGCGACTCCTTTTATTGGCATGCTTTGCAAAGCTATTATTATTTCTATCTTCTATTTTCAAGTTGTGTAGCTCTGAAGGAATCTGCCTAAATAATTGCCTTCTCCTATTTCACTATTGTGAACAGTACGTAAATTTCTTCGTCCATCATGTTCTGGATGGATGGACCTGCCACATTGGCCATAATTATGGCTGCCTTTCAATCCTCAGTCCCGGCAGCGTTGTTTTTTTCTTTCCCGCAAGTGTTGATTTAGCGGACTACACAGAAGCTGGTTCTCCATTTTCAGTTCCTTTCAATTCAGTCATTCATCAGCAGTTTATAAATCTCTTCGTTTTTCAAAATGCGGACAGACCCTCAACACTGGTTCATCATGGCTGCCCTGCTGAGACAGAGCATGGAGACATTTGCATCACCTGCAGTCAGAAATAACTCGCACAAGCTTTTTGTGACTTTAGATGGCCTCTCAATAGATTGCACAACAAGTATGCAATGTTCTTTTTTGCATAAGTTCCTTCTTGAAGCAGGGAGTGCGCTGAAAATGCAAAATAAATGTACTTCGGAGTGGCAGGGAGTCCCGTTTTCACAACTGTCCCCCAAATTTGCAGTCATTAATTTAAAACTTCCTGACAGCTACAGCCTTGTTTTTAATACTGTTGGAGACTTCACCTTTGTTTTGCACCTTTCTTTTTCTTGTTGCAGGCAGCTTATGCGCTATTGCTTCCCAGACGTATCGCTGGACCAACTCTCATGCCTGGAGTTCATGTGTGCCCACGCAAATAGTGTTCCTGCATCCACCATATTGGAGCAGCTGCAACTACTTCCCTCGTCACTGAGGGACCTCTGCATCTGAAGAAGCCTTCTTTTCAGTCTTGCCTATGCTTAGTTCTGGCCCTGATGTGCAAGAGTGCAGTTGTTCTGTACAGTGACCATATTTTTATTTGAACTGCAAAAGCAGATTTTGTGCTTACTGGTTCCCCCCCCCCCCCCTCCCTTCAGGTTTGGCAACGAGATCACATCTCTTCGTCTGCATTGTTCAATAAAACTAAGTTTTCTTATTACCTTTTAAACTAACCTTAGGTTTCCTTACAGTTTCATAACAATAACAGATTTTAAAATTGCATTACCTGGTGCTGAAAGGAGCACCACCAAGAATACTGTATATAATGTCATGGCATTTGCATAAAGTTCACACATGCAGTTTATCTCCAAAGTAACAAAACCATTGATTATGCTTTAAACTCTTTGGAACATTATTCCCAACATTGGTAAGGTTGCTCTTCAGTTTTGTAGCTTTGGTGATTATTAAAAAGATAAAATTCTGGTTTTACCACTTGGATTCTGCATTTTAATCATTTTCCTGACAAAGGAAATTACCAAATTGGCTGTGCAGCATTCATTTAAACACTTTCTCCATCCTTGTGTCAGAGGCTAGTACTATGGCTCCCCATCACGTGTACCATAGTGCCTGAATGCTGTGGCAGCGTCGTACAGCATTGTCTGCTTCTGAAGCATCAGTAAGGGACTTGATTTTGCTGCTATATAGTTTTAGAAAACTTGACAAGGAAGTAAATGTGTACAGAACAGTGGTGGACTTGAAAACACAGAATACAACAGGTTGGTTTTTAGTGTGTGAAAGGATGGCACCCAGTCCTGTGGCTGAAGCAACGGAAAAGGAATATTGAGGCTTGACAGTGTATGTCAGTTCTCCCCTTCCTCAAAGGAGTGGGCTGCAAGAGGTGCACACTTTCTAGTGCCCACGCAAGGAAGCAGAGTGTAATTGGTGTCCCTTGACCCCCTTACATTTGCAAATGACACAGATGGTGGCAGTGCCACACAGTTTATGAACCAGCAATGTAATGACCAGCCTGAAAACGCAATTGCTGTTTTCCAGGCGCAGAAAGGAATGCAGGCAACTTTCTATCAATGATTTTCCAAAGTAGAAAACGTGTGCAATATTCTGAGAAAGATATATGGAAAGTAGAAAACGGAAAATAGTTGTCAAGCATTGAGTGACACAGAAAGAAAGCCACACGCAACTGCTATATGCAGTATGCCTCATAAATGGATGCATCACAATGCTTCTCTCACCCATCCCAAGCATCAAGCACCCATAAAGTACCTTTCCTATAATCGCACACCTTCAAATCCCCAGCAGTTGCTGCAGCCGTCTTTTTGCCCTCTGTGCCCCATTATCTTTCCTCGCATTCCTCAAGGACCGAAAAAGTGGAATTGAAAAGATAGGCAATATTTATTTTAAAAATCACTGCTTTGGCATTTCACTGGTTTTCTTCACTGCTGGCAAACTTAACCCTTGTCAGTCTCTTCCAATGGCTAGCAATTGGATATGCCTCCCGAGTCGCTCATTCTCAAACTGCAAAACAATTCTTTGACTAATATGTTGGCTTACATGAGCGCAAACTGCACTTTGTTGTTTTCAACTTCACTTTTCATACTTGCAATACACTGCAACAATACATGCACAGTTTGACAGCACTTTACCAACACTAAACCAAATATTATGGAGTAGAAGTGAGCAAAAGCATAATTAAGCGCGTCTGAGAATTTATTGCACCTCACCTTGCCGTATATGCGATAATTTTATACTTTGCAACACACTTCCATAAATACTTTAATTCACGCAAGCGAAACAACAGGTTCCTGCACTTGCAATATTTGCAATTTTATGCAGTTGTGTTTAATGCGAGTGCATTCATGTACACAAGATTTCTACAGTTATGACAAAATCTTAACGCTTACCTCCATAAACAATAAAACACATCTGAGGAGAACTGCCACACAAAAAACGCTGCTCTTCTCCCGAACGTACACACTCTGGCAGCGTTGCGATCATTTCAATGTCCACCGTGATGGATGTATAGCCGCACCAGCTATAGGTACCACTACATTAGCTTTCTTGGGTTATCACCAACAGGCAAGTCGAGGCCAACACGCAAATAGCCACATGAAAGCAAGCTGAAATAAATAGGCAGCATGGGTTGTGTCTAAGCAATGTGCCAACTTGGCCCAGCCAGCAGTCATGTTCTCGATATCACAATCCTAAACATACATTTTGATACACCAAGTTTGGTACCCCAAAATGCTGATTTAAGCAAAGGAAGCTTGCAAAACCCATAGTAGTGTTTTCGACACGTTGAAACAAAGTTTCAGTTACGTATAACTCAGAAAACCAATTATGAATTAATTGCTATAATAAATACACACTGCCGAACTACCTCTGCATAGTCTCAAACCTAGAGCTTGCTATGGCCATGTGTGGTGGAGCAGATTTCCCCAGATCTTGCAATCGTGGATCGCAACTGCCACCCCTACACTTCAGTCCCTAGTTGTATCTGCCTTTTGTACATATTGGGGAATAAATCATTTCATTGATTTTGCAGTGCACAATCATGTTTCCCTGAACTCAAAAGAAATTGATTTCCTTATGCCCTGATCACAAAGGAAAAGAAAATTTTGTGCTGATATTGTTCAGTTTTCATTTTTTCTGGTGTGTCACGCGCAGCTGAAGGGTTATGTGACAAGGCTCAGCTTGCTAGCAATGGGCAATCCTTGTTTTTGATCACCTTGGTTTTCTCATATTTGCTCCGCTGAAAGGCAATAAATTGTCAATTGCAAGTAGCGCTCCGTGTGTGGGTGTTCCTCTTTTTATGTGTTATGCGATACAATTCACTTTCTGCTAGCGAATATGCCATACCAACTCGCACTAGCTTTTACTTTAGGATGTAACACACTTCACAAACAGCATACTGTTCCATGGTATCGACCTTAAGTTGAGCATGTCCTAAACACCAATTTGCAACCACATTTTTTATTGTTCTGCCAAGTGGCCTAAACCAGATAGCTTGAGTCAGTACACGCCTATCGTTAATGCATTGGCCAGTTAAGCCTATGTAGCAGCTCCCAGAGATTTCAAGTATTGTAGATACCACATGGGCAATATAAATATTTGCATATGCTTTCTTTCACATTCTTGTTTCTTGGGGCCTTGTTTACTCTCTGGCTCGAACTAGAACATTTTTTTCTAGCACTTAATTCTTACTTCAGCCTTTCAACAATCTTAATCTGCGAGACACATTGAACATGGAATAACTGCAGTGTTTGAAGGCATATTAATTTTTGCCTTGTTTTCTTTATCTTTCCACCATTTTTTGCTCCAGATCGACCAGCTGAATTCACCATAATGGAACACTACACAGAAACATAAATCCAATCCATCTACATAGATTACCCTTTTGCAATACTCGTTAAGGCCACTTTTACCAAGAGTGGAGACTTGGTTTGCCAGAACAGAATGTGTGTGGAGGCCATTTGCCTTTCGCTGTAGTGCAGAGAGCATTTATCGAACATGCTTTTCTTGTACATGCTGCTTACATCCTATACAACAAAAGCAAACTGTTCTTAGAACATTCATTTGTGAACGTAATTCTTAATTCAAGACAAAAATTTTGGTATCACAAATTTCTGTCAAGTCTGTATTAATTTTTTTGGTCCACTCATGTATGTTAAGATGCCAAATACTTTTATATTATCTATAATGCTGTATTATTCGCTAAAACATTGTTTTCATAGACCCTTGAAAAATAGACATCTTCACATGGTAATGAAAGAATTAAGAAACTGCATAACTGTATAAATTCTACAAAATTCCAGGAATTCAAATAAACATATAGAATTAGTCTACGCCCCATTACAACAGAGCCACATACAACATACTTTTGCATATAACAGTCCATTTTCTCATGTAGTTTGGTCTCCCTATATTATTCCTGTAATAAATTCTGCTTTTAATGGGACTGGCTATAACAGACTATCAGCCACAAGAGACAAAATCTGGAGAAAAATTTTGTCCAGATGAGGCACTGCAAGCAACATTTTCTGGCTATGTGTAGAACATGAGATACACTTTCTTTTCGGGTATGAACACACTAGCGGCAAGCTTCCCCGCAACGGTGCAATGCGCGAAGCACCGCCGACACAGCGACTTTTCCAATAGCGGCAGGCGGTTTAACTCTGCTGTCAGCTCAGAGCTGAGGAAACACCAACAATTGCAAAATTCATAGTCTTCAGAACACTTTACTTTCTCATTGCATCAGTTCATGCAGAAAAAAAGAAGACTGCATCAGTTCATACAGAAAAAAAGAAGATAGGCTGCAGAGTGTGTGGTACGATCAAGCAGTCTCACAGTGCAGCGACAGCCGGACAGTAGCTCTGTCTTAAACTTGCCTCATGTTGCAGCTCCTATTCCTGCTAGAGGTTTGACAGTGATCGTCGCTCGTCACGAAATATGCGATTTAGATACAGTCTACGCTCGTTACAACCAACCCATGTACAACAGACTTTCGGGTATAACGGACTGTTTTTCAGCCGTAGTTTGTTCTACCTATTTTATTAATGTAACGAAGTTCACTTTAAACTGACCGCACTACAATGGACTACTGGCTACAGTGGACAAAATTAGCGGCAATTTTTGTCAAAATCGGGCGTATAAAACGGACTTTTGCCGTGTCAACATGGGCTGGCAACTGACTTGCAAGGGTCAGCCAACGACTGTGGCTCAATATCTTGCGTGCAGAGGGAGGAAAGCAGGGCAGAAGCGGCGCGCAGTCTTTCACGCTCGAGGCAGACGTGGCTGCTGTTAATGGTGCGGCTGCACCTTGAAAGCGATCTGCGATGTGGACAAAGTTCGCCCAGTGCCAGCAGCTTCGTATGTGCTGTGCTTTCGACGTTTAGTTCGCATTAAAGCAGGAGACAGCATGAAGGTCAATTTGCTCGCTGCTGCTGCCGCACTTATGTTGCTTAATTTGCTATCGCAATTGATGCTTCACCCTTCGATGAAACTGCATTTTTTTTTTTACTTTGGACGTTCGTCACTCACTCCTGCAATAAAGTTGTTAGACAACGCGACGAAAGTTTCGAAAGTGAGGTGTCTTGGATATTACAGACTACGGATAAAATGGACGTTTCCTGTCGGATTATCAGGGTCCATTGTAACGAGAGTCGACTGTACTACTTGGTTCAAGTGGCCATTGTTTTGCACGAAAAACAAATTGCAGCCAATGCTGGTGGTGGCACCAATACGCTTGGGCAGGCCAACACAGTTGGGAGCTTGTCACTATGGAAGAAATAATGCCCAGACTCATTCTTTTGTCAGCAGAAAAATCTTGCTGATGAGTGGGGCAACTGCTAGATTTGTCGGCAGCCAGCACCTGGAAAACGGTGGACAAAGGTGTCGGCTCATTGTTATGTCTATGCCACTACCCACAAAAGAATCTTGTTCCCTTTTTTTAAATGCAGAAGCATTCTACAGCAGGGTTAGCTGTTCCGTGTGTTGCAAAAACCCCTCTTCCACCTCGATGTTATGAAGAAGAGAGTGAACGTGTACTGCGTGAGAAAGTGTGCTGCTGGAGTAAAGAGGGTGTTGGGAGTGCCACAGGGCTTGTTGTATGGCCAAAACTCCCGAGCAACGGATGGTGCATTTGACTGCACTTTGCGAGTGCAAATGCGCGCATGAGGACACCGTGACAGATGTGGCCGAGACTCCCAAGCCATGGGCAGTGCATTTGGCACTTCACTCCAACACCACTGCACAATAACTATCTGAGCAACTAGGAATTCTGATGAGAGAGTGTAATCGTGCACGTAGCTGAGTGGTACGATGCTTTCTTGTACAACTCGCTTTGTATAACACATGGATCCAAGAATTTCTTTTTACTTCAGGTCTCTTCGTTTATGCGATCACCTCTGGATTTCATTTCAGGTATGGCATATGCGAAGTTCCATCGTTTCACAACATACCATGGCCAGAATTATGGATAGAATGAACTTCGGATATGACAGACCTTTCTCAGTGGATTTATGAGGGTCCATTGTAACAAGCACCAACTTACCAAGGTTTGACAATATTTGTATCTGACTGAGCAATAAATGAGAACATTACAAACATCTTAGTGAACCAGTTTATTACAAAAAGCAACTTGGGCAATAACTTGAATATGTATAGTACAATGTGCAAGCTGTTTAAGTAGTGGCCAGAGAAAAAAAAAGTTACAGCGTAATCCACTCATAATGATGCCACAAATAACAATATGCATCACTTATAACAATCAGTAACTTCAGCATTATCAATTTTCTTATTAGTTCTATGAAAAAAACAAACCGTACCTTATGCTGGGATCATCGCAGCATACTGGATACAACCATTAGAATACTTCTCACAAACAACTTCTGGGAAAAATCAAGTACAATGTAAAACAGTGAAATATACTGCAAAAGAAACAATGCCAACACCATGGGTTTGCATCAGTATATAGATGATCACCATGTGAGCACACCTGCAATTTGGCAGGCAATGTCATGCAGGACTAAGGACTATATATGAAGTGTCTACATGCACTATGTGCCACAGAATGATAGCTAAATTTTGGAATTTATGTGTACATGATGCAAATTTAGTTAGTTCTTAAGTAACAAAGTAAGTTTTTTGTTCCGTGTTTCCTTTTTGCCAAGTGGATTCTCCAACTTCAATATAGGCACAGGACTGAGCTGTCTTCAAAGGTATACTTTTTTAAAGCTGCACCTTCTCAAGACGCAGAGAAAAAGTTGCTGCCCTCACACAAGTATACAGATGTACCTGGAAGGTAGCATTTATGGTTTGTCTCGATATAACGATAACTGTTCATAACAATGGGACTTTAGTGTTTTGTGAACATCATTATAAGCGGATTGCAACCATGCATTCTCTCTCTCTCTCTCTTTTTGGTAAACCAGCAGTTAGTACATAGTAGTGTATATACTCCTGAGACCTGCTTGCAGGCTTCACATTTCACATGCCATCACTGTAAAAGGTGTGGCTCACACTCAGCACATGGCTTTCATCAACATGACTTAGCTTTATAGAACACTTGCAACAAGGCTCACTTTTTTCTTTTTGAAATGCAAGGAAAATACTTGTTGCAAGACAAAAACGCTACTGGCACCTTTGAAGAGCACATGAACACAAGAAAAAAAAAATGGGGAAAACATTCTATGACAAATTGTATAGCTAATATGAACACCTAGTGCAGCTTCAATGGCTTGCAGATGTGCCTAAAGGGTCCCAAAAACGGTTTGGACAAATTTTGGCGATGCGTAGGGTAGAGCTACAGTAAAATGCTGGCACCACAATTTAAGTGAAGCATCTCATATTAAGAGAGCTACAGATTATTACAAGTTACCCTCCTCCCTAGCCATGCTGTTTCTCCTCAACTCATTCACTGAGTGATCGGGGCTAAGCTCTGCATTCACTGGCTCTGTGTCATAATGTGACATCGCGTCGTCTACTTCAAGTTGTCGTGGAACCAGTGCCTGAAGCCTCTCCAGTAGTCCCCTGGCCATCGATTCCTCGCGAGAGTTATCCAAGCAGTGTGCATTGTGATGTTCTGTCGTAGCGCCGAGCGTGTCCAGGATTCCAGTAACCACAGGTAGGCTGGGTGTTTTGATGGATGGGGGAAGGCGTAAACTAAAGCCCCTCTATACTATTACTGTTGTGATAAAGGCACTTTACGTAAACATGAGCAGCCTGCATGATGCAGCCACCTGGTAGTGCAGAGCTGAACTAGCCATACACAGAGCTACTATTGCTGTAACGAAGTGTAAGGCATTTTAAACATTTAAAAAGACGATGTGTTCACAATTACGTTCCTGCCGAAAATTTACACCAGCAGCAAAGTAGAACACATGTCGTTACTGCTATATTAGCTCTGTGTGCTTGTCTGATTGAGCTTTGTGCCACCAGATGGCTGCACCGTGCAGGTTGTTCACATTTGCGCCCCCGCTCATCTGGTAAAACACCCAGTCTGCTTGCGCTAATGTTTACCCCAATACCTGACACGCTAAAACTCTACATTGTGGTAGTAATCCTCCGGCGTGAAGTGATGGCGGTGAACGCATAGATCCTGACAACGATCGGATACCGAAAGTCCGATGCACTGCAGCCACTCAGCTTGTCTGCTGCCTCGCAGAGGGACACAATGTCGCAGCTTGATATATAGGCGATCGCTACGTTTGCAGACCACAACACAACAAGAGTAAACCATGGTGCTCACGTCAACACGGAGCATGTTGTAACACAAGCAGACACCGCTTGAGGTGTGCCAGAAGTGCTCGAGTGTAGTGATAAATTGTCGTTGTGTATTCTCTTTCTGCTACTTTTATTTATAGAAACAAATTAACCAAAATTCCAACTATTGCAAACATTTGTTGACCATTAAGTTGGAAAAATCGATGATGCAATCTGGGTAGCCAATCGGATAAGCGCTAATGTTTACCCAACTGATGTCAGTTGGGCCAAACGCGTCAATCGGGATGGGGCAGCTGAAAACACAGGGAAGCAGCGTCACTGTAATCGGTAGTGATGCACATTTTAAAACCTTATAATAAATTACGTGCTTTACATGGAGAGCTTAAATGTGTCACTTAATGATAAGGAGGACCTACCCTACCAACTCGGTACATTTGTACAAAATCATCAAAATCGTTTCAGGGTCCCTTTAAGGACACACGAATAGAAAGCACTAGCTAAGAGTGGAAGTCCAAAAATGCAAGCCATAGCTTTTTGTAGCCAGTACAAGAAAACCTCTTGAGAATATGATCAGCAGTGAAGAAGCATGGCAAAGAATACAAGCATGACAAAAACAGAGCCCTGATATCAACAGCAACTGTGCAGCACTGTGCACACCTTGTCTCCAGTGTCAAAATAAAATGTGAGTGCACATACATTTAGACATGCCTTGAGGTGAAAAGCTGTGCCTCCTTAGCAACCAGCAGAATACCGCTGCCATGCTGTTCCTTTTATTTCAACCAAATTTGCATGTCTATGCAAGCATCAAAGACTAGCATTCCTCAAGTTATAAAATCCTGGCTTTTCACTTTCTGCTACAGGGCTGCACAAGCCACGTGGAGTAGCATGCATAGTGTAGAAGTAGAAGTATACCATTAATGGAGTCCTAATCCACACTAGGCTCAAGAACAGCCCGACAGAAGACTGGCAAAATATTTGCCAGCAAAAAATAATAATAATAATAAATAAATAAATGTTGCAGTGTAAAGACCACTTGTAACAAACGGACAAGCTCCACTCAGTGCCACTGGCCATCAAAAGTAATGGAGAAAGAGATGCACAGTGCTGCACCTGCTGCCATTCAATGCTACAAGTATATAAATGCATATATCTAGTGTGCATAAAACTTAGGTGTCAGTGATGTGTGCCAGCAGCTTAACAACTATATTTGCAGCTGCACAAAACATGGTTCATTCAACGAGCTCCACATAATTGGCAGGAAAAAGACCATAGGTACCATCAGGCCCCAAGCCTTGCCACCAGCCTTCGTCGATCTGTTCAATGTGTGTGATGACGTCATCGGGGTCAAATGAAATCTCCGTGTCGTCGGCTGACAAAAGAAACAGAGTGAATAGGTGGCATCAGAGAGTGAGTCACAATATCTTTCTTGTCAAAATCAACTAGTATGGCTGAAGATAACACATTCTCGCAGCATAAACAATTCAAGAGGTGCAAGATTATACCTGGAGATTCACAGACATGTTTCTACCGCTGACTTCTGAGCAAGACCTCCAAAAAACTCAGAAGTAATGTACACATCTGTCCAACCAAGTTTTTGAAAGCCAAACTGGTGTGAAATGGGGGATCGTTTTTTAATACCATGGCACACAGCCTGGGATTGATGACGCTGCATAGGCTGCACACAGACTTACACAGCACATGCTTGACTATTTTCTAGCTGCATGCTGAGAAAAATCATTTTTCACAGTTTAGATAGTGCAAAAGCTTGCGAAGATAACTTGTGGTGCTTGTGTCCAAAAGCTACTTCGCTATGAGAGATTCCACCGAGGAGGGCTCTGGATTAGTTTTGACCATATGGGTTTCTTTAACCTGCAACAGAAGCATTTCTGCATTCCACCTCTACTGAAATGCAGCTGCTGCGGCCAGGAATCAAATCTCTAACTTTGCACGTTCAGCAGCGGTATACTGCAGCCACTGCAGCATTCTGTGGATATGTTTACATACAGTGAGCTGTGTTTTTATTCTAACAAACAAAAAGATTTGCCACGTACTGCTTTTTGTTTTCACTCAGAATTCACAAAATAGCATTTTAAGTTCCACACTGTTCAAGAACACTTCACACTGTTGTGCACCTGGCCTTCCCAAACTTTCAATTGCCAATGAATGGTGAAACCAGCCCATGTCTCTGTGGCAGCTTCCATCTCTAATGTGAAGGTGTTCATAAAGATTGTGTTTTTTTATTTCTTTCTGGACAAACCAGGCAAGCAAAGACGTCAAGCGTTTTAGTGAACAATGCAGGCTAAACACGTGCTCTCTCACAGCATCATCATCATCATCAGCAGCAGCAGCAGCAGCAGCCTGTTTTATGTCCACAGCAGGACGAAGGCCTCTCCCTGTGATCTCCAATTACCCATGTCCTGCGCCAACCGATTCCAACTAGCACTCGTGAATTTCCTAATTTCATCGCTCTATCTAGTCTTCTGTCATCCTCGATTGCATTTCCCTTCTCGTGGTACTCATTCTGTAACCCTAATGGTCCAATGGTTATTTAACCTGAGCATTACATGACATGCCCAGCTCCATTTTTTTCTCTTGATGTCAGTTAGAATATAGTCTATACCCGTTTGCTCTCTGATCCAAACCGCTCTCTTTCTGTCTCTTAACATTACGCCTAGCAATCTTCATTCCATCGCTCTTTGCGCGGTCCTTAACTTGTTCTCAATCTTCTTTACAAGTCTTGAAGTCTCTGCCCCATACGTCAGCACGGGTAAAATGCAATGATTGTGCGCCTTCCTTTTCAATGATAATGGTAAGCTTCCATGATAGCACAGCATAGTTTGAGCAAACACAAAATAACAAGGATAAAATCTTCAGAAGTTAAAGGGACTGACAACTGGCCAGAATGTGTTGTGAGACATGGATGGAAACAAAATGACCATGATTTATAGTGATAGAAACCAGCACACTGTTTGCGATTTAAGTAGGAATTATAATTTTAAATTGGCAAAGAAAGTCTCAGAAACCAGTAAGTGGCGAGCCCTGACGCTAAATTCTTGGTACTTCAGATGTAGTCTACGAGATTACTGTATGTAAGTCTACTGTTATTAAGTACAACATAATTATTGCTTAAAATTGCAGTTGCTATATTATTAGAGACTTGCGCTTTATTCTATGCTTCGGAAATCAAAAGCGCACGCATGGCTACGGCGACATGCTGAACTGTGCATCACATGCAAAAGAGTCATTTCATTTTCGATTGGATTGATTTCATTTTTACTGATTAAATATCTAAGCGGTTGGACAGGAAACCATGAAAACGCCTAGCTATTATCGCAGAAATACTTTAACACTTCGGAAAACATGAATCGCAGGAACATCGACTTGCTAAGCAAAATAATACTTTCTCACAGTTAAGGCCGCACTTGTCGCCTGCCTCCCACTAATGCCGGCGTATAATCGCAATCGCGCTCACCTATCTCCGTTTTCAGCATGCTTCCAGTGAACTACTACATCCTCACTGCAGATAGAAAAATTCTGATAAAAAAAATTTCCATGGTGTGTTTCGCATTACCATTTCATGATTAGACACTCTGACCAGTAAGCTTTCCATTGCATTAAAAGAATATAGGTACCATGAAAACTGGTTGTCTGTCCCTTAAAAAAAAACCATGTCACTGTACAAACAAAATGCAGTATTGCTATCTCTTAGTAGGGCTAAGCTTGCACTCACATTTTGATAGATGCTAAATGCATGAACATTTTCCTAAAAGCAATATTATATTATAAAAAGAAAATTTTACGACGTACTATGAGCCTTCACGCACTGCCAAAGCCTTTCTTCAGCGATGAATTTCCTCAAATTGAAAACAATGCTCGACAGTCGGCAAGATACCTATGTCGTTTTGAGTGGTAATGCTTTCCGCAGCTTGCTACTGCAACAGAGGTATTTTTTGGCCATTAATAAATTTAAAACTAGAAGTGCAGATTTAGACATAAGTTCCTGCTATTTAAAACTACAGTAAAACCTCGGCTATTAGATCTGTTTGAAATTTCAGTTAATTCGGGCGATCCCATCATTTTTAATGCAAATTCTACCAGATAATTTGAATAGCCCGGGCGGCTCTATCCAGACAATTTGTAGTTTCCGGCCTGCAGCAACGTGTGACATACAGTTGGTGCTATATACAGTCTTTGACCGATTTTCCGGACCACGTGGGGACCAAAAAATAGTCCGCAAAAATAAAATTTATTAGGCTTAGAGTGGCTTAAAAAATTTCTAATAATGCCCTGCCTCATACTATGCTTGGAGGCGATCAGACTTGCTTGGATTTGCGCAAAAGTGACGTCGTCTCCGTATACACTCGACAAGAGCGTCCCTGCATTGGCGATCTCCGCCAACGGAGTTCACCATGGAGATCAAAGAAATGAGCTTTGCACCACTTGGCTCTCGTCAATGCACAGGAGGTGGCACCGATCACACAAATGCAAAGCCACACACACATCCACAAAGATGCGACATCTCCAAGGCACACCTGCTCAGTGGACACACAATGTGCAAAATAATGAGCAAAACGAGAACAAGGTGAAACCAGGAGCCAACGTTTCGACAAGTGTCCACTTGTCGAAACGTTCGCTCTTGGTTTCACCTTGTTCTCGTTTTGTTCATCATCTTGAATTTCTATCTCCCGCCTTCCCCCTGTTTTCCATGTGCAAAATAGCAACTTTAGTATATATATATATAAAAAAAAGCGGATTATGCATTAAGCGATTATGACAATGGTGTGACCAAAAAGAAAAACAAGAAAAAATAAGAAGTACCATCCCCTGAAGCGTTTTTGGGGCAGGCATGGCCTCCGAGACTGAAGGATGGCGCGTGTTCTCTATTGGGTAGCGTGCACCTCTCACTCTTGGAGGCTATAGAGCGGGCCACTGGAAGCCAAGCCAACAAAAAAATCCAACATGGCCGCTTCCAAGAACGTGTAGCGTGGCTTGGAACGTGCGATTTAGTCAGGTAAATAGAACTTTACGGCCTCAATTCGTCCGAAAAATCGGTCGTGAAAGTGCGTTCGCTCAACTGAAACCCCGACGGTGCGTTTATGATGTCCAAAATATCCACCAAGTCAGAATTTTTGGAGTCAGGCGCCCGCTTTAGCGGCAGTTATCGATTCTGTGAACGTCGTCTGCAGCTTTGTTGAGTGCAGCAGTGGTGATTTTTTATATGCTACGTGTTGTGAGCCAGCTGGAGAACATGGCAGTTGGGCGGACTACCACGCTAAGCAATCCCACATCAGTGATTACTTTATGTAATCCTTCCTGGACATGGAAAATAAAGGTGATTTCTTCTTGCGGCAAGTTCTTGCTCGCTTTTTTTTTCTTCATTTCAGTTGATTCAAAAATCCGCTTAATTCGAAGAATTTTCGTGGTCCGGTGGCCTTCGAATTATCAAGGTTTTACTGTAGTTGCCCACATTACAGCAGAACCTCGTTCATACAATTAAGAAAAAAATGCAAGACAAAAGTTACTAACTGGGAAAATGTATGATCCGAGGTAACTAAAAAATTTCACAGACTGAACTGTGGTTGGCATCTAGGCAATGCTAGGATTGCACAAATAGTCGTGGCCTGAGGTAGGAGACAATGACATGCGTTGACATGGTGGGGCTCCAGCGGCCCGAAATGCGGTATGTTGTTTTCCTATTGAGTAATGTTTTAAGACGACGACGGGAAACTGAAATGAAATCGAGCTGGTGGGTGACACTGGATGGCACCGGAGTGAAACATGACGCTCACATCATGCCGCCTACACCAGGGAACAGTGGCACGTTTGGGTTACTGCCTACTAAAAGCATGCAGTATGCTTCCAACAGCACTATGTACACCCCACGCGCTGTAAAACAGATAGGTGAAGATGTTTATCGAAAAGGATGGCAGTGACAGCTGTGAATGTGGCGTGCAATGACCCGGTAAGAGATTTGCTGGTACAGGAAAAGAAACTGAGTGCGTGCCGGCGTTTTCACGTGAGACAGGCGGGCGAGTATTGAAAAGATGCTGATGTGGCGGGCGGCTACTGTTCTCGAGTGCGCATACTTCGCACCTTTCCTTGTTTGCATGGAATCTAGCTGCTGCAAAACATATAATAATGTCACAGTTTGTCAATGTACTAACGTTGGTACCGAAAGATGGTGTTTTTCGGGAACATATGAACCGGCAAAAAATAAGCGTAACTGCATAGGTCATTTTCTGTGTTCTTAATCGCGAACGTTTGCGCTGGGAAATCATACTTAATAGGATTGTATCAATGAGGTTCTGAATTTCTGAACACCTTACACGTGTTGTAAACTGCATCTTTAAAACTGGCATTTATTTTTCAGGTGTTTTAAGCAAGCAAAGATTATGCCATGGCTATGTACGGACAAAGAGCAGCCAACTTGCATGGCGCTGAGAAAACAACAGGCGCATCAAACCTATTTGCGACTTTCTTCAAATTGTGGGAAAGTTTATGGATGTATGGCACCACTGTGGGTTTGCATCCTTTTTGGTCAGGGCAAGGCATATGCTTTTTTCCCTTCACCTTCTGGAGCAATGTTTTTGAGACCGCTCCTATGACCAAGCTCAGGTAGCCGGCTGTGTGTAGCCTCGCCAATTGGCTATCAAAGCTAGCCTGCATCGCCTGAGGGCACTACTACATGAAAGCAGACTCAAGGCAAAAAGTCGGTATTGCCCTTTTCATGTCACAGTTTTGTGCAATCACGTTACCGGCTGTGTTTACTGACCTACAGTCCCCTTTTATTGCTCTCTGAAATCGAAACTTGGATTGGTTGCTATAAACAATGCTCTAAATAAGTAACCATCGCGTGCTAAAGCAAACAAGGTTTCGTGCTGTGATAACTGAGTCATTAGCTACTTATTACAACAGAAAAGACGAGATAAAAAAAATTCACTGACGATTGCAGTTCTCCCTAATGCAAAATTTGAGCATAGCTCTATATGTGAAAGAATTATGTATGTCAATATTTTGTATTCCGATTATATAGGTACAGTGGAACCTCAATACATCGAGCAGCGCCGTGATCGCGAAATAATTCGATATAACCAGGATTTGATACATAAAATCATGTAAAAACGTGTCAGGAATTTCTGCAAATCACTCAATGAACCAAGGGCACGATCGGGGAGCGTAGTTCAAAGCACACGTTCAGCCGCGCCATGCGCAATTGGCCTAGCCCGCATGAAGTCGGTGCGGTCTAGGCCAATTGTGAGTCGCGCAACCGAACGCGCGCTCTGAACAACGATCCCCGATCGCGCCCCAATCATGGTGCAGTAAATACTCACTTGAAGCTTCACACAAAGTATTTATTTATTTGGCTGAAAGTACTGCAGCAGTGTAGCCTGTTTCTTATTGGCAGCCGCGTGCTTAAACACGGAGTCCTCAACATAGTCTAAATGATCCACAAGTGCCGCAGTAGCGGCATAGAAGGGCCAAAGCAGCTACAGCCCCAGTTGAAGTCAGGAGCAGGGCAACATCAGCGCTTGCAGGATCAACCTCGGCAGCGTCTTCATTTGGCCACTACTACTGCTGCGATCTCCACGTCCGTCAATCGAAGCATTTTGAAACACTGTCAATCACACAGTATTAAGTGGCGTCTGCCAAGGCATCTATGAGTGAGCCCAGTGAGCCTGTGCTGTCGCGCGTCTTTGTGGATGCAAACCACCAGTTCTTGTGAGGTGTGGCAAATGCAGAGTGCGGCACCGAGGAGGAGTCAGTGCGGCAAATGCAATGAGTCATTGACGTTGTCCAACTAGCCAAGCCACCGCGTGTGTGCGCCGCTACGTTCAAATGGCGCCCTCGACGCGATAGATGTGTGCAGCTAAAGCGCGCAGCAGTCAGGAACGCCCATTGCACCACCGCTATCTTCGAAGGTGTTACGGGAAAGCTCACCGCCTGTCAACAGAGCACACATAGTCTGGGATGGCGGAGTTAGATATATCCATTTTATGCCGATTCCGTTCGAAATAAAAAATTAAAAATGCATGCGATTTTCCAGGTGATGCAGAAAGTGTTCGATATACGCAATAATTTGATATATACGAGTTCTATATATCGAGGTTTGACTGTACTACATGGTTTATATTAAGAAGACAACGCTGCAAGTAGTGTGGCTGGTGTGGACAATCGATCTCATGTGGCACACTGCAAACGGAGCGAAGTGTGATGCGACTGCCTCGCTAATTGGAAGATCGCAAGAGGCAGTGTGTGGGTGACGCGTGGGCATGATTCACAGCAGCCACTGCTGACAGACCTCCACTCATTCAGCACTTTGTTTCCATATATGGTATCGGTGGAAGTGCTCGCTGCATTCCTTGTTGATGGCATCGTCGGGCAACAGACGACGATGCACTACTTTGGCGCCATCTCATAGCAATCGTCGCCGCAAGGCTAAGCCTGTCTTGCGTGGCACTACGCTTTTCTTCTCATGCTTTTGCCATACCCTCCTCCTTGCCCATACTTAAGCTTTCAATTTAGTAGACAGCAGTGCAAGAGGCAAATGTGGTCAAGCTCAGCCTCATTATTCCCCATTGCTTTGCTCGTGAAACATTTATCTGCCTTACCTAGCAACCTGCTTGCCCTGCAAACATGCAGCTGCATAACACAAACACTGAATGTAAGCGCAACAGGCATTTTACAAGATCACTAAGTCACAAGCTAACAAGCTGCATGATGACAGTGCAACTTTTACTCATTGAATCATTCCAGAACAAATGTGTAGAGTGAAATGCTTTAACTCCAGACTTACATGTCATCTAAACTTACCAGCTTGGTAGTCATACAAAGCCCGAGCCTTGAGTCCTGGATCACTGCTTTCCACAGTTGCCAGCTGCGCTTGACTCAAGCCAAAGCTGTGTTCATCCACTGCCTCAGTTGCACACACAGAGGCCCCAGCAGCTCCACCTGCTGATCATAAAAAGAGCATGGCGAAGGCAAGTTTTTGAATGGTTGCAAGCTGTCCCATCAGAGCATTTGCACAAGCTATACACCGTTTGAAAGAAACTTTAATTTCATATGACTCGTGGCCAAAATCATATGTAAGATTTTCTTCCATTACATCAGGTATATGCTGTGGCTAAGTTGTGCATCCTGCAATGATATGAATATACTTATGGGAGAAGTGCAAACCATGACACAGGCAAGTTTCAAGATAACACACAAGAATGCTACATCTTACCATAGGTCAGCAAACTTGCTGATGAGCCAATTCATTTAGAGTCGCCTGCGGGTCTCCTTGAACGTGATTCTTTGTTGGAGATAGTCAAGGCGAATTAGAGTGGGCATAAGTCTGGGTGAATCCCAGTGAATTGCATCTTGTGCGATTCTTAGTGAGCTCAAGTACGTCTGAATCATGTCTGATTGTCATTGTTTGAGTCCCTTAGTTTGAGACCCTTAAACTACAGGTGAGGCTGAGTGCACATGATCCTGGATGAATCTATAGAAAAGGTGTGGTAAAGCAGAATTACCGAGCGACATGAATAAAGCACTTGTCCATTGCATCACATCTTACAGATGTAAGGTGCCACATATACAGTAAACTATGGAGGTCTATTTTTGTGAAATGTAGATTGCAGTAAAGGTCTACATTCATATGCAGGTTGGCATGCAGGGGTACTAAGGATGATTTTATACTTTGTTCATTTGCTTCTGAAATTTTCAAGTCTGACTCCCTGCGCTGCATTTCACATGTCTTAGGCTCATTTAGGTGTACGTGTTTAAAGGGATCGGCAGACGGCTCATACCTTTGTGTGTCCTGTGTTCTCGCCACTCTTCAGTTTCAGGAATAGACCACACGAAGGTCACTTCGCTCGCTGCTGCTGCTGCACTTGCTCACACCAGCGTCCAGTGTTTTGCAGCAAGTGTCCGCACTCATCGAGTGTGATGTGTTCATGTTTGATCGTGCGCGTTGACACCATGCTTGTTAATTCAGTTAGTAAGCGTAGGTTTTCTAGTTTATATGGGCAATAAAAGTACTATCCTTACTTTGCATAGATGTGTACTAATTTGCTATCGCAATTGATGCTTCACCTTTTGGGCGAAACTGTGACACTTTATCAATACTATCATGGTTACAATGTCATGCCATGTATAATTTAAAAGCTAAATCGTAATTGTTTTTTTTCTAAAAACCTCAATTTTAAAAACAAATGCTAAGGCATAATATGTAATATTTGTGAAAAACAAGGTTTATAGAAGAATGGATAAAACATTTCCATTGTGGCGTGATAAGGAAAGAGCTAAATAGCCTGGGAAATCTTGGAGAATTTAAGTTTAGCAATTATCCTCGGCTTTATACAACCATTTAGTTTAGAAATTAACACAAAGGTATCAGCAAATTGTGGTTAGCACCACTAGATGATGCACAGGAAAAGGCTTAAAATGAACTCTTCACAAGAGTTCACTTCACAGTGTGAAGTGAACTCTTGTGAAGTGAACAATGTGAACTCTTCACAAGAGTTCACAGGAAAAGGCTTAAAATGCTTAACAGCTGTCGAACAAGGAATGTCGTTCCAACAACCTGCTTTGTTCGACCGCAGTTTAATAATTTTAGGGAACATGAGGCAACTCTGCATTCCTTTGCTGTTATATATTATGGGGAGCCTCACTTATAACTGCAAGTTATCAGAACAAGCATAATGAACTGCAGAAGAGTATGCATCTGGGCTGGTTGATTCCCGATTAGGAGCAGAAAACAGCGCTAACGACAGGACTACAGGTCTATGTCCCTTCCCTCTCTTCGTCCTGTTTAGTGCTGTTTTCTGCTCGTAAGCATAATGTGGTGATAAATATGCAGATCCCATGCACTGTGGGAATCTATGTAAATGAAGCTTTCTGTGCTGTTTGCTTTGATTGACAATAATATGCAATGATGTTGTCGGCGAATCTTTAATTTCTTCAACATTTAGTCCAACACGAGCGGTGAGTCGATGCTAAACATTACTTTGCATGCACCACTGCTGTTTGCCAGCGTAGTAAACAGAACAAACTAGGGGAGGTGTTTGCTTCAGTCATTGTTGTGCGCCGTGCTTCATAACCTCTGAGAGGGTTGAGCATATTCATTGCCTCACATGGCACATCGCATCATGATAGAAGTGTTGGCAGAATTATGCTGTTTGTGCCAACTACAATCTGATTATGAGGCACACCATAGTGGCGGACTCCGGATTAATTTTCACACCATAGTGTTCTTCGATGTGTCCCTAACTCTACGTGCACAAGCGTTTTTTATTCCGTTCACGTCAAAATGCGGCTGCCGCGGTCGGGACCAAACCCACGACCTCGAGCAATGCCACAGCCACAAACCTACTGTGGTGGGCAAAGAAGTGTTGATTTGAGATGCGACCACTTCAGTAGTGTCGCCTAGACCCTCCAGTGAGCTTTGATGCGGCTCTGCTTCAGCATGCCCTGTGCAAGTTGTCCGCTTGACAAATTCGCATGGTGTTTATTTTTCAGAAATATCAGAAATGTACTGTACTGTTTCTTGAACTTAAATTTATCCCGTTTACCTGCAACCGCTGTCGTGTCTATAGGAGTGGCGTTTCCTTGCCTTCTCCCGTCACTTTTTCCCTACCGTCTCAAACTTAGGTGCAGGAGCGAGTATACGCTCAAATTTACGAAAGGCTGTAACCTCCTTTAACCAATGCAAAACATATGCAGCATTTAAGGACAGTTTATTACTTCCTCTGCTTTGCAGTTGTTCACTTTCCCTCTATCAGATAAAAGTTTCACGTTTGGTGGATTTTCCAGATCTTGACTCGCGCATATTTTGGGAGCTCGGTTTGGCGGAGGCAAAGAACACATTTTAACAGCTTGAGAATGGAGAATCGACTGGCTTTAAAATTAAAAGCAGGCTTGCCAAGTGGCCATGGTGGTGACCCAGTCGGGCAGCCGCCTCGGTTACATAAAAGAGCAGGGAGCAATGACCCGCATGGCGAGGCACGGTGAAGTGACGGGCAGTCGCCACAAGGGCTACCCCCTAGAATGCCGGAGTATTAGGTTTGAATGGCGGAAGGAATGAAGAGTTGACTGGTGGTATTCAAAAGTAAAAGCAGGTTTGCCGAGTGGCTGTGGTGGCACCCCAGTCGGGCAGCCGCCTCGGTTCCGAGAAAGAGTAGGAGGCAATGACTCCCATGGCGAGGCACAGTGAGGTAAACTGGATTTCCGGAGCAAGGAGCAATGACCCCCATGGCAAGGTACAGCAAAGTGACAGACAATCGCTACACATATACAGACACAGCATGCACAGAGTTGAAAGATTTCATGTTTAGTTTTGTACATCACAAATCTTGTACAAAAAGCAGTTATAAATAACAGAGAAAAGCGTAAGTCCAGACATGTTCATGTAATACGACGAAGCTTTAAATAGTGCATTCGCTGCCAGTTGCCCTTCTGTGCCTTGTTTTCTGCTTTTACTATGAAATGCAGCCTTGCATTGCATAAAAGTTGACGAGGCTGTTGGTTACATCTGTCAAGTGCTGTTTGCAGTGAACATGATTCAGTCGATTTCTTGCTAGCGCAGAAATCAAGTCAATATGTTATTTGCTTTAAGTTTGCTGAAGCTGAAGCAGTATGTGAATGAGTCTTCCAACTTTACAATAAAGGTCTGCAGTTCATCAGATGGGTAAAGCAGTCCTTCCTTGTGTACTTCTTTGATTAAACAAAGGCATTCACAGGCATTTCAGAATCAGGTGGATGAATGAGTGCTTTTGTAAACTCATCACATTTCGTTTTTCTGATCATCCTTATTGCAACATATCCTATGACATAATAAATTACATGGGAGCCACCTCTTGCTGAAACCATTGAACCGTGATCCATTTCAATGCCAAATGACGTATGTCATGGGCTACATTGAGACACCCAATGTCCACAAGCTCGTCAAGCTTCTTCTGGTCTTTAAAGCTCTTTGGTCGTTAAAGCTCCCATGCATGAGGCTCTTCAGCATTGATGGTGACACATTTCCATTTGCAGGTGTCTTTGCCAAACTGCAGAACGAGAGACAGTTTGCTGCAAGTAGAAAATGTGTTGGCGTCGGCTTATCATTGCTTCCAGACCATTTGCCTCAAGATTCCGAACACATTCTCCAGAGGATCCCGACTTAGTCATGAAGTTAGCAAGTACTTAAGTTCTGCTGTTACATATTCGAGAATAGACACGGTGCTTGCCAGAGTAATGGGAATCCTTTCTGCACAACACTGGCTCAGGAAACCTAGATTTCCAATTTATTTCTCCCAGGCATCTAAGTAGGCAATAAGATCCTTCACTTCAGCCAAGACTGGTGAGCAAGGGCGCATAGCATCGTCACTACAGCGGGAAGTCATGGCTGCAATCAGCTTAGCCATTCTTCTGATAAAGCATATAGTTGCTTTGCTGGAGCTGATGCCCCATGTTCTCTCGATCTCTACCCTCTATGCATACAAGCCCCTGATTATCTCGTCACTGAAGAAAGTGAAAGCATAGTTTACTTTCATTTTTTCAAACCCATTCAGTTCGATGACAACTTTTGTTACACATGGCATTGCAGTGAGCCCAGAACGTCCCTATTGTCACACTCCCACACCTCTTTTGCAACATATATTCTGACCCTTCCTTCAGGCACCTGAAAACTTGACACAATGCTTTTGTGGGTGCACTTCATGAGATGGGGAAAGTCTGATAAGAAGTGCAAGTGCTGTGATCTGCAGGGTGCTTTACTTTGCAGACAATTGAACTTGAAGTTCCTTTGATGCCGAACTGTCGCCACATACTTCTATTCCTGGATGCGCCATCTGTGGTGACAAAATCCACAAGAAGGCCAGACTTCTCAGCAGCTAGTGTTGCATCAACTAGCATCTTCGCAAACACATCTACTTTAACATTTTCAAGGGACCCACAGACTCCCAAGATCTGCTGAAAGTTGCCTGAAAATGGCTGGTACAACACTACCAGACTGTGATCACACGTTTGTGTGCTTTGGTGCAGAGAAGTCATCATCATCATCAGCAGCAGCATCAGCCTGGTTACGCCCACTGCAGGGCAAAGGCCTTTCCCATACTCCAACTACCCCGGTCATGCACTAATTGTGGCCATGTTGTCCCTGCAAACATCTTAATCTCATCTGCTCACCTAACTTTCTGCCGCCCCCTGCTACACTTCCCTTCCCTTGGAATCCAGTCCGTAACCCTAAACCCTTTACTGCACCTTGTTGCATTTACGCAACATTCAGATAAAGGGCGTTAAAAACCAAAGCAAAGTCTGTTTGGAGCTGCCTGTACACATTGCATTTCCGCAACATTGGTCTGTAAAACGCACCACCTTGTGCTGCAATCTGTGGTAATCCTTCGCATCTTCTACAAAAACAAACGTGGTGGCGGCTGCGCCCGCCCGCGAGCAGTGATACAGGTAAGTATCGCCAATTGTAAATGTATTTCTCCATAAGACAAAGCGCAAAAAAAAATTTTACGCTAAGCCCCACACCCTCCTGACTTGGTAGATTAATAAAAACATTGTCATTTCGGAATAGTTTGTTCCTGGCGACGGAACGTTGCTATGTTGCACAAATGCAACAACGTGGACATAATTTATTTTCTTCGGAAAAGTGAAATGGCTCCCAAACGCTGGTATGGCCGAGCAATTCCTCCTGATAGTGAAGGCAGTGACCTTTCAATTAGTCATGACAAGCAGGAGTGTAAGTCCGTTTCGATTCAATATGTGGGCAAGATGTTTTCTGGGCAAATTTCCTTGTTTCTTTTCAAAAGGAGTCTGTGAATCCGCACATCGCCGTGTCACGTCGTCACGGGCACAGCCTTACGCCTGTGCTTCTATGTTCTAAATTTTGACAAAAACCCGAAAACACTGCATTGTTTCCTGGCTGCACGGGAATCTGCATGAGGTACTGCATGATATGTGAGAACCACCTGTGCTGCACAAGCATGTACAAGTGCTTCTTTTTGTTCCACACTAAATCATAGGTGCACCAATGATTGTCACGTGCAAATAAGCCTCTGAGTATGAATTACACTAAGTGTATCTTTCACTTTCAACTGCTCCTTTATTTGCACATTGTTGCAAATATGCAACATACCCTTTTTCTGCAAATTCGAACCACAGATATTCGCTAAAGTAAGTTTCCATGGGAGGACAGCTACTGTTATGCTTCCCTACAACTCCATGGATAATATGTTTAGGAAACAAAAAATTGTGCAGTAAAGGGTTAATGACCATGGGTTATCTTCCCTCCTCATTACATGTTCTGCCCATGCCCATTTCTTTTTCTTAATTTCAACAAAGATGTCATTAACACGCATTTGTTCCCTCACCCCAATCTGCTCTTTTCTTATCCCTTAACGTTACAACTATCATTCTTCTTTCCATAACTCGTTGCGTTGTCCTCAATTTAAGTAGAACCCTTTTAGTAAGCCTCCAGGTTTATGCCCCGTACGAAAGTACTGATAAGACACAGCTGTTATACACTTTTCTCTTGAGGGATAATGGCAACCTGCTGTTCAAGATCTGAGAATGCCTGCCAAACGCACCCCAGCCTATTCTTATTCTTCTGATTATTTCAGTTTCATGATCCGGATCCGCGGTCACTACCTGTCCTAAGTAGATGTATTCCCTTACCACTTCCAGTGGCTCACTACCTATCGTAAACTGCTGTTCTCTTCTGAGATTGTTAAACATTACTTTAGTTTTCTGCAGATTAATTTTTAGACCTACCCTTCTGCTTTGCCTCTCCAGGTCAGTGAGCATGCATTGCAATTGGTCCCCTGAGTTACTAAGAAAGGCAATATCATCAGCGAATCGCAAGTTACTAAGGTATTCTCCATTAACTCTTACCCCCAATTCTTCCCAATCCAGGTCTCTGAATACCTCCTGTAAACACGCTGTGAATAGCATTGGAGAGATCGTACGTCCCTGCCTGATGCCTTTCTTTATTGGGATTTTGTTGCTTTCTTTATGGAGGACTACGGTGACTGTGGAGCCGCTATAGATATCTTTCAGTATTTTTACGTACGGCTCGTCTACACTCTGATTCTGTAATGCCTCCATGACTGCTGAGGTTTTGACTGAATCAAACGCTTTCTTGTAATCAATGAAAGCTATATATAAGGGTTGTTTATATTCTTCACATTTCTCTATCACCTGATTGATAGTGTGAATATGGTCTATTGTTGAGTAGCCTTTACGGAATCCTGCCTGGTCCTTTGGTTGACAGAAGTCTAAGGTGTTCTCGATTCTATTTGCGATTACCTTAGTAAATACTTTGTAGGCAACGGACAGTAAGCTGATCAGTCTATAATTTTTCAAGTCTTTGGCGTCCCCTTTCTTATGGATTAGGATTATGTTAGCGTCCTTCCAAGATTCCGGTATGCTCGAGGTCATGAGGCATTGCGTATACAGGGCGGTCAGTTTTTCTAGGACAATCTGCCCACCATCCTTCAACAAATCTGCTGTTACCTGATCCTCCCCAGCTGTCTTCCCTCTTTGCATAGCTCCCAAGCTTCCTTTACTTCTTCCGGCGTTACTTGTGGGATTTCAAATTCCTCTAGACTATTCTCTCTTCCATTATCGTCGTGGGTGCCACTGGAACTGTATAAATCTCTGTAGAACTCCTCAGCCATGCGAAGTATCTCATCCATATTAGTAATGATATTGCCAGCTTTGTCTCTTAATGCATACATCTGATTCTTGCCTATTCCTAGTTTCTTCTTCACTGCTTTTAGGCTTCCTCCGTTCCTGAGAGCATGTTCATTTCTATCCATATTATACTTCCTTATGTCAGCTGTCTTACGCTTGTCGATTAACTTGGAAAGTTCTGCCAGTTCTATTCTAGCTGTAGGGTTAGAGGCTTTCATACATTGGCATTTTCTTGATCACATCTTTCGTCTCCTGCGATAGCTTACTGGTATCCTAACGAAGTTACCACCAGCTTCTATGGCACATTCCTTAATGATGCCCATAAGATTGTCCTTCATATCTTCACTACTAAGGTCCTCTTCCTGAGCTAAAGCCGTATACCTGTTCTGTAGCTTGATCCGGAATCCCTTTATTTTCCCTCTTACCGCTAACTCATGGATCGGCTTCTTATGTACCAGTTTCTTCCGTTCCCTCCTCAAGTCTAGGCTAATTAGAGTTCTTACCATCCTGTGGTCACTGCAGCGCACCTTGCCGAGCACATCCACATCTTGTATAATGCCAGGGTTAGCGCAGAGCATAAGGTCTATTTCATTTCTAGTCTCGCCATTCGGGCTCCTCCACGTCCACTTTCGGCTATCCCGCTTGCGGAAGAAGGTATTCATTATTCGCGTATTATTCTGTTCTGCAAACTCTACTAATAACTCTCCCCTGCTATTCCTAGAGCCTATGCCATATTCCCCCACTGACTTGTCTCCAGCCTGCTTCTTGCCTACCCTGGCATTAATGTCGCCCATCAGTATGGTGCATTTTGTTTTGACTTTACTCATCGCCGATTCCACGTCTTCATAGAAGCTTTCTCCTTCCTGGTCATCGTAACTGGATGTAGGGGCGTAGACCTGTACAACCTTCAATTTGTACCTCTTAAGTTTCACAAGACCTGCCACCCTCTCGTTAATGCTATAGAATTCCTGTATGTCACCAGATATATCCTTATTAATGAAGAATCCGACTCCTAGTTTTTGTCTCTCCGCTAAGCCCCGGTAGCACAGGACGTGCCCGCTTTTTAGCACTGTATATGCTTCTTTTGTCCTCCTAACTTCACTGAGCCTTATTATCCCAGTCTGAATCTATTATATCCCATTCACTGCCCTCTAATTACTTCAATAGTACTGCTAGACTCGCCTCACTAGATAATGTTCTAGCGTTAAACGTTGCCAGGTTTAGATTCCAATGGCGGCCTCTCCGGATCCAGGGATTCTTAGCACCCTCTGCTGCGTCCCAGGTCTGACCACTTCCGTGGTCAGTTGCTTCGTAGCTGCTGGGGACTGAGGGCCAGGGTTTGATTTTTGTATTCATATAAGAGGTTGTGGCCAAGAACTGCACCAGGGTGGCCAATCCTGCTCTGGTGAGGGAGTGCGTTACCGGTTCTGGTCATCGGGATCAGGCCACACTCCAGGCCTGTTTATGCAATTTTATCAACACACGGACTTTTTTTTTAATCCGGTGGAAAATTCCGCGGCACCCGGATTCGAACCACAGTCCTCTTGCATGCGAGGTGGATGCTCTACCTCCACGCCACTGCTGCGGCGTAGAGAAGTGTATTTACCCAAATCAACGAAGCCTTCAATAGATTTACTGCTTGTCACTTAAAGGCTCTCCGAAAGCTTCATCTCATCAAGAGACCCCCACGCTTCTGAAACTTGCCCATAGTTTTGTTTTTTTCTGCGATGACAGCAAAGACGTTTTCATTGAACCCAAAGTTGCTTTTATAATTTCTGGCATATCTGTTCAAACAGCTCTTGCTGGGCAGAACCATTATTTTGTGCTTTCGAATATGTTTACATAACTTTGAACTTTTCATCCTCATTATAATGCAGTACAGAAGCCGCTCATTCCTGTATTGCATTCCCTGTGTGCCTTTCCTTTTTGCTGCTTCAAAGCATGTTTGTACTTGCTGCCGCTTCTTCTCAGGCAGCTCAGGCAGACACTCCTGAAGGTTTGACTCAGAGAGGGCAGAATTAACTTCCTTCATCTTGGCAAGCAATGTTTATAGTTAATTAACTTTTGCCTTTTCCTGCCTCAACTGTCTTACCCGCTTAATCAGTTTCTTCGAAGTACGCAAACCAGTAGGCACTTTTGATTTTCTCTTCTTATAGGATGCTTAGTTTGAAAGCAGTCTCCTTAGATACGTGCAGTGGATACAGGGCCTCTGATCTTGAGAAACCCCTGAGCAGCTTTTGCTGTGCAATTTATTTCCATGCACTCTGTGCTTTGATTGAGTGGAGCACTGGCTTTGATCCCGTGAAACAGTGCTTTGCTCAAACCTGGTGCACACATTCATTTCATTGACAGAATGGAGCAGGCTCTTCACAGATTCCCCATCAAACATGTCCACTTTCTTCACAGTGACTCCTCCTTGTACAAACACAGAACAGTGGTAACAAGTATCCTTAGCTGAACACAACACGAGTTTCTTAAAGGGCCCCTCACCAGGCCTCATAGCAAATTTTGGTTATATGCTGGAAGTTGTTACGTGTCTTCTAGTGAGCGTTCTGCTGCAAAGAATTTTCAAATCGGCTCATTAATAGCCGAGATAGAAATATTTCAGTGCCGCGAACCCATGATTTCAGCAAGCGGGTTCCACTGCATAGCGAGACTCCCTCTCCACTCGCCCCGTCTAGCCTTCGCAAGCGAAATTGCTTCCCTGCGTTCTCCCATGCTGGACCTCGAGGATCACGACACATACGTCACGTGCCCGGCCTTCACCGTTTTTTTTCTACTGGTATTTTTTTTTGTTTTTCCGGCGATGCACACTTCCGCTGGTTTATCCGCTGGCGGCATTGTGCACGAGCTGTTATCGTTTCGCGCAGTGCACGATTTTGCGTACTGTGCACAAGGACACGACTAGCGGTATAATTCAGTGCTACACGAATACTGAGGCAGAACAAGCGGATCATGTGCTGGAACATGGTAAAATATGGCAGTTTCGATACCTGCGCACATGACTGCAATGACCGTAGGAACACGCAGACGAAACGGAAGTACAGTGGTCTTGTTCTGGTGCAAAGTAAAACAAAAAAACACGCAGACATTCCGTTCGTATGTTTTATTATTTCTCTAAACCTCAATTCGTCAATTCAAGCAACAGATCACACAAATTACAGATACTGCCTTGAATAATTCTCGAAGTCACGTGTCATCACGAGCTACGTCACACTGCGGACACGATTACATAGGTGCAGGAGCCTGACTATGTCACCATCCCTCTCCAGGCGGATTCGCCACGAGTGAAGAGGGAAATGGCATTCGGATTGAAATTTCAGGCCTCTCCACGGCGCGTAACGATGTAATTCTTGCAAACACGATTGTTGGCGCGCATTGTATACTCTGCGCTTGTCAGCTCAAGATGGCCAGACCTGGTGAGGGGCCTTTTAAAGCACAAACTGTCATCGGCTTGCGTAACAACACTAAACGTGACAGCCTTCAGGGCCCACAAGTAGGCATCTAGACCAGTATTTACTAGGAAGTTTCTCGCTTTTTCACATGTTCCAGCCTCTCCACTGTACACGCGCTGGGAAAAGGTGCACTGTCTGCTGTAACATCCTAGGGGCTGTCATTCTCCATCAAAGGTGGCTCATTCTCATTGTTCGTTTTTCTTTTCTTGTCAACCACTTCTCCTTGCGATGTTCTCGACTGGCACTTTTGGGGAAGTTTTTTGAGAGATGTCTGAGTGATATCTCCTTTGCGAGATCTTCAGTGACTATGCACAGGATGGGTCAGAATAGATGGCCGATAGCATTTCTGGCACTGTGTGAAGACAGCTTAACACCACACCAGAAACACTGTCAGCTGCACACTACGCCGATGCATCCAGTGCCGAGTCATGCAAAACCTCACCAAAGTAAAACTGTATGGTGGTTAGAGTAACGACACCTTCTAGTACTTGGTGAAACATATGACGACTACAATGACGATGCACCAAATTGCAGACAGGTAGGAAAAGAAAGATTCACTTTGAAACTATTTCTTGGCTTTGAAAGTCATCCTGTAATTCACAGGTACAGTGTAGTCACACTAGAAAGCAGACACTGCACCTTTCAATTTCAAGGCATATGCATTTGTTAATATGAAAGTTCCTTCTTTATTTTAATTTTTTTTAATCTTGTGCTTCACAAACTTCCATGGCCAGGAGTGCACACTGCATAGATGGCACATGCTACCTGCACCTATTATCCCCCCCCCCCCCCGCCCTCTTGTCATTCAAATTCCACCACACCTGCTACAGTTGAATCCCGCTACAACGAAATTGATGAGGACTGCGAAATGTTTCATTGTCGCGGAAATTTGTTGTGATATTATCACATACATAGGCGACACGTGACTCGCTGATGCAAAAAGCAAGCTGTAATTCCAAAAATCGGTCAGATTAGCTTGTTTGCACTTCTCACCAAGCGATGGCACAATGCGACTCTCGCATGCTGCCAGCAGAGCCATTGCCTCATCGTCGTTCTGGGACCCAATGTAGCCCCTGACTGTATCGAATGCGTCCATGACCTGCGATGTAGTCGGTGGTCTGGGCTCATGCTGCGCAGCTGTTTAATCTTCGTCCGACAAAACACAGACTCCCCAGATGCTCTTAAAGATTTCTTGGCCTGTCAATTCTTTGCGAACCACCACGTATGAGTCGGCTTGGATGTACTTGTTGGGATGTACATCGGCGGGCACATGTCCACTTTCCTGCAGGGCTGCCCACGCAGCTGTGACTTCATCAGACAGCAACCAGTCTCCATCGCTACCTTTGTTCTTTGAGTCCGAAGTCTTGGCAGCCTGCGCAGTGAACCCAGCATGGCGGAAGCAGTTGCAGATTATGGCACTTCTCGTTGCACACCACGAAGCGAAGTGGCAATCATTTGGAGTGCCATAAGGAGGTCACTTTTGTTTCGCGGCCCAACTGCTTGTTCAGAAGCAGCATTTGAATAAGGCACTCACAGTAGGCCTGCTTGACGCTCTGGATGACCCTTCGGTCGAGGGGTTGAATGATATATGTGCAGTTCGATGGGAAAAACTTTAACTGCACGTTTTCCAGCTCGGCGTCCTCTATGATGTGGGCGGGACAGTTGATTGTCTAAAAGTAGACAAACCTCTCAGCCTTGCCTGCCCATGTCCCTATCGAAGGCTTCGACCCACTCTCCGAAAATAGCACGGGTCATCCACAACCGAGTGTTAGCCACGTACTTCACGGGAAGGCTCCGATTTCCTTTGAAACAGCGTGGTTTGGCACTTATTCCGATGACTAAAAGCTACCGCTTGTCCGAACAATCCATATTAGTGCACAGGGGCACGGTTATTCTCCTCTTACTGTGCTTGCCTCTATGGCAGTGCAGCCCCTTAAAATCCAGGGTTCTGGTGGGCAGCATCTCGTAGAAAAGCCCCGTCTTATCGTCATTATAAATATGGTGTGTAGTTTTCCAGGATGCCTGCGAGGCTGGCCGACATCCACGCAGTGGGGCCGTCACTATTTGCCGAAGCGGCTTCACTGCACCAAACTTTGCTGATGATGCTGTGGTGCGACTTCAATCTGTTCAGCCAACCTACGCTGGCCTTAAAGCCGTCTATTCCTAGCATGCAGGCGTAATCCAGCGCTTTTTGCTGCACAATATCACCACTAAGGGCGATTTTCTTGGTCCGCGTCTTCATGAACCAGGTGTAAACTGCCTTGTCCAAGGCCTCGTGCACCGGCTCAGTCACTTTCTTGTACTTTGTTGATGTCCCTGAAGCTAGCGTGTTGGCTACAGCATCCTTGTTCTTCAATATTGTTGAAAGAGAGCTCCCCCAAATTTCAAATTCTTCCGCGATTACTGATTTTTTTCTTTCCAGATTCAGCCTGGGCGATAACTCTAGCCTTCTCTTCTAGCGAGAAAAACTTTTGTTTCTTTGTCAGCTGCGACATGCTTCAGCTGACGATCCAACAGCTTCGAGAGTCTATGACCAAATCGCGTGCAATCGTTCATTGTAAAATGTGCTATGCCTGAACGCCTAGTCACACCCCACCGAGATTTGACCTCGCAACCGCTACTTCGTACAGTAATTGGTGTTATACACTGGAGCCATTTTGACGAAACTTTGTAGAATATGAATAATTAGAAATGCAGTCGAACCCGGCTATATCGAACTCGCAAAAAATGCCTATCAGTTCGATATAGAGCATAATTCGATATAAGCCTACTAAATAATTGGATGTCATAAAAGCACATACCATCTATAAAATCACTTTATCGATGAAACTAGCTTAGTTTCGCGTGAAATAGTCCTGCATTTTCTTCTACTTGGGCAATTTCGCTGCCTGCGACACATGCACTTCTCCACATTGTCTAAGGAGTCGGAGCAGCTGAGGCCGCAACTTCCCACGTTCACGCAGAAGCACTGGACTAGTGCGAGCGCACCAATCACTTCGGAGGATGTGGGGAAAGGATCATCGTTGCTTTCCTCATTGTGCCCACTTTCACTTGTGCTCGATACGATGTCGGCAATGTAGTCTTCGTTTTGGGGCTCTCCTGTGGTTGCGACACCGTCATTTGCGCTCACAAACTTGTCCGCCGTTGATTTGTCAACAGCTTCTGGAAATTTTGACAGCTCGCTCCAAACTTCGGCAACACTGACAACGGCTTCCGTCGCATTCATCAGAATTTACAGACATCACCGAGCATGCGGAAGCTGGCACGGCTGAAGCAATTTCGGATGAACCACTCGTACATGGCCATGCATACGCATCGGGCGCCACGGGCACCGGGTCGCAAGTTTGGCCACTTTAGCCCTAATCTCCCCCTTATTCTTCAAGATCGTGCTGAGAGTGCTCCTCGGAATCTTGCACACTGCGGGGACATCCGACTTCTCACCACGTGCGACCCGATTTATGATTTCGAGCTTCACGACAAAAGGCGAATTCTGCTGCATCATCACGGCAACACTGCGAGAGAAGGCCCACGAGGTGCCCACACAATGAACCAAAAAAGCAGTGAGACAATTCACACTTTTGCCATCTTGCATGACGAGGGCACAAGAGCCTCTGATTGGCTGTCTGAGTAAGCGCTGCGGGCGGTTTTTTGCAGGGGAGGTGTCGATGGCTCGTCCGAGTCAGCGCGGTCATGGTAGGGAGAGTGGTTGGATGGAGCCACGCCGCCCAGTTTCCCCACCACTGCGAGGGAAAGCCAACTTCTGGGGGCACTTTCCCACTGCTTGACGTTTGATATATCGGGAGTCGCTGCTATTTTTGTTCGAGTTAAGCATAATTTTTGCTATATATACTCATTGTAACTATACAGTGTCCAGAAATTGTTCGATATATAGAATAATTCAATGTACACGGATTCGATACAGTCGGGTTCGACTGTACTATAAAAATTAAATTATTATGTGTATGTTATTTGTACACACACCATTTTCCTAGCCAATATGGCCCAAAACTTTTCCTCGGAGCTCAGATGCTCCAGAGCGCATTGCATCTCCATCACCAAAGCGGCTATGCGGCTTTCTGTTTTGTTTACGTTGTGTCATGGCTCCAGTCTGTGTATTTTTCTTTAATGCTATAAAGGTCGATGGTTTGTCAAGGCAGGAAAAAACAGTTTTAGGAGTTTCGAGGAGCTACGCTTTAAATAATTTTGCTCACATCTGCTCCGTAAAAACTGCATTGAAGTGAAATTGTGTCCACAAAGTAGTTCTTTTTGAAGGGAATTTCAATGCATTATGTTCTATGGGACATTAACGGGAAATGAAAAAATCTTCGTTGTGGTGAAAATTTCGTTGAAGCGGACTTCGTTGTGCCGGGATTCGACTGTATGTGGTTGCAGGCAAACAAGAAGCTCTAGGGTGCGAACGTAGCTAATGCTGGTAGTAAGAAAAACAATCAGGTCCATAACGGGATACACTCTTCCATACAGACTCTTCTGGCTAAACCACTGGCTTGTTTGTGCTCAAGTTTCACATAGAGGTGGCCTCACGCAATGCATGTAGTTTGATACCCCATTTTTATCTATTACTCATATTTCTTTTTGTCCAGAATAAACCAGTGCACAACATCTGCAATGCTACACAGGGAAATGTATGTTTTGAAGGAAAAGAATAATGGTTCTGTGCGACTTCTAGGGGCGGAAACAAGGGTTGTTGTGATAGGATGATATAGGCCCAGGCCTCAAACACACAGGGATGGCACAATGAACAAAGAGAGGCTTTAATGACATGGGGACGGGCTAGGGTAACGTACACGATAACACACACGGTTCACTTTATGAGTGTCTGTCGCTTAAGTAGTCAAGCACAGCGTCAATGTAGGAAGGTGTCTGGTCGCATGTCAGTATTACAGACTCGCGGCACGAAGAGGCGCAACAAAGAATATGGAGGAGCGGATGGCGTAGGGGGTGGAGGCCGGGGCGGATTCCCTGCACACGACATGCCACTCGCCTGACAGCTGGGTCGGGACGTCTACCCACCACAGGGTAGTCCGTTCGGAAGGCTTAGCTGCACCGGAACACGTCGGCGTCGGATGCTTGCCCAGCAGTGGAGCAGGCCGGTTGAAGCCCAAGGAAAGCCTGGCGTGTTTTGCCAGCACACCCACGAACACCGGCCTTGGGTAGACGAACTGCTCGGCTCGTTTGGCACGGAAGGCCAGCCGAGGCAGCTCAGGCAGTTCGCATGGCTGCCACCTCGGCCCAGACAGTGGCCCTTTTTCTTCCTCTTCGTCCGTCGCCGCCCCACAGCAGTTACGTGCGTTCGGCCGCGCCATTCAAATAGTCCAAACTCTTATCACATTTCCTTCCAAGTTCAAGAAGTCGAGGAGGGTAGCGCTACGGAATATCAAGAGTCACACAGTTCACGCTATAACTTCCATGACATATTAATCCGGGTCCGTAGCTATTATGCTTAAATAGTCTGCACCAACCTTGTCACAGCCACGAATATACTCTACATGAAAGTCGTAATCCGTAAGGGGTAAACTCCAACGTAGTACACGACTGTTCAAGTGCTTCGCGGAATTGAGGTATCGCAGTGGTTGGTGGTCAGACTGCAGGATGAATGGTTTACTGTAAAGGTACACATGAAATTTCTGTACCGCCCACACTATGGCGAGGCACTCCCTCTCAATTGTGGAGTAGGCAGCTTCACACCGCAGAAGCTTCCGGCTAGTGTAGGACACGGGATGCAAACGCCCGTCGTGTTCTTGCAAAAGAACTGCTCTGAGACTTCTCAAAGAGGCGTCCGTGCGTAGTACAAAGTGTTTGCTCAAGTCTGGAGCCTTTAGTACAGGCTGCTGTGACAACAGCTCCTTTAGTCGTATAAATGCCTCTTCGTGTGGTGTCTGCCAATTCAGCTGGTTCGGAGAGCCCTTCTTCGTAAAGTCGGTGAGAGGATCGGCAAGCTCAGTGTAGTTCGGAACAAAGTCCCGGTAATATCCCGCGAGTCCTAAGAAGGCCCTGAGCTCCTTCTTCGTTTCAGGTCGTTTAGAAGTGTTGATCTTGTTGGCAGTGTCTTTCAAGGGCTGTAAAACACCTTGTCCTATCACATGGCCCAAGAAGCATGTTGTTGAGGCGCCGATTTCACTTTTCTTGGGTTTTGTGGTTAATTTGGCTGTGCGCACTCTGTGAAACAAGCAATTTAATGTCTTTAAATTCTCTTCCCATGTTTCTGTGGCCCCAAGAAAGTCATCGAAGTAATAGTAAACATGGGGTATGTCTCGGACAATCTCCCTCATCAATCGGTTGAAGACAGCAGGTGCTGTCTTAATGCCAAAAGGCATGTACTTAAATTGGTATAGTCCAGAGGTGCATGAAAATGAAGTGGTTTCTTTGGACTCGGGGGCCATGGGTACATGCCAGTACCCTTTTGTGAAGTCAAATTTTAAAAAATAATGACTTCCAGCGAGCTTGGCAAACATCATCTCTGCTCTAGGAACGGGCTCACAGTCGGGAACTACTGTTTGATTAAGTTGTCGAAAGTCTATGCAGAGGCGCGCTGTGCAGTCTTTCTTTTTGACCACGACAATGGCTGCCTGATATGCTGACTGATTTTTCTGATGCCTAATTTCAGCATCTCCTGGACTTTTTGTTCCACGGCATTTTTGACAGCAAAAGGCATGGCGCATTGCTGGCCTTGTATGGGTGCAGTAATAGTCATTTTCAAATGACATTGTAGGACATCAGTCTTTACAGGTAGACCGGAGAATATATCGTCGTAGGTTGTAAGGACAGCTTCAACTTGGAGTCGCTGATTCGAAATGGCAACGTCTTTTCATGTCTGCATTCGGACGAGTGATAGGTAAGGCGGCGTTGTCTCTTCAAGCTCTACATCTTTCGTGTCATCTGTACCTACCGTTGTCGCTGTTACCTCAAGCAATTCACTGTTGGGTCGCTCTTCATATTTTTTCATCATATTTATGTGAAATGCCGTTGTCTTGCTCCCAAGGTCAACAACATAGTGCAACGGACTTTTCCTTTCTACAACGTTCAAAGGTCCCTTCTACATGAGTATCAACTTACTCCTTTCACCAGACAGTTGTGGGGATGCGTGACTCTCACGTGTCCCCTGATATGTTTTGCCCGCATAGTGCATCTCCTGTAATCTGGCTTCGCCGCGTGGCCTGGCGCCCGCGGCGGTCGGAGTGGTTGAGGCGCAGTACGAGAGATGGCACGAGTGTTGCGCTGCTAACGCAGCCGACAGGCGGGGTTATTTGGGCGCCAAAAGACAAGGCGCTTGCTCTCTTGAGTTCGAGATCGTCAAGCAGCGCGGATGTCCCGCGCAAGCGCCGATCCAAGCTTCTGAGAGACCACCTCACGTGGCCTGCCTTCGAACACGCCACCGTTCCCGTGACCGTATGCGCGAACGACCAGGCGTTGGGATCCAGCATGGGGCGAATATATTTGCTCGCTATCCGGTCGCGGTGAGTCGGACTTCTAGATTTGTCGCGCGCCCATCGGCA